>NC_133578.1:77042486-77404486 GCF_964106895.1 Numenius arquata
GGCCCGATCCTGCCGGTGAGGAAGGCGTCTCCCCCGCGGCGGAGCGGGAGGGGTTAAGGCGGAGCGGGAGGAGTTGGTTGAGGGGGGGGGGGGGCGTTCCCTGCCTCCCCCCCCCCACCCCCCCCCCGCCCTAAAGATCCCAGCCCGTGGTGGTGTCCCCGGTGTGTGTGTCCCCCCCCCGGGCCCCCCCCCAAATGGAGGACACGGGTGCCCTCTTCCCCTCGCTGGTGGCCGCGGGGCACGCCGCCTCCCTCGCCCTGGTTTGGTACTGGAGGGGGCGGCGGGATGAAGCGGGGGGCGCAGGTGAGTTCGCATCGGCCCCCCCCCCCCCCCTTCCTCCCCATACCCCCCCCCCCTAAACCCCTCCCTCCCCCCCCCCCCCCCGCCCATTCCCGGAGGAGGGAGGGAGGGAGGGAGGGAGGGAGGGACCTGCTACCCCCATGGGGGGGCTCTAGGGGGGTTTGCCGGGGTGGGGGGGGGAGCATGGCTGGGGGGGAGGGAGGGATGCAGAGCATCCTGGTGACTCAGCATCCCCTCCCCCCCCCCCCCCATAAGAAGTGGGGGTCCCAGCAGCAGCCACCCCCCCGGTGCGGGTGCACCCGCACCGGGGGGGGTGGCTGCTGCTGGGACCCCCCCCAGCATCCCAGCCCCCTCCCCATCGTTTTTCGGGTACCCGACAGCCACAGGTGCTTCCCCCCGCCCCGAGGCGTGAAAGTGGCACATTATTTTTGGGGACAGGGATCTGGTGACAGGAGGGGGGCGGGGGGGAGCCGGGGGGGGGGGGGGGGGGTAGGTTGCCGGGAAGGGACGCGGTGACAGGGGCGGTGGCCCGTGGCTGCCGTGGTGACATCCGTGTCCAGCGCGACGCTGGGGTTGGCACTGGGGGGGTCTTCTGCCTGGGGGGGGTGTGTGTGTCACCATCCCCATGGGCAGAACAGGGTCTGGGGGGGGGTCTCAGGAGACCCCTCGCACCCGCAGCCGGTGGTGCCATGGTGACGTCTGTGATTGCCACGGCCACATCGGTGGTGGCCACGATGCCGGGGTTGTCACCGGGGGTCTTCTACTGGGGGGTGTCACCGTCCCTGCTGCAGAATGGGTCTGGGGGGGGTCGCAGAAGACCCCTCGCACCCGCAGCCAGTGCAGCCACGGGTGCCACGGTGACATCCATGATTGCCACGGTGACATCCATGATTGCCAGGGCCAGATCGGTGGTGGCCACAATGCTGGGGTCATCACCAGGGGTCTTCTGCTGGGGGTGTCACCGTCACTGCTGGCAGAACTGGGTCTGGGGGGGTCCCGGGAGACCCCTCGCACTCGCAGTTGTGGGTGCCACGGTGACAGCCATGTTTGCCACAGCCACATCGGTGTTGGCCACAACGCCAGGGTTGTCACCAGGGGTCTTCTGCTGGGGGCGTCACTGTCCCCATGGGCAGAGCGGGGTCTGGGGCGTCCCGGGAGACCCCTTGCACCCGCAGCCGGTGCAGCCACGGATGCCACGGTGACATCCACATCAGCCACGACACCGGGGTTGTCACCGGGGGTCTTCTGCCGGGGGTGTCACCATCCCTGCTGGCAGGACTGGGTCTGGGGGGGTCCCAGGAGAGCCCTCGCACCTGCAGCCGGTGCAGCCACGTGTGTGTGTCCCCCCCCCCCCGCCCCATCTTGCCACGGCCACATCCGCGTCAGCCACGAGAGTGCCGGCACTTTCCAGGGCGTTGGCTGCGGTTTCCGTCGATCCCTGTGCGGCACCGGGCGCTGTCACGCTGCCTGCACCCCCCCTGCCTGCACCCTGCCTGCACCCCGCCTGCCTGCACCCCCCTCCTGCCTGCATCCCCCTCCTGCCTGCACCCTGCCTGCCTGCACCCCCCTCCTGCCTGCACCCCCATCCTGCCTGCACTCTGCCTGCATCCCCCTCCTGCCTGCACCCTGCCTGCCTGCACCCCCCCCCTGCCTGCACCCCCCTCCTGCCTGCACCCCCCTCCTGCCTGCACCCCCCTCCTGCCTGCACCCTGCCTGCCTGCAACCCCCTCCTTGCCTGCACCCTGCCTGCCTGCACCCCCCTCCTGCCTGCATCCCCCTCCTGCCTGCACCCTGCCTGCACCGGCGTGGCTGCGGCAGCCGATGAACCCCAACCCCGTGCTCCCGGGGGGCTGCGCCGGTGCCGCTGCCTGCAGGCAGATAAGGCGGGCAGGGCACCTTGACGGGGGGTGCCGGGGGGGGGGCCCCCCGCTGTCCCTGGCGCCCGCCCAGGGCCCTCCCAAGGGCACCCCCAAGGTCACACCTGACGGGGCCCATCATCCGCACCGTGCCGTGCCACGGCCATCCCGAGCCGGGGGGTCTCGGGGGGGCTGTGGCAGCGATGCCTCCTTCTGCACCGCCCCCTCCTTCCCGGGCCTGGGGGGGGTCCCGCCTGTGGTCCCTGTCCCGTGGCTCGGTGGCCATGGTGGCCACGGTGGCCTGGTGGCACAGTGGCACAGTGGCACAGTGGCTCAGTGGCCCGGTGGCCTGGTGGGCAGCAGGCAGGGACGCGGGGCAGCGAGAGGGGTTTATTTTGGGGTGTTTTCCCAGGAACACACAGGTAGAGGAGGGGGGGGCAGCCTCGGTGCCCCCCGGGGGCTCCCCAGCCCCTCAGTGCCGTTTCGGCGCGGTGCCGGTGCCGGTGCTCACCGTGGGCACCCGCCGGCGCTGGTGGCCGGTTTCCCCATCCCTGTCCCCAGCCAGGCCGTGGCGGGGGGGGGGACACCATCCCTGTCCTGTAGCCACCCCCCCACCCCAGGGCGGAGGCGAGGGTATCAGGGGGGCTCCCCGAGAACGTGGGGTGCCACCGCCGCGGTGCCGCCGGCTCCCCACACCACAAGCGGGGACAGCGGTGGTGGGAGACCCCGTCCCGACCCCCGGCGGGGCCAGACCCCCCCATTGGGGCCGGGGGGCGGTGGGGGGGGGTTGGGGCCGTGGCGCGGGGGGGCCGTGGTGCGGCGGCGGCGGCGCCGGCGGGTTTTGGCAGCGGGGTGATGCCGCCGTGTTTGTTTGGTTTCCAGGGCTGCCAGAACCGGGGCCAGGGATGTGGTGGAGGGCGGGGGGGGGCCCCCTGAGGTTTGGGAACCCCCTCCCCCCCGAGGCCCCCCCTCTTCCCTTCACCAGCTCCACTCAGATTTTCCACCGCGCTGGCGCTGCCGGCGGTGCCAGGCCGGGGGCCGGGGGGATCCGGAGCGGCCGTTTGGTCGGTGACTCACTGGCCCAGGCAGGAAGTGGCCGATGCCGGGGCTGGCAGCTCCTGCCCGCGCTTGGCAGCAGCCCGGGACCCCCCGGCACGGCCCCCCCGGCACGGCACAGCCCCCTGGCACAGCCCCCCGGCACAGCCCCCTGGCACGGCACCGGCTGGCGTGGGGAAACCCTCCCCGGTGCTGCCCCACGGCCCCCGTATTTCTCCCTGGGGGGTAGGGCGGCTCCCTGGGGCAGCTGGCAAGCGTGGGGGGGGTGTGGCAAGCGTGGGGGGGGCCATGGCAAGCGTGGCAGGGCTGTGGCAGGGGTGGAGGGGCCGTGGCGAGCACGGCTGGGGGGCATAGCAAGCATGGCAGGGCTGTGGCAAGCATGCGGGGGGGGCTTTGGCAAGCGTGGGGGGCCATGGCAAGCATAGCAGAACCGTGGCGAGCGTGGCATGCCTGTGGCAAGCGTGGCGGGGCCGTGGCAAGCGTGGGGGGGGGGTGTGGCAAGCGTGGCGGGGCTGTGGCAAGCGTGTGGGGGCCGTGGCGAGCATGGGTGGGGGACATAGCAAGCATGGCAGGGCCGCGGCAAGTGTGGGGGGGCCGTGGCAAGTGTGGGGGGGCCATGGCAAGCATAGCAGGGCTGTGGCAAGCGTGGGGGGGGCCGTGGCAGGAGGAGCAGGCCGATCCCCAGGGAATGGTGTTCCGGTTCCCCGCAGCGTTCCCCGTTTGCCGGGCACTAATCTCCCCGTCCCAGCCCTCCCCGTGTCCCCCCCCCAGCCCCTTATCTCTGGGGCGCAGCTGGGGCACGTGGGGCAGAGCCGTGTGGGGCAGAGCCGTGTGGGGCAGAGCCCTGGGCTGGCACCCGCCGGTGCCGCGGTGTCACCGGCTCCCACGCCCCGGCACTGGCTTGTGCCGAGGGGGGGGGTTGGCACCAGCCCTTCCCCGTACCACAGGGGGGGCACGGGCTGAGCGGGGTGACACCCGGTGACCCCCCCGGTGCTGCCAGGGGTGGTGGCAGACGCCGAATCGCCCGGGCTTCTCCCTGCTGGGGGTCCCGTGCCATCACCATGCCCGTGCCACTGCCATCACTGTCCCGGTGCCATTGCTGTGCCCGTGCCATCACCATGCCTGTGCCACCACTGTGCCAGTGTCATAGCCCTGCCCATGCCATAGTCATGCCATCGCCATGCTTGTGCCATGGCTGCGCAGGTGCTATAGCCGTGCCCGTGCCATCACCATGGCCGTGCCATCACCATGCCTATGCCATAGCCGTGCCCGTGCCATGGCTGTGCTGGTGCCATAGCCGTGGCCATGCCATCACTGTGCCTGTATCGTCAGCATGGCCGTGCCATGCCGTGTTGGTGCCATTGCCGTGCCTGTACCATCACCGTGCCATCGCCGTGCCCATGCCGTTGCCGTTGCCGTGCCCTCGCCGTGCCCGTGCCCGCTGGTCCTGGCCGGCCGCCACGCTCTGCCCACGGCGGCGCCGGCACTGAGGGGGTCCCATTGTGTCCCCCCGGGGCGGGACCCCTCCCTGGCCGGCGGCGTGGCCGGGAACGTGGCCGGTTGCGTGGCCGGACGCCGGGATGGCGGGGCCTGGCAGAGGCCGTGGGGGCTGTGAGTCACCGGCCGCGGGTCGGCCCCCCCCGGCAGAGGCGGTGGTTGGGTGGGCGCCGGAGCAGCGATGCCGCGGGAGCTCTGGTGCTGCTGCTGCTGCTGCTGCGGCCGAGAAGGCAGGTCCCCCCCCTCCAGCAACGGGTGACAGCGCGGGGTGTCCTCCCCCCCGTGGCACCCCCGGGACCACCGTCCCCGCCGGAGGCTCCGGCACGGCCACACTCGCCTTGCGGTGCTGGGGGGCTGCGGCCGGGGGGGCTGTTTGCGGGGGGGGTGCAGGGGGTTGGGATGTGGGTGCGGGAGATGTCGGGGTGGCCGGGGAGCTGCTTGTGGGGTGCGGGGGGGGGGGGGCAGCCCTGCCTGCGGCCATCGGAAGAGGGGGGCCTGCCCCTGTCCGGGCAGAGGGGCGGGGGTCTGTGGGGGTGTCAGGGGTGTGGGGTGCAGGGAGAAGGGACACGGGGGGGCTGGGTGCCATGGGGAGAGAGGCAGCGGGTGCTGGGGGGCAGTGGTGCAGGGAAGGGGTGTGGGGGGGGGGGTGGGTGCAGAGGGGGGGGTGCCTGGGTGCTGGGGCAGAGGTTTAGGGGGGTGCGGGGGTCCCTGGGACCCCGGGAAGCTGGGGGTGCGGTGGTTCCCGTGCCCCCCCCCCCCCCCCGTGTTTAGGGGCGGGCGGGTCCCGGCGGGGCCGTGCCGCCCGGGGGGTGCGGGGGTCCCCGCGTCTGCCCCGTGGGGGTGCGGGGGTCCCCGCGTCTCTCCGCGTCGGGGGGCGGGCGGGTCCCGGGGGGGCGGTGTCGCGGAAGGAGGGGGGGGGCGGGGCGGTGTTGCGCGGTGGGGGGGGGCGGGTCCCCGTCTCCGTCCCCGTCCCGTCCCGTCCCGTCGGTGTCCCCGGCGCGGAGCGAGCATGGCGGGGAGCCCCGCCGCCCCCCGCGCCCCCCCCGGCGGGACCTGGCTCAGCGGCGGCTCCGAGCCCGAGCGGCGGCGGTACCTGAGCGCCCGCCTCTGCTGCGCCGGTGCGGGGGGACCGGGGGGACCGGGGGGGGGACCGGGACGGCACCCGGGGGGGGACGGCACCGGGGGAGGGGGGGGAAACGGGGAGGCACCGGGCGGGGGGGGACGACGGGGAGGGACCGGCACCGGGAGCGGGGGGGTCCGTTCGAGGGGGGGGGGGTGGTGGGAGCCCCGCGGGGACGGGAGTCGCTACCGGGGGGGGACCCCGGGAACGGGGGGGCGGGGCCTGTCCCCAGAGCCCCGCCCCCAGAGCAGGGAGGGGCCGGAGGGGGCTGAGCTGGGCTGAAATGGGTCTAAACTGGGCGGAATTGGGGCTGGGCTGAGCTGGGCTGAAATGGGGCTGGACTGGGCGGAATTGGGGCTAAACTGGGGTTAACTGGAGCTGAATTAGGGCTAAACTGCGTTGAGCTGAGCTAAACTGGGGTTAACTGGGCTGAACTGGACTGAATTGGGCTCAGCTGGCCTGAGCTGGGTCTGAACTGGTGTGAACTGGAGCCAAACTGGGGCTAAACTAGGCTGAGCTGAACTGGTTCTGAACTGGGGTTAACTGGGCTGAACTGGACTGAATTGGACTCAGCTGGCCTGAGCTGGGTCTAAACTGGTGTGAACTGGAGCCAAACTGGAGCTGAACTGGGCTGAACTGGCCTTAGCTGGGTCTGAACTGGTGTGAACTGGAGCCATACTGGGGCTAAACTGGACTGACCTGAGCTGAGCTGGGGTTAACTGGGCTGAACTGGACTGAATTGGACTCAGCTGGCCTGAGTTGGGTCTGAACTGGAGCTGAACTGGGGCTGAACTGGGTCTGAACTGGGGTTAACTGGGCTGAACTGGCCTGAGTTGGGTCTGAACTGGTGTGAACTGCAGCCGAACTGGGGCTAAACTGGGCTGGGCTGAGCTGAACTGGGTCTGAAGTGGGGTTAACTGGACTGAACTGGACTGAATTGGACTTGGCTGGCTTGAGCTGGGCTGAACTGGGGCTGCACTTGGGCTAAACTGGGCTAAACTGAGCTGGACTGGGGCTGAACTGAAGCTAAACTGGGGCCAACTGGTACTGAACTGGGCTTGGGCTGAACTGGCCCTGAACTGGAGCTGAACTGGGGCTAAACTGGGCTGAGCTGGGCTGGGGGGTCAGGGGGGGCTGTGTGTGCCCGTGCACTGGGGGGGGTGGGCTGCGTGTGCCGGTGCACGCGTGTTTGGGTGTGTGCGTGCCGGTGCACGCGTGTTCGGGTGTGTGCACCCCCCCCAGCACCTCACGTCTGTCACCGCGGTGAGACTCCGCTGCCGGGCACCCCCCACCCTCGGTGCCCCCCCCCACCCGGTGGGACCGGCTCGGGGACCCCCCACCCCCGGGTGCAGCCGGGCGCCCCCCGGGCGGCGTTTCGGGGTGTCACGGTGCCGGGGGCCGGTGGGTGCCGGGGAAGGGGGGGGCGGTGGCAGCGCCGTTCCCTGCCCGCAGGCGGCGGTGGCGGGGGGGGTAGGTGGGGGGGCTGGTTCTGGTGGAAAGGGGGGGGGTCAGCCCCGTGGGACCCCCTGTGCCGGCGCTGGGTGCCCCGGCAGAGCCCCCGGTGTCCCGGCACCCACCGAGGGTGGCACGGGCGGTGCCGGCGGGGGGGGAGGTCTGGGGTCCCGCCGGCGGGAGGGGTGCCGGGAGCCGCCGGCGGCGGTGGGTGCCGCAGCCCCGCGGTGCCGCCGTGGGAGGGTGCCGGGCCGGCCCGGTGGGTGCCGCCAGCGGGGGAGGGGGCTGGGAGAGGTGGCCCCGGTTCGTCCGGCCCGGCCGGGCCAGCAGCCGCCTGCGCCGGGAGCCCTGTGCCAGCGGCTTCGCCGGGCGCCGGCCGTGGCACAGCCCCGCAGCGCCCACGCCGTGCCCAGCTCTGCCACGGCCCCGGTGCCGCCGGGAGCCCCTGTCCCCGTGCCGGGACGCCAACCGGGCTCCGGCAACCGGGACGGCCGTGCCGGGGTCACCGGTGGGTCTGGTGCCGGGCCGTGGGGGTGCCACCGGCGTGGGGAGCCCTCAGCCGCGTCCCTCCGGCACCGCGGTGGCACGGCGCGGTGGCACCCCGGCAGCGCCGGCACCCCTTGTCCCGGTGCCCACCTCGGTGGATGGTCCTTGTGCCGTCGCTCCGGCGCGTCCCTGCCCTCGGACGTGCGCCGGTGTCACCGGGCTCCTGCCGCCTCTGCCCCAGACGTGGCCCGGCTGGGACGATGTGGGTGCCGGAGCCCGGTGGGGGCCGCCCTGGCTCTGCCCCAGCTCGGCCCCCTCCCCGGCACCCCCAAACCCCGGCTGCCCCCCCACCCCTCGCCGTGCCGGTGCCGGGGCGCGGCGGTGCCGTGAGTCATGGCGGGAGCACGCGCGGCACCCGCGGCCTTGGACTCGGCGCGCGGTGACGGTGATGGTGACGCCGACGCCGCGGGGTGTGGATTGTGGGGTTCGGGGTGCGGGGGGGGGACGGGGACACACAGACGGGCACCGGCTCCTGTGCCGGGACGTGCCGCGCTGGCGGCGCCCACGGCTGCGTTTGGCGGGGATGGGTGCGGTGGGTGCCCCGGGCAGGGCTGCACCGTGACCCCCCGAGGTCCCCGTGACACCCTGAGGTCCCCCTGTCACCCCGAGGTCTATGTGCCACCCCCCGAGGTCCTCGTGACACCGCGAGGTCCCCATGCCCCCCCCCGAAGTCCTCGGGACCCCCAGGGTCACAGGCTCAGGATGTCCCCGTCCCCCTGCTCGGGGTCCTCAGGAGACCCCTGTCCCCATCTCAGGGCCTGCAGCCCCCCCTGTCCCCAAGCCCCCAGTCGGATGGGGACTCCCCCCGTGTGCCCCTCACATACGGGGGGCCCCGGATCCCCACGGAGGGACGTGTGGCCGGGTGGGAGGTGGCACCGGGTGGGGGGCGAACCCCTAGTCCTCCCCACGGTCCCCAAGGCTGGGGGTGTCACCCCTCACCACGGGGCATCCCCGGGGAGGGGGGCTCCTCCTGGCACCCCGTGCCGGCATTGCCGGGGCCCCCATCCCGTGGGGCGCAGTGGGGGGATCTTGGGGGTCTCAGGGTGCAGTGGGGGGGTTCCGGCAGTGGGGGGTGTTGGGGTGCAGTGAGGGGGTGTTGGGGGTCTCAGGGTGCAGGGGGGGTGTCAGGGTGCAGTGAGGGGGTGTTGGGGGTCTCAGGGTGCAGGGGGGGTGTCGGGGTGTAGTGGGGGGTCTCAGGGTGCAGGGGGGGTGTCAGGGTGCAGTGAGGGGTCTCAGGGTGCAGGGGGGGTGTCAGGGTGCAGTGAGGGGGTGTTGGGGTGTAGTGGGGGGTGTCAGGGTGCAGGGGGGGGTGTCGGGGTGCAGTGGGGGGGTGCCAGGCGCAGGCGGCACAGGAGCGCCCGGAATGCGTCGCCGACAGCCTGGGCGGAGGAGCTGGCGTGTGTCCCGGCGCGGGCACTGGGATGTGGGGACGGCACCTCCCTGTCCCGGGGGGTCTATGGGGCTCAGCCCCCCCCTCACCCACACCCCCGGGGGTCCTGCAGCCCCAGGGATGGGGAACCTCAAAGCCCCCACCCCCCGGGAGGGAAAATGGGGCTCTGAGCCCCCCCGAGCGTGGGACCCAGGACCAGGGCTTGTGAAGCTGGGGGGTCCTGAGCCCCCCAGGTTGTGGGGACCGTGGGTCCTGCAGAGCTGGGGTGTGGGGCTGGGGGGTCCTGAGGACTCCAGTGGTGCCCAGACCTCTGGGATGGGGCTGGGGGCTCTCGGAGGTCCCCAGTGGGGGCTTGGGGACTGGGGGGGCTGTGGCCCCTGAGATGGGGACAGGGGTGTCCTGAGGACCCCGAGCAGGGGGACGGGGACGTCCTGAGCCTGTGACCCTGGGGGTCCCGGGCCCCTGGGCTTGGAAACCTGGGGGTCCCGGGGCCACGGGGTGTGGGGACCAGGGGTCTGGCAGCTCCGGGGTGTGGGGCTGGGGGTTTCCCAGTACCCCAGGCATCAGGACGGGGGGTCCCCCCCCCCGGGCTTGCAGATCTGGGGGTCCTGAGGTCCCCGGGTCTGGGGACCGTGGGTCTGGCAGCTCTAGGCTATGGGGCTGGGGGGTTCAGAACCCCCTCTCCCCCCCGGCTTACAGATCTGGGGGTCTTGAGGTGTGGGGACTATGGGGCTGGCAGCTCGGGGCCATGGGGCTGGGGGTCCCAACCCCCCCCACCCTTGGGCTTGCAGACCCGGGGGTCCCGAGGCCCCGGGGTGTGGGGACCAGGGGTCTGCAGCTTGGGGGCATCAGGACCGGGGGTCCCACGCCCCCCAGGCTTGCCAACTTGGGGGTCCCGAGGTCCCCGTGGGTGGGGACTATGGGGCTGGCAGCTCCGGGGCGCGGGCCTGGGGGTCCCAACCCCCCCCAGCTTGCAGACCCGGGGGTCCCGAGGCCCCGGGGTGTGGGTCTGGGGGTGCGGGGTCCCCCCGAGCGGGAGCGTCCCCCTGCCCCATCCCGCGGCCGTGGGGCCCGGGGAGGAGGGGGTTAATGGGAGCCGAGGTTTCCTGTGGGCAGGATGGAGCCCGGGTGGGGCGGGGGGAGGGCGGAGGGAGGGGGGGGGAACCCCAGTCCCCTCCCTGGGGCCGCCCCACACCTCGGGCAGGCAGAGCCGGAGTGCAGCGAGCTGCGTCGGTGCTCAGCGCGGCCACCATGTCCCGGCGCAGCCAGGAGGAGGGGCCGGCCGTGGGGCAGAGGGGCTCGGAGGCCGTGGGGCAGAGGACGGGCTCGGAGGACAACCTCTACCTGGCCGTGCTGCGGGCCTCCGAGGGCAAGAAAGGTACCGGCACCCCACGGCAGTGGGGATGGTGTGGGGCGCGGGGATGGTGTGGGGCGCAGGGATGGTGTGGGGTGCGGGGATGGTGTGGGGCAGGGGGATGGTGTGGGGTGTGGGGACTGCCCTGCATGGGACCACCCCGGCCTGGTGTTGGCGTCCCACAGCATGGGGCGGACCCCCACGCTGGGGCGGGGTGCCCCCCACAGGCTATGGGGCAGACCCCGAGAATGGGGGTATTGTCCCCCGGGCAGGCTGTGGGGCAGACCCCCTTGCTGGGGGCAGGCAGGCTATGGGGCAGACTCCCATTCTGGGGGCGGTGTCCCCTGGCAGGCTATGGGGCAGACCCCCACACTGGGGCGGTGTCCCCTGGTAGGCTGTGTGGGGCAGACCCCCATTCTAGGGGTGTTGAGCCCTGGGCAGGCCATGGGGCAGACCCCCACAGTGAGGGCAGGCAGGCTGGCTGTGGGGCAGACCCCCCATCTAGGGGCGTTGTCCCCCAGGCGGGCTATGGGGCAGACCCCCAGAATGAGGGTATAGTCCTCCGGGCAGGCTATGGGGCAGACCCCAGGAATAGGGGTGTTGCCCCCCAGGCAGGCTATGGGGCAGCGCCGTGGGGCTGGGGCTGGTCACCGTGGCCGGGGCCGGCATCCCCGGTGCCCGAGCATTCGGGGCGCGGGGTCCCCGTGTCCCTCGCCGGCGCCGTCCCCCTCCCTGCCGCGGCAGCGCCGGGTGCCGCCGCCATCCCTGCCCCACGGCGGGCGCGGCCACTTCCTCCCACGCCCAGCCATGGCCACCGCCACCGCCCCGCGGCCACCGCCCCTCGCTCGGTGGCCACCGCCGGCCGGGGCTCACCTGGCTGTCGGGGGCTCGTGGGGTGCTGTGGGGCAGGAGCTCCCCCCCCGGGCGCTGCGCACGTAGCCGTGGGGCGAGGGGGCCCCACACTTCCTTCCTTCCTCCTGCGCCGCCGCCACCTCCCGGCACCGGCGACGAGCCACCGTGGGTGCCCGGCATCGCCCGTGGGTGCCCGGTGTCCCCCGTGGGCGCCCGGTGGTGCCGGCGTGGGTGCGGGACGGTTGCCCACCGCGGGCAGATCCCGGCACGCTCCGGTGGGGCGAGAGCCGGCAGGCGCCAGCCCGGCCTCACCCCATCACCGTGGGCGAGGGGGGGTACGGGGCGGGGGGGGGGGGGGTCCGGTGGCATCGCCCCACGTGCCCCCGGTGTCCCCTCCTGTCACCAAACCCCCCCGGCACCGGGGCCGAGCCCGGCACTGGCCACCCCCAGGGGTCACGGCGATGCTGGGGGGGGGACAGGGGGTGCTGCCCCGCCGTGGGGAGTGGGGGTGGGTGGGGTGGGGGCTCGTTAGTGGCGGGCGGGTGCTGCGTCAGCGTCCCCTAATGACAGGGCAGGGAGTGCCCGTGAGTCACAGCCCTGCCCCGGGGACACCCCGGGGAGGGGGACGGGGACAGACCCCCCCCGGGCTCGCCCGCACCCCGGCCACGGGGCCACCACCCTGTGCCAGGGGCTACGCCGGGACTGACCCCCCCCGGGCTCGTCCCGGTCCCACGGTGCCACGGTCCCCGCACCCACGGCCGGGGGGCTGTGCCGGGGCAGCTCCCCAAGGGCTGTCCCCCCCCCCCCCCCCCAATGTGTCCCCCCCCCCGGGTTTGGGGGTTCGGGCAGGGCCCGGTCCCCGTTAACCGTTTCCTTCCCCTCGCCCGCCCCGTGACTCACCCCCGCGGTCGGGGTTGGCTCATGGCTTCCTCTGCCGGCGATGCCACCGCCGGCACCGCGCCAGGCCCCCCCCGCTCACCCTGGCCCCCCCCCGCGGCTCACCCTGTCCCCCCCCTCTCTTGCAGATGAGCGAGACCGGGTCCAGAAGAAAACCTTCACCAAATGGGTCAACAAGCACCTCATCAAGGTACGGTTGTGCCGGTGCCGGCGCCACGGTGTCCCCGACCACGGCCCCCCCGTCCCGCGGCTCCGGCCACTGCGGCAGCGGTTGAGGCTCCTCTCTGGCCTGCCCGGCCGTGGGGCTGTGCCGTGCCGTGGGGTTGTGCCGTGGGGCTGTGCCGTGCCGTGGGGCTGTGCCATGGGGCTGTGCCGTGCCGTGGCCGTGCCAGCCGCCCCCTCCCACGCTGGCCGGGACGGTGCCAGTGCCCTGTCCCCAGGCACAAGAGGACCTTTCGGTGGCTTTGACGCCGCGGAGCCTGGCAGCTCTGCCGGGCACCCTGCCCGCGCCGCTCCGGCACCACCGCGGCTCCCTTTGGGGTGCCCGGGGCCGGGGGGGGCCGTGGCCACCGCGCTGCCCGTGCCCCCCGTCCCGTCCCCTCCCGCTCTCCCATCTCCGTCCCGCTGCCGCCCGCGCCAGGCGCCCGGCCGATCCCCGCCGGCATGCCGGTGCCTGTCCCCGCGGCAGCGCTGGGCACGCGCCGAGACGGCCCCCCCGGCCCCCGCGCCCCGGCCTGTCCCCACACGTCCCCACACCCCACATGCCCGGCCCTGCCGCCACAGTGCCGGTGCTGGTGCCGGTGCCGCCGGTGCCCGCCGCGGGTCTGTCTCCTCTCGCTGCCTCTCCTGACCTCTCTCTTCTCTCCGCCCCCCCCGCAGCACTGGCGAGCAGAGGTAGGTCCCCCCCCGCTGCCCCCCAGCACGATCTTTCTCTTCCTGCACCTTCCCCTCCCTGCGCCGGGGACGGACCCGGCGGCACCGCGGGCACCGGGTCCGACCCCCCCGTGGCTACTGGCATGGTGGGCACCAGGTCCAGCCCCAGTGGTTGCCAGCATGGTGGGCACTGGGTCCAACCCCCCCATGGCTATTGGCACGGTGGGCGCTGGGTCCAACACCCTGTGGCTACTGACATGGTGGGCACCGGGTCTGACCCTGACAGTTGCCAGCATGGTGGGCACCGGGTCTGACCCCCCCGTGGCTACTGGCATGGTGGGCACCAGGTCCAACCCCAGTGGTTGCCAGCATGGTGGGCACCGGGTCTGACCCCCCCGTGGCTACTGGCATGGTGGGCACCAGGTCCAACCCCAGTGGTTGCCAGCATGGTGGGCACCGGGTCTGACCCCCCCGTGGCTACTGGCATGGTGGGCACCAGGTCCAACCCCAGTGGTTGCCAGCACGGTGGGCACCAAATCTGACCCCCCCATGGCTACTGGCACGGTGGGCGGCGGGTCCAGCCCCAGTGGTTGCCAGTATGGTGGGCACTGGGTCCAACCCCCCCATGGCTATTGGCACGGTGGGTGCTGGGTCCAACACCCTGTGGCTACTGACATGGTGGGCACCGGGTCTGACCCTGACAGTTGCCAGCATGGTGGGCACCGGGTCTGACCCGCCCGTGGCTACTGGCACGGTGGGCAGCGGGTCCCTGCGCACCGGGGAGCGCTGCCGGCTCTGGCATCCCTGGGGGGGGCTGCCGGTGTGTGCTGGTTGGGGACACACACACACACACGGGGTTGGGGGCACGGGGCTGCGCTCAGGGACGTGTGTGAGCACCCGCTGCATGGAGTGGGGGGTCACTGGGGTGAGCGGTGGCCACTGGCCACCCCGTGGGGCGGGAGGGGGGTGTGTGCAGGGCTCGGCAGCCCCCCCCGGTGACCCCGTCCCTGTCCCCGCAGGCGCAGCGTCACGTCAACGACCTGTACGAGGACCTGCGGGATGGCCACAACCTCATCTCGCTGCTGGAGGTGCTCTCGGGGGACACCCTGGTGAGTGTCACCGCGCCGCCACCGCCACCGCCACCACCGCGCCGCCGGGACCCTCCTCTGCTTCCCGCCTCTCCCCCCTCTCCTCTCCCGCTTGGCCGTCTGTCCCCTCCGTCCCTCTGTCCCCTCCGTCCCTCTGTCCTCTCCGTCCATCCCTCCCCCCCGGCACCGTGACACCCCCCCCCGCCATCTCCATCCCGCGCCCCCCCGGCCCCGCCGCCGCCGCCTCTAACGCCCGGACGTCTCTTTGCTTTGGTGAACTCTCTGCTCCTCCGCCGCCGGCTCTGCCCCGACCGTCCCCCTGCGGCCGGCCATGGCCTCCTCCTCCTCCTCCTCCTCTTCCTCTTCTTCCTCCCCCCGGCGCAGCCGCGGGAGCGAGACCTCATCCGGAACTTGCGCCTGGTGAGTGCTTCTGCCCTTTGCTCGCCCCGCGGCCAGCGCCCGACGCCGCCGACGCCGGGAGAGGCCGAGCCAGCGCCGCGGAGGAGCGGCGGCACCGCGGGCTGTGCCGGGGCGCGGGGGCGGTGACACCCCGGGGTGCGCCCGTGTCACCCCGGGATGGGTTTCCCTGGGCCTGCGGCGCCCAGAGGGGAGCGTGGCATCGCCGTGACCCCCCCCCCGTGCCGTGGGGCTGGGACCCCCCGCTCGGCTGCGGCTCCTGGCACCGCGGCAAGATGTGCCAACCGGTCCCTCAGGGCTATCGGAGAGGGAGGTGGCCCCGTGGCCACTGACCCCCCCCGGCTCTCTCCAGACCCAGCTGTCTTTCCCTCGGGCACTTGGGGGGCTGAGGGGCTCCCCGGCCCCTCCGGCACCCAGTTGGGCACAACCACGGCCGGTGTGCCGCGGCATCACCGCGAGTGTATGGGGGGGTCGTCCTGGCAGGAGCTTCCCAGGGGACCCCAGGGGTGGGGAGGGTCCTGCCGGGGGGGCTCCCAGCGTGGGAAGACCTGGTCCTTGCCGTGGGGTGAGACCTGAGCGTGCCGGGAGCCGCCTCCGGCACGGCACGGCCACAGCAGCACCGGCTGCAGGAGCCGGCGGGGGCAGGGGCAGAGCAGGGATGGCAGTGCCAGAGCCGCGCGGCTGGTTGTGCTTGTGCCGTGGCGGTGCCGCGGGGCTGGCTGTGCCCGTGCCGTGGTGCCGGCGCTGCCGCGTGGCCGAGGCACCGGTGCAGGATCCGGCACGGGGCCGGCGGCTCTCGCCGTCGTGGGTTCCGGCAGCCGAGGATTTCCTGGTGGGGCCGCGCTGCCCGCAGCGGGAGGCGGTGACACGGGTCGTGGTGGCACGGGACACGGTGGCGCCGTGGCTGGCACCGGCTCGGCCGAGATGTGGCCGCGGTGCCCACACAAGGTGTGGGGGTCCCCGTCCCCCCGCGGCGATGGGGTGCCGGTGCCTCCGCTGCCCCTGCCCCTCCTGCAGCTGCCGGCTTCGGGTGCTCGGTGGGGTGTCCTGGGGGGGGGGGGGACGGGGGTGCGGTGGGGGGCAGCCGGCTCTGCTCTGGCACTTGGCATCGCCGGGGGGGCGTTGGGGAGGGTCCCCTCCCCGTGGGGACAAAGTGCGCGGGGCGTGTGGCATCGGCATCTGCGGCGCCGGGAGCGGCCGGGCTGGGGCGGGTTTGGGGGGGGGGGGGGACACGGCGGTGCTGGGGGGGATGTGCTGAGGTACCGGGGGGGTGACGGTGACAACTGATCCCCCCCCTCTCCCCGCAGCCCCGGGAGAAGGGCAGGATGCGCTTCCACAAGCTGCAGAACGTCCAGATCGCCCTCAACTACCTGAAGCATCGCCAGGTAAAGGGGGGGGGTCGCGGGGCTGCCGGGGATCCCCGGGGTTGGAATGGGGGGGGTCACGGGGCTGCCGGGGACCCCCAGGGTGTGTCCCCCCGGTCCCTGACACCCCCCTGCCCCCCCAGGTGAAGCTGGTGAACATCCGCAACGATGACATCGCCGACGGCAACCCCAAGCTGACGCTGGGGCTCATCTGGACCATCATCCTCCACTTCCAGGTGAGCCCCGACCCACCGGCATCGGCACCGGCACCGGCACGTGCCGTGGCATGGCGGGGGGGACGTGGCGGTGGCAGGGGGGGTTGGGGGTCCACAGCACTGGTGCCACCAGCGGGGCATCATCGGGTCGGGGTGTCACCGGGTCGGGGTGTCACCAGGGGAGGCGATGGCGCAGCCGGCGCGGTGCTTGCCGTGACCGACCGCGGTGCCCTGCGGTTGTGCCCCGGCAGATCTCAGACATCCAGGTGACGGGGCAGTCGGAGGACATGACGGCCAAGGAGAAGCTGCTGCTGTGGTCGCAGCG
The DNA here is from genome assembly GCF_964106895.1 of Numenius arquata. Classification (NCBI taxonomy): domain Eukaryota; kingdom Metazoa; phylum Chordata; class Aves; order Charadriiformes; family Scolopacidae; genus Numenius; species Numenius arquata. The sequence continues at coordinate 77,059,089 of NC_133578.1, forward strand.
GATGGTGGAGGACTACCAGGGCCTGCGCTGCGACAACTTCACCACCAGCTGGCGGGACGGACGCCTCTTCAACGCCATCATCCACCGACACAAGTAGGTCCAGGGACCCCCTCCTGGCCACCGCCGGCGCCCCCAGCCCCTCACCGCGGCGCCGGGCCCGCCGTGGCACAACCCTCCCGCCGTGGGGAGAGCAGACTGGGCGTTTGGCGGCGGCGGCGTGCGGTGACGGCCGCGCCGATCCCGGCTGGCACGTGCTCCCCCGACAAGTCGCGGCCCATCGGCCCGTGCCGGCAGCGCCGGCAGCCGCCGTCCCACGCTCCCCGCTCCCCGAACCCTCCGGCCCCGGGGCGGTGGGCGCCGTGCCCGCCGCGGCGTGCCGGGGCGCGGGCGGGCAGGATCCCACGCCTGCGGGGAACGGGAGTACGTGCCGGCACAGGGTGGGGAGAGGCAGCCGTGCCGTGCCGCGCCGCAGTCGGCACCCAGCCGCCATCGCGGCAGGAGCCACACCGAGCCCGGTGCCGCCATGGAGGGGAGCAGGCGGCACCGTGCCGGGAAGCCACCGCGGCGTCGCGGTGCGGGGAGCTCAGCGGGGGTGGTGATGGTCTGCGAGGACTTTCCCCAGCGACTGCCGGTCACCGGCGTCACCGGCGTCACCGGCTCCGTCTACTGCGTCCAGAGCAGCCTCCGGCTCCGGGAGCTGTAGGGACCCCCCGGGCCGGGGGGCTGGGGCTGCTGGTGGGGATGTGGGGACATGGGGGCACCGCCAGACCCGTGGGGACATGGGGACGCTGCCTGGCCTGGGGGGTCTGTGCGTAGGGACGTGGGGACACTGCCCGGCTCCCTGTGCCTGTGGGACTCGGGGGGTCCCGGTGGCGGGGGGTGACAGAGGTGCCGGGGGGACCCACCGTCGCTGGGGTCTCTCCAAACCGGTGCTGCCGGCGTGTGCCGCAAAGCCACGCCGTGGGGCTGGGTGGGCAGTGCCGTGCCCCCTGTGTCCGGCATCCCCTGCGTCCCCTGACCCGTCCCCGCGTCCCCTGACCCGTCCCCCTGCCCGCAGGCCGGGGCTGATCGACATGAACCGCGTCTATCGCCAAAGCAACCTGGAGAACCTGGACCAGGCCTTCACCGTGGCCGAGCGGGACCTGGGGGTGACGCGGCTGCTGGACCCCGAAGGTAGGGACTGGGGGGGATGGCGTTGGGGAGGGGGGTGTCCTGCGATCCCCCGTGTCCCCCCCCGTGTCCCCCCCCTGACCGCCCCCCATTCCTGTGCGCAGATGTGGACGTGCCGCAGCCGGACGAGAAGTCCATCATCACCTACGTCTCCTCGCTCTACGACGCCATGCCCCGCGTCCCCGAGGTGCAGGACGGCGTCAAGGCCAACGTGAGGCTGGGGGCCTGCGGGAGGGGGGTGTGTGCGTGTGTGTGGGGGTGTCCCCCACCCCTGTGTCACACGCTCTGCCCCCCCCAGGAGCTGCAGCTGCGCTGGCAGGAGTACTACGAGGTGGTGACGCTGCTGCTGCAGTGGCTGCGCCATCACACCCTGCTCTTCGAGGAGCGGCGCTTCCCCGGCAGCTTCGAGGAGATCGAGGTGGGACGCGGGGACGGGGTCCGGGAGGGTGCCTGGCACCGGCCCAGGTGGCCACTGGCCCGGCCGTGGGCCGGCCCCCGCCACACGGAAATCCTCCCGCTGCGGGAAACACCGGTGCTGGCTCGCACCGGGCTCGGCGGGGAGTGGGGACACCCGGCACCGGCCGTGGCGCTGCTGCGGTGCCAGCACCGGCTGGGTCCCTGTGGCACGGCCCTGGGGGGCTGCGGGGCAGGGGGGTCGGTGCCAGTGCCGGGGGGCCATGCCACGGCAGAGCCAGGGGGGTCAGTGCCAGTGCCGGGGGGCCATGCCACGGCAGAGCCAGGGGGGTCGGTGCCAGTGCCGGGGGGCCATGCCACGGCAGAGCCAGGGGGGTCAGTGCCAGTGCCGGGGGGCCATGCCACAGCAGAGCCAGGGGGGGCTCGGTGCCGGTGCTGGTGCCGGGGAGCCGTGCCATGGCAGAGCTGGGGTGCCCGGGCAGGGGGGCTGTGCTGTGGCAGAACCAGGGGGGCTCGGTGCTGATGCTGGGGTGCGGTGCCGTGGCAGAGCCGGGGTGCCCGGGCAGGGGGGGGGCCATGCCGTGGCACACCCAGGGTTCCCCAACGGGGGGGGGCCGTGCCGTGGCAGAGCCGGGGTGCCCGGGCAGGGGGGGCTGCTCTGAGTCAGCCATTCCGCGTGAGTCACCGGTGGCAAACCCCAGCTCCCGCCCGGCCCCTTCCTTCCCACGGCTTCTCACGCATGGAAAAATGGGGGGGGGGGGGGGGATTGCCCGAGTGGGGGGTGGCGGTGCCGGGGGAGGGGTGTTCCACGGCTGCTCAAATTAACCCCCCGGCTCCCGGCAGATCCTCTGGCGCCAGTTCCTCAAGTTCAAGGAGACGGAGCTGCCGGCCAAGGAGGCGGACAAGAACCGCTCCAAGGCCATCTTCCAGGCCCTGGAGGTCAGCGGCACCCACTGCCGGGGGGCTGGGGGGGTTCTGGGAGGGTCCTGGGGGGGCTCTGAGTCCCGAGAGGCTGCAGGGTCCCAAGGAGCCAGGGGTTCTGGGGGACTGGTGGGTCCTGAGGGGCTGGGATGCCCCAAGGGTAGTGGCCCTGGGGTCCAGGGTGTCCCAGGGCACTGGGGGGGTCCCGAGGGGCGCTGGGGGGTCTGGGGGTTGCAGGGGTCTGGGGTCCTGGGGCACTGGGGGGTCCTGAGGGGGTGGAGGTCCCGAGGGGCTGGGAGTCCTGGGGTCCTGGGGGGGTTCTAAGAATCTGGGTGTCCCATGGGTCTGGGGGCACTGGGGGGTCCCGGGTGACTGGGGAGTGCCGAGGGGGTCCCGGGTCCCTTGGCACACCCCACCATGTCCCTCCGGTGGGGGGACACCGTCCCATCTCCTCCATCCCGGCCCCACGGAGCGGCCGAGCCGTGGCACCGTGGCTGAGGCTGCCCCCCCCCATCCCGGGGGTCCCTGTGCCGGGCTCTGACACTGTGGGGGGGGCGCAGGGGGCAGTCCAGGCCGGGCAGCTGAAGGTGCCCCCCGGGTACCACCCGCTGGACGTGGAGAAGGAATGGGGGAAGCTGCACGTGGCGGTGCTGGAGCGGGAGAAGCTGCTGCGCACGGAGTTCGAGAGGCGAGTGCCGGGGGGGGGACCTGGCACCCGCTCCCCACCGCGCTGCCAAAACCCCGGGCTGGGCCAGGGTGGGGTGTCCCGGCCCCCCCGTCCCGCGGCGCTGGAACCGCAGGGTGCATGAGTCACTGCCCGCCTCCGGGAAGCCAGCGCGGCCGCCGGCTGCGGCACGGATCGGCACGGCTCAGCACCGAGGGCTCTGCCGCGGGTGGGGGTCTGCTGTGCCAGCGGGGGGGTCCTGCCCCCTGTGCCAGCCGGGGGGGTCATGGGATTCGATTGGGATGAGATGGGGATGAGATGGGGATGGGGATGGGGATGGGGATGGGGATGGGGATGGGGATGAGGATGGGGATGGGATGGGGATAGGAATGGGGATGGGATGGGACGGGATGGGGGTGAGGATGGGGATGGGACAGGATGGGGATGGGGATGGGATGAGGATGGGGATTGGGATGGGGATGAGGATGGGGACGGGATGAGGATGGGGATGGGATGGGACGGGATGGGGGTGAGGATGGGGATGGGATGAGGATGGGATGGGACAGGATGGGGATGGGGATGGGACGGGACGGGATGGGATGGGACGGGATGGGACGGAGGCAGGATGAGGCTGGGACGGCAGCACTGCGGTGGCAGGTCCCGTGCTGACCCGTCCCCGTGTCCCGGCGCAGGCTGGAGCGGCTGCAGCGGGTGGTGACGAAGCTGCAGATGGAGTCGGGGCTCTGCGAGGAGCAGCTCAACCAGGCGGACACCCTGCTCCAGGCGGTGAGCGCCGGCTCCGGCGGGCGGGGGGTGGCGGGGGGTCCCTCTCCGTGCCCCTCACCGTGCCCCGTCCCCGTCCCCAGGACGTGCGGCTGCTGAACGCGGGGAAGCCGGCGCAGAAGGCGGCTGAGGTGGAGCGGGACCTGGACAAGGCGGACGCCATGATCCGGCTGCTCTTCAACGACGTCCAGAGCCTGAAGGACGGGCGGCACCCGCAGGGCGAGCAGATGTACCGCCGGTACGGCCCCACGCTGTCACCCGCACGCTGTCACCCACGTGGTGTCACCCATGGTGTCACCCATGCCAGGCACCGTGGTGCTCGCCTGGTTGCAGGAGCAGCCCATGACCTGTAGCCCCCGTGTCCCCTGTGTCTCCCACGTCCTCTCTGTCCCGTGTGACCCCCATGTGCCCCCCTGCGCCCCCTCCATGTCCCCTCTGCCCCTACATCCCCCACGTCCCCTCTGCCCCCACGTCCCCCATGTCCCCTCTGCCCTCCACGTTCCCCCATGCCTTCCACGTCCCTCTTGTCCCCTATGTCCCCCCATGTCCCCCTTTGCCCCCCACATCCCCCCTGTCCCCCTGGCTCTCCACATCCCCCCATGCACTCCGCATCCCCCTTGCCCCTCATGTCCCCCCATGTCCCTTGTGCCACCCTTGCCCCCCATATCCCCTGGGCCCCCCATGTCCCCTGCACCCCCATGTCCCTTCTGCTCCCCATACCCCTGTGTCCTCCATGTCCCCCTTGCACCCCATGTCCCCCCTGTCCCCCCTGTCCCCCTTGCCCCCATGTCTCCCTGTGTCCCCCTTGCCCCCCATGCCCCCCACATTCCCCTTGCCCCCCAGCCCCCCATGCTCCCCGTACCCCCCGTGCTGACACACCTCCTGCCCGCAGGGTGTACCGGCTGCACGAGCGGCTGGTGGCCATCCGCACCGAGTACAACCTGCGGCTGAAGTCGGGGGTGCCGGCGGCGACGGTGACGCCGGTGACGACGGCAGGGCTGGGGCAGCAGCGTCCGCGGCCGGAGCTGGAGGAGGCCCCGCTGCGGTACCTGCAGGACCTGCTGGGCTGGGTGGAGGAGAACCAGCGGCGGCTGGCGGCGGCCGAGTGGGGCATGGACCTGCCCACCGTGGAGTCCCACCTGGGCGGCCACCGCGGCCTCCACCGCTCCATCGAGGAGTTCCGCGCCAAGATCGAGAGGGCACGCGCCGACGAGGTGAGGTGGCCCCGTCTCCCCAGTGCCACGGGGTGTCCCCATCGCTGCCCCAGCGTCGGGGTCCCCCCCCCCATGGATGGGACAGGGGTTCCCTGCGCTCACGGCATGTCCCCCCCCAGGCACAGCTGGCCCCCGGCCCCCGCGGCGCCTACCGGGAGTGCCTGGGCAAGCTGGACCTGCAGTACGGCAAGCTGCTGGTGAGGCGGGGGGCCAGGGGGGCAGGAGGGGGGGGAACTGTGGGGGGGGGATGTACGGCATGGGGGGATGTGTGGGGAGGAGGATGCAGGGGGAGATATGTGGGGTGGAGGATGCAGGACATGGGGGGACGTGTGGGGAGGGGGATGGAAGATATGGAGGGATGTGTGGGGAGGGAGGTTCAGGACATGGGGGGAGGTGTGGGGCAGAGGATGTTGGGGGGGATGCAGGATGTGGGGAGACGCGTGGGGAAGAGGATGTTGGCGGGCGATGTGTGGGGAGGAGGATGCAGGACATGGGGGGGATGTGTGGGGAGGATGCGGGGTGGGAGACGTGGGACAGAGGATGTGGGGCAGGAGGTGTGTGGGGAGGAGGACGCAGGGGGAGACGTGTGGGGCAGGAGGTCCCACCGCTGTCCCCGTCCCCAGAACTCCTCCAAGGCGCGGCTGCGGCACCTGGAGAGCCTGCAGGGCTACCTGAGCGCGGCCACCAGGGAGCTGCTGTGGCTCAGCCAGAGGGAGGAGGAGGAGGTGACCTTCGACTGGAGCCACCGCAGCCCCAACCTGGCCGCCAAGAAGGACAACTACTCGGTACCCACCGCCCCACCGGCTCCTCCCCTCCCTCTCCCCATCCCTCTCCCTCTCTCTGTCCCCATCCCTGTGTGTGGCTGTCCTGCACCCTCCCTCTCCCCCTCCCTCTCCCCCTCCCTCTCCCCCTCCCTCTCCCCCTCCCTCTCCCTCTCCCTCTCCCTCTCCCTCTCCCCCTCCCTCTCCCCCTCCCTCTCCCCCTCCCTCTCCCCCTCCCTCTCCCTCTCCCTCTCCCTCTCCCTCTCCCCCTCCCTCTCCCCCTCCCTCTCCCTCTCCCTCTCCCCCTCCCTCTCCCCCTCCCTCTCCCTCTCCCTCTCCCTCTCCCTCTCCCTCTCCCTCTCCCTCTCCCTCTCCCTCTCCCTCTCCCTCTCCCCATCCCTCTCCCCCTCCCTCTCCCTCTCCCTCTCCCCCCCATCCCTGCCTGTGGCCATCCTGCACGGTCATATCCCTCCCCGAGCCCCCCCTGCCCCATCCCTCAACCCCCAGCCCTGTCCCCCCACACCCCTACCCCTGCCCCCCCCCCCTTCCCTGTGCCCCCCAACTCCCACCCCAGCGGGTTCCTCTGGGGGGTGCTGGGCCCAACGCACATCCACCCCCCCGGGCATCAGGCACAGACACACGCACAGCCCTGCACACGCGTGTGCACAGACACACGGGCATACAGATGTTCAGGCACATGCCCAGCTGTGCACAGACGCACAGATGTGCACACACACGCATTGCCGTGCACACATGTGCACAGGCACACGGACATGCACAGACACATGCATGTGCACAGACACACGGACATGCAGACACACGCGTGGCTGTGCACACACGCACTGCTGTGCACAAAAACACACGTGCACAGACACACGGCCACGCGCAGACACAGGTACTGCCATGCACACACATGCACAGACACATGCACTGCTGTGCACACACATGTGCATAGACACACAGATGTGCACACGCATGTGCATGGACACACAAGTGCACAGACACACACGTGCACACACACGTGCTGCTGTGCACACACATGCACAGGTGCACAGATACATGCATGTGCAGACACAGACATGCAGACACATGCAGAGCTGTGCACAGACACACGTGACCACACACACACACGTGCGCACACACGTGCACAGACACACAGACGTGCACAGACATGCATGTGTACACACACGCACTGCCATGCACACACATGTGCACAGACGCACAGCCGTGTACACACACGCACTGCCATGCACACACATGTGCACAGACACACAGCCATGCACAGACACGTGGACGTGCAGACACACACAGAGCCGTGCACAGACACACGCATGGCCATGCACACAGAGACACGGCTGTGCACAGACAGACGGATGTGCACAGACTATGGACATACAGATGTGCAGACACACACACAGCTGTGCACATGGACGTGCAGAGACACATGGCCACGCACACACACGTGCACAAACACATGCATGTGCAGACAGACACAGCCGTGCACAGACAGACCCACGGCCGTGCACACAGGCGCGTGGCCCTGGGGGGGGGGGGGGGGGGGGCGGTCCCTCACAGTCCCCCCCCCCACCTCACACTCCCCCCCGTGGTGTCGCAGGGGCTGATGCGGGAGCTGGAGCTGCGGGAGCGCAGGATCAAGGAGCTGCAGAGCTCGGGGGAGCGGCTGCTGCGGGAGGAGCACCCGGCGCGGCAGACCCTGGAGGTGAGGGGGGGGGGGAGCCTGGGGGGGCCAGGGGGCTGGGGGGGGCTGCGGCAACTGCAGGGACCTGCCGGCACCGGGTGCAGGCTGGCACGGGGCTGGTGCGGGTGCCAGTGCTGGTGTTAGTGGTGGGGCTGGTGCTGGTGGCAGTGCAGAGGTGTTGGTGAGAGTGCCAGGGCTGGTGCCGGTGCTGGGATCGGTGCTGGTACCAGTCCTGGTGCCGGTGCCAGTGGGTGGTGGTGGTGGCGGTGCTGGTGGTGGTTCTGGTGCCAGTGCTGGTGCTGGTACTGGTGGTGGTGCTGGTGCTGGTACCAGTCCTGGTGGCAGTGCCAGTGCTGGTGCTGGTGGTGCTGGTACTGGTGGTGGTGTCGGTGCTGGTACCAGTCCTGGTGCCGGTGGTGGTGATGCTGATGCCAGTGCCAGTGGTGGTGGTGCTGGTACTGGTGCTTGTGCTGATGCCGGTGCTGGTGCCATGCCGTGCCGGTGCCGGTGTCGGTGACATCCCCGTGCCGTGCCAGGCGTTCCAGGCGGCGCTGCAGACGCAGTGGAGCTGGATGCTGCAACTCTGCTGCTGCGTGGAGACCCACCTGAAGGAGAACGGCGCCTACTTCCAGGTACGGGGGGGATCTGAGGAGCCCCTGCCTGCCCCCCACAGCCCCCAGCGCCCCGGCTGACACCCCCCCACCAATGTCCCCCCCAGTTCTTTGCGGAGGTGAAGGAGGCGGAGGAGTTCCTGCGCAGGACGGAGGAGACCATGAGGAAGAAGTACAGCTGCGACCGCAGCGTCACCGTCACGCGCCTGGAGGACCTGCTGCAGGACTGCGTGGTGAGGAACCCCCCCAGGAACACCCCCAGCGGGGGGACACCCCCCGGGGTCACCCCCCAACACTACAGCCCCAACACATGACCCCCCCGGCACTGCAGCCCCAGAGTGACCCTCCTGGGGTGACTCCCCCCTGCAACACACAAGCCCCACTGCAGCCCCTGGGTGACCCCCACCACATGCAGCCCCCCGAGATGACACCCCCCCCACTGCAGTGACACCTCCGTCCCCAATGCAGTGACAGCCCCCCCATGCAGACCCCTCTGCAGGAGTCACTGCCTCCACTGACCCCCCCCATAATCCCCCCTCTCTCCTCCGGTGACACCCCCATAATCCCCCTCCCCACTGCAGTGACACCCCGCCCCCCCTGCACCCCGGGGTCCCTGTGGGAATGGGGGTCCCCCATGGATCCCCACCCCACCGTGGGGCTCCCCCCTCCCCGTTGGGACACAGCGGGGGGGATCCCCCTCCCAACTCCCCCCGCTGACCCCCCCTTGTGCCCACAGGAGCAGAAGGACCAGCTGACCGAGTACGCGGGGCAACTGGCCGGGCTGGCCCGTCGGGCCACCACCATCGTCCAGCTGAAGCCCCGCAGCCCCGGCACCCCCCTGCAGGGCCGCCCCCCCCTCCAGGCTGTCTGCGACTACAAGCAAATGGAGGTGAGAGGGGTTGGGGGGGTGGGAGGGGTCCGGGATCCCTCGTCCCCGGTGTGATGCTGTCCTGTGTGTCCCCCAGGAGGGTTTGGGGGTGCTGGGGGGACAGGGGGTCGCTGGGGACCCCCAACCCTGATGTGATGCCATCCTGTCTCCCCCCCAGAGGGGTTTGGGGGTGCTGGGGGGTTCGGGGCATGCTGGGGACCCCCCAGCCCGGTGTGATGCCATCATGTGTCGTCATCCCCCCCCCAGATCACGGTGCACAAGGGGGACACCTGCTCCCTGCTGAGCAACGCCCAGCCCCACAAGTGGAAGGTGCTGAGCGCGGGGGGCAGCGAGGCCATCGTCCCCTCCGTCTGCTTCCTCCTGCCGCCCCCCAACACCGAGGCCATCGACGCCGTGCACCGGTGAGTGATGCTGGAGTGTGTGGGGGGGTCCCGGGCGCTCCCCCTTCTTCTCTGCCCCCCTGACACCAGGGGGGTTTGGGTTCTGGTTCTCCCCCAGGCTGGAGGCCGCTCACCAGCAGCTCCTGGTCCTCTGGCACCAGCTTCACCTGGAGATGCGGACGCTGCTCTCCTGGCAGTACCTCACGCGCCACATCCAGCAGATCCAGGCCTGGTCCCACCTCACGGTACGTCTGTCCCCTCCCCAGTGGCGCCGGCACGGGGGTGTCCCCCTGCAATGGTGGGGGCTGACGGGAGCCTTTTCCCCCCCCTCCCCAGTTCCGCACGATGCCGGCGGAGGAGTGCCGGCAGGTCCTGCGGGGGCTGGAGACCCACTACCAGGCGTTCCTGCGGGACAGCCAGGACTCCCAGAGCTTCCAGCCCGACGACCGCCTGCGCCTGGAGCGCGACTACCAGGCCTGCACCCAAAAATACGAGCTGCTGCTGCGCAGCCAGGAGAAAGGTGAGACCCCCGTCACGGGGGGAGCCACGGACGTGTCCCCAGAGCGGGCCACGAAGATGCTGGGGGGACTGGAGCCCCTCTGCTGGGAGGACAGGCTGAGAGAGTTGGGGGGGTTCAGCCTGGAGAAGAGAAGGCTCCGGGGAGACCTTGGAGCCCCTTCCAGTCCCTAAAGGGGATCCAGGAAAGCTGGGGAGGGACTCTGGATGAGGGAGGGGAGCCATAGGAGGAGGGGGAAGGGTTTTAAGGTGAAAAAGGGGAGATTGAGATGGGATCTGGGGAAGAAGTTCTTTGCTGTGAGGGTGGTGAGAGCCTGGCCCAGGTTGCCCAGAGAAGCTGTGGCTGCCCCATCCCTGGAGGGGTTCAAGGCCAGGTTGGAGGGGGCTTGGAGCAACCTGCTCTGGTGGGAGGTGTCCCTGCCCAGGGCAGGGGGTGGCACTGGAGGGGCTTTAAGGTCCCTTCCAATCCAAACCATTGGGTGACTCCATGGTGGCCCAAGTCAGCCTGTGGCTGTTGTTTTCTGTCTCCCCAACACCCTCGTTGGGTCGGATGGAGCCATCTCAACCAGCTGCACCCACAGTGACCCCCCGGGTGGTCATCCCTTGGGCAGGGCTCTGGGAGATAAAGCTCAGGTTGAGGGGGTGTACACCGTCCCACCCCTGCTCCCCACCACCCCGTGCTCCCTGCGGTGTCCCCTCCGTCCCTGGGGACACAGAGGGGGCGAAGGCAGCGGGTGGGTGCTCACCCTGTTCCCCGTGTCCCCCCAGGAGAGCAGGAGGAGTCCCTGTGCAAGAGCTACATCTCGCAGCTGAAGGACATCCGCCTGCAGCTGGAGAGCTGCGAGACCCGCACCATCCACAAGATCCGCCTGCCCCTCGACAAGGACCCGGCCAAGGAGTGCACCCAGCGCATCTCCGAGCAGCAGGTACCCGCACACGCCTTTGAGGGGGCACCTCGGCACCCAGAACGGGGATGGAGCCCGTCCCACCACCCTGGTGGGCTGTGGACCTGCTCCGGGGTGGGGTGGGGCAGGTCCCGGCTGGTAGAACCCAGTGTTGGGCACGGTGTTAAGTGAGGGACCAGCCATGGGCTGGGCTTGGCCACCAACTGTAGTGAGGACCCTCCTCTCCCCCCAGCAAATCCACCTGGAGCTGGAGGGCATCAAGAAGAACCTGGACAAGGTGAGCGAGAAGACGGAGAAGGTGCTGGCCCAGGCGGAGCCGGATGGCTCGGCCCCCATCCTGCGCTCCGAGCTGGAGGTCACCCTGCAGAAGATGAACCAGGTGTACAGCCTTTCCAGCATCTACCTGGAGAAGTGAGTCACCAGCCCTGCGCCACCCTGGGGTCACCCTGGCATGGCGACATCCGATGGGCCCACCAGGATGGGCCTGGTCTGGCCGGGGGTGGGCTGGTGAGGTCTGGAGGAAGATGGGCAAGGGAAGAGCCATGGATGGCACCTGGACTTGTGTGAGGCCTGTGACACGGTCCCTCAACATCCCGCTCTCTAAATTGGAGAGATTCCCTGAGAACGTCCAAGGCCAGGTTGGAGGGGGCTTGGAGCAACCTGCTCTGGTGGGAGGTGTCCCTGCCCAGGGCAGAGGGTGCCACTGGGGGGGCTTTCAGGTCCCTTCCCACCCAAACCATTCCGTGATTCCAAGAGATGGATTTGAGGGGTGGACTGTTGGGCGGGTGAGGAATCGGTTGGATGGTTGGTTGCGTGGTGGCGTCCAGAGGGTGGTGGTCAACAGCTCAATGTGCAAGACCAGGCTGGACGGGGCTTGGAGCAACCTGGTCTGGTGGGAGGTGTCCCTGCCCAGGGCAGGGGGTGGCACTGGGGGGGCTTTAAGGTCCCTTCCCACCCATACCATTCCATGGTTCGATGACGCTGGCTGTGCTGGCGTGTCCTTCCCTTCCCATCCAACCGCCGCTGCTGCCGGCCCCTGGCTGAGCCTGTCCCCTCTCCCCGTAGGCTGAAGACCATCAACCTGGTGATCCGCAGCACTCAGGGGGCAGAGGAGCTGGTCAAGAAGTACGAGGACCAGCTGAAGGACGTGCAGACTGTGCCGGCTGACCTCAAGGAGCTGGAGGCCAGCAAGGCTGAGCTGAAGGTAATTGCTGTGGTGACCGCGTGCTTGGGGGGGACAGCCGGGGGTGCTGGGGATGGTGTTGATCCCCCCTCTCCGTCCACCACAGCGGCTACGTGCCCAGGCCGAGGGACACCAGCCGTTCTTCACCACGCTGGAGACCGACCTGAGCAAGGCCAAGGAGGTCAATGAGAGGATGGTCCGTGGCCACAGCGAGCGGGACGTGGACCTGGACCGGTACCGGGAGCGTGTCCAGCAGCTGCTGGAGCGCTGGCAAGCCGTGCTGGCCCAGACTGACCTGCGGCAGCGTGAGCTGGACCAGCTGGGCCGCCAGCTGCGGTACTACCGGGAGAGCTGCGACGGGCTGCTCCACTGGATCCAGGACGCCAAGCAGCGGCAGGAGAAGATCCAGGCAGTGCCCATCACCGACAGCCAGACCGTGCGGGAGCAGCTGCTGCAGGAGAAGGTAGGGAAGGGGCGGTGAGGGACCTCATGGGGTTCAACCAGGGCACGTGTAGGGTCCTGCATCTGGGGAGGAACCACCCCATGGACCAGTGGAAGTTTGGAAGGGGTAGTGAGGATCCTCATGAGGTTCAACCAGGGCACCTTCCCCGGGGAGGAACCACCTCATGGACCAGTAGAGGTTTGGGGGTGACCTGCTGGGGAGCAGCTCTGCAGAGAGACACCTTGGAGTCCTGGTGGGCAACAGGATGACAATGAGCCAGCAATGTGTGCTGGCGGCCAGCAAGGCCAGTGGTCTCCTGGGGTGGCCAGCAGGGGGAGGAAGATCATCCTCTCCTGCTCTGCCCACATATGGAGCACTGGGACCAGTTGTGGGCTCCCTCAGTTCCAGAAAGACTGGGAACCGCTGGGGAGAGTCCAGGGGGGCTGCGAGGATGATGAGGGGCTGGAGCATCTCTTGGCTGAGGGACCTGGGGCTGTTCAGCTGGAGAAGAGCAGACTGAGAGGGGACCTCATCGATGCTGATGAACATTTAAAGGGTGGGGGGCAAGAGCATGGGGCCTCTTGCCATCCCCAGTGGTGCCTGGGGACAGGACAAGGGGTGATGGGGACAAACTGGGACATGGAAAATTCCAAAAAAATCAGGGAAAAGGTCTTTCCTGTGAAGGTGCCAGAGAGGGTGTGGAGTCTCCTTCTCTGGAGATCTTCAAACCCCCCCTGGACACATCCAACCTGCTCTGGGTGACCCTGCTATGGGGTGGGACTGGGGGATCTCTAGGGGTCCCCTCCAACCCCTAAAATTCGCTGTGATTCTGTACACGCTGGTGGCAGGGCCAGCGGGGCCAGCGCTCTCGGGCATCCCTGGCCACAGTGGGGTGGCCACGGGGCGGCTGAGCTGACCCCGGCATCTTTCCCCAGAAACTTCTGGAGGAGTGTGAGCGGCACAAGGAGAAGGTGGAGGAGTGCCAGCGCTACGCCAAGCAGTACATCGACGCCATCAAGGTGCGCTCGGGGCAGATGGGGGGGTCGGGGAGGGGCAGAGAGCCCCCAGGGGGCTGTGGGGGGATCGCTGGGGCCGTGGCCAGCGAGCTGAGGACCCCTATCGCCCGCAGGACTACGAGCTGCAGCTGGTGACCTTCAAGGCGCAGGTGGAGCCCATGGCCTCCCCGGCCAAGAAGCCCAAAGTGCAGTCGGCGTCCGACAGCATCATCCAGGAGGTGAGGGGGGGTCCCGGAGGGCGCAGCTCCTCCCTCCCCCAGCAGCAGGGGGGGGCTGCAGCCCCTTGTGCAGGGGTGGGCAGGGGGTGGCGAGCGGCCGGGCCTGACGGTGTCTGTCCCGCGCAGTACGTGGAGCTGCGGACGCGGTACAGCGAGCTGACCACTCTCACCAGCCAGTACATCAAGTTCATCACGGAGACGCTGCGGCGGCTGGAGGAGGAGGAGGTAGGGAGGCGGCGCGCGTGGGGTGGCATGGCAGTGGTGGCGTGATGCCGGGGAGCACGGTTCACGATGACACCCCCCCCCCCCCATCACTAACGCTGGCCCGCGGCCGCTAACCCCGCTCCCGGCCGGGCTCCCCGAGCTGCTGGCTCTGGGCGCAGCGGGTCTCCCAGCCCGAGGGGCTGACACGTAGAGCCGGCTGCCGGCACCGCCGGGCTCTGGCGGGACCGGTGGTGGTAGGAGGCACTTCCCAGATACACGTAGCGCGGTCGGCACCTGCCTTGGCATGAAACGCTGTGCTGGGGCGCCGCGGGGCCGGGGCCCGTGGGTCTTCTCTCTCCGTAACCTCTAACTCTTGGTTTCTGCCTCTGGAAGTCGAGCTGCTTTGCCCGGTGCTTTGTCTTGGGGGATGTGTGTGTTGGTGGGGAATCTAATGGAGGGTAAAATAAACCAGGATGACTCTGGCACCCCTGCACCAGGTACTCACTCTGCGCATGTGTCCCCCCTCTTCCCCACCGCACCCCCTTCCGCCTCACCCCACGGCCGCCAGCAGCCTGCGCTCCCCCCGCTGCCCCCCGCACTCCCCAGCTCTCTGGAGAGCCCCCCACGCTCCTCGCCCTCCGCTGCCGCCGCTCCCGGCCCCTCGCTGCGCCTTTGGGGTGGCACCAGGGGACCCGTCCCCACGGCGCGGGGGTCCTGCTCTCCCCCACACGCGGTGCTGCCCGAGCCCTTGCTCACGGTGCATGCGGCACGAGCGCCCTGCGGCACGGCCACGAGCCATGCACGAGCCACGCTGGCCCTTCGGCAGGTGGAGTGGGCCAGCAAGGCGGGGATTTGGGCCAGCTGTGGCAGCATGGGCCAAAGCTTGGGTTGCTCTCCGCGCCATGGCGGCTTCCCCGGCAGGGAAAGCTCCGCTGGCACCTCCCTCACCACCCTCTGTCCCACTCTCCCCGGTGCTCCGGCTGGGTCGGTTGTTCCCCCGCGGTGATGGCTTCGTGCTGGCCCCTCTGGCTGGGGAGGGGGCTTTGGCAGTGGGCTCGGTGCTGGTGCTCAGGCTGCTCGCGTCCGTCTCCACGGCCTGGGGCTTTGCTGTTGCTCCATCCCTCTCTCTGTGCTCCCTGGGCCATCTCGCTTCCGCTCCGCTGCCTGCGTCCTGTCGCCTGCCCGCTCCGCACCACTCGGGGGGTCGCCTTTCCCCCCCTTGTCTTGCCACGCGTCTTCTGGAAGCTGGCGTCACCGCCTCCAGCCCGTGGGGAGGCCCAGGGAGCCGAAGCCATTCCATGCGCATCTTCCGCCCCCGGAGCGCCCCGCTCTCTCGGTGGCACGTGGCTGTGGCCGGCGTCGACGCCGGGGCTCGGTCGCATCCCTTGTGATTTCTCTCTTCTCTCCCCCCTCTCTCTCTCTCTTTGTTTTCTCTGCACCCTCTTCCCCCTCCAGAAAGCCGCCGAGAAGCTGAAGGAGGAGGAGAGGCAGCGGCTGGCGGAGGTGGAGGCCCAGCTGGAGAAGCAGCGGCAGTTGGCCGAGGCCCACGCCAAAGCCAAGGCGCAGGCGGAGGCGGAGGCGCAGGAGCTGCAGCTCCGCATGCAGGAGGAGGTCACCCGGCGGGAGGCGGTGGCCGTGGACGCCGAGCAGCAGAAGCAGAACATCCAGCAGGAGCTGCTGCAGCTGCGGCAGAACTCCGACCACCAGATCAAGTCCAAGGTCAAGCTGATCGAGGAGGCCGAGTACAACCGCAAGAAGGTGGAGGAGGAGATCCGCCTCATCCGCCTGCAGCTGGAAAGCACGGAGAAGCAGCGGGCGGGCGCCGAGACGGAGCTGCAGGAGCTGCGGGTGCGGGCCGAGGACGCCGAGCAGCAGAAGCGGCAGGCGCAGGAGGAGGCCGAGCGCCTGCGCCGGCAGGTGAAGGAGGAGAGCCAGAAGAAGCGGGAGGCAGAGGAGGAGCTGAAGCGCAAGGTGCAGGCGGAGCGGGAGGCCTCGCGGGAGAAGCAGAAGGCGGCGGCCGACCTGGAGGAGCTGCGGCTGCAGGCGGAGGAGGCCGAGCGGCGCATGCGGCAGGCGGAGGCCGAGAAGGAGCGGCAGATCCAGGTGGCCCAGGAGGTGGCCCAGCGCAGCGCCGAGGCCGAGCTGCAGAGCAAGCGGCTCTCCTTCGCTGAGAAGACGGCGCAGCTGGAGCTGTCGCTGCAGCAGGAGCACATGGCGGTGGCCCAGCTGCAGGAGGAGGCCGAGCAGCTGAAGAGGCAGCAACAGGAGGCCGAGCAGTCGCGGGAGGAGGCGGAGAAGGAGCTGGAGCGCTGGCGGCAGAAGGCCAACGAGGCGCTGCGGCTGCGGCTGCAGGCGGAGGAGGTGGCCCACCAAAAGGCGCTGGCGCAGGAGGAAGCCGAGAAGCAGAAGGAGGACGCGGAGCGGGAGGCCCGCAAGCGGGCGAAGGCGGAGGAGGCCGCCCTGCGGCAGAAGGAGCTGGCGGAGGAGGAGCTGGAGAAGCAGCGGGAGCTGGCGGAGGGCACGGCCCAGCAGAGGCTGGCGGCCGAGCAGGAGCTGATCCGGCTGAAGGCGGAGATGGAGAACGGGGAGCAGCAGCGCTTGCTGCTGGAGGAGGAGCAGTCCCGGCTGAAGGAGGAGGTGAGCCAGGCCATCCAGAAGAGGAAGGAGCTGGAGGACGAGCTGGCCAAGCTGCGGGCCGAGATGGAGGTGCTGCTGGAGAGCAAGGCCAGGACGGAGGAGGAGTCGCGCTCCACCAGCGAGAAGTCCAAGCAGCGGCTGGAGGCGGAGGCCAGCAAGCTGCGGGAGCTGGCCGAGGAGGCTGCCCGGCTGCGGGCCCTCTCCGAGGAGGCCAAGAGGCAGCGGCAGCTGGCAGAGGAGGAGGCCGGCCGGCAGCGGGCCGAGGCCGAGCGCATCCTGAAGGAGAAGCTGTCGGCCATCAACGAGGCCTCGCGGCTGAAGGCGGAGGCGGAGATCGCCCTGAAGGAGAAGGAGGCGGAGAACGAGCGGCTGCGGCGGCTGGCAGAGGACGAGGCCTACCAGCGCAAGCTGCTGGAGGAGCAGGCGGCCCAGCACAAGCAGGACATCGAGGAGAAGATCGCCCTGCTGAAGCGCTCCTCGGAGAGCGAGCTGGAGCGGCAGAAGGGGCTGGTGGAGGACACCCTGCGGCAGCGGCGGCAGGTGGAGGAGGAGATCCGCGCCCTCAAGGCCAGCTTCGAGAAGGCCTCGGCCGGCAAGAGCGAGCTGGAGCGGGAGCTGAGCCGCATCCGCGGGGAGGCGGAGGAGGTGCAGCGCAGCCGGGAGCAGGCCGAGCGGGAGGCCGGCCGGCAGCGGGCCCTGGCGCTGGAGGAGGAGGCCCGACGGCGGGAGGCGGAGGAGAAGGTGCAGGCCATCCTGGCGGCCGAGGAGGAGGCCGGGCGGCAGCGGCGGCTGGCCCTGGAGGAGGTGGAGCGGCTGAAGGCCATGGTGGAGGAGGCCCGGCGGCAGAAGGAGCTGGCGGAGCGGGAGTCGGAGCGGCAGATCCAGCTGGCGCGGGAGGCGGCGCAGAAGCGGCTGGCGGCGGAGGAGAAGGCTCACCTGGCCGCCGTGCAGCAGAAGGAGCAGGAGCTTCTGCAGACGCGGCAGCAGGAGCAGAGCCTGGTGGAGCGGCTGCGGGAGGAGGCCGAGCGGGCCCGGCGGGCGGCCGAGGAAGCCGAGTTCGCCCGCAGCAAGGCGGAGCAGGAGGCCGGCCTCTCCCGGCAGCGGGTGGAGGAGGCCGAGCGGCTGAAACAGCGGGCGGAGGAGGAGGCGCAGGCCCAGGCGCAGGCCCAGGCAGACGCGGAGAAGCTGCGGAAGGAGGCCGAGCTGGAGGCGGCCAAGCGGGCACAGGCGGAGCAGGCGGCCCTGCGGCAGAAGCAGCTGGCGGATGCCGAGATGGAGAAGCACAAGAAGTTCGCCGAGCAGACCCTGCGGCAGAAGGCGCAGGTGGAGCAGGAGCTGACCAAGGTGAAGCTGCAGCTGGACGAGACGGACCACCAGAAGGGCATCCTGGACGAGGAGCTGCAGCGGCTGAAGGAGGAGGTGACGGACGCCGTCCGGCAGAAGGCCCAGGTGGAGGAGGAGCTCTTCAAGGTGCGGGTGCAGATGGAGGAGCTGGCAAAACTGAAGAGCCGGATCGAGGAGGAGAACAAGGTGCTGATCCTCAAGGACAAGGACAACACGCAGAAGTTCCTGGCGGAGGAGGCCGAGAAGATGAAGCAGGTGGCGGAGGAGGTGGCCCGGCTCAGCGTGGAGGCCCAGGAGGCCGCCCGCCTGCGCAAGCTGGCTGAGGACGACCTGGCACAGCAGCGGGTGCTGGCAGAGAAGATGCTGAAGGAGAAGATGCAGGCAGTGCAGGAGGCCACACGGCTGAAGGCGGAGGCAGAGATGCTGCAGAAGCAGAAGGACCTGGCGCAGGAGCACGCCAAGCGGCTGCAGGAGGACAAGGAGCAGATGCAGCAGCGCCTGGCCGAGGAGACCGAGGGCTTCCAGAAGACCCTGGAGGCTGAGCGCCGGCGGCAGCTGGAGATCACGGCCGAGGCCGAGCGCCTCAAGCTGCACGTGGCGGAGATGAGCATGGCCCAGGCCAAGGCTGAGGAGGAAGCCAAGCGGTTCAAGAAGCAGGCGGAGGAGATCAGCGGCAGGCTGCACGAGACCGAGCTGGCCACTCAGGAGAAGATGACGCTGGTGCACACCCTGGAGATCCAGCGGCACCAGAGCGACCAGGACGCCGAGAAGCTGCGGAAGGCCATCGCCGACCTGGAGCAGGAGAAGGAGAAGCTGAAGCAGGAGGCGGCGTTGCTGCAGCAGAAGGCGGAGGAGGTACTGGGCTTGGTGGTGGTGGTGGTGGCCTTCCCTCTCCCCAGCAGCCCCACGCCGTGTCCTGGCACAGCCGGCGTGCGGGTAGCTGGCCGGGCTCTGGGAGGACCCGGTGTCTGTCCCCCCCCCTGCCAGGGGTGACGGCGAGTGGCTGGTTGTGGGGCAGGACCCCCACGTGGGGGTCAAGGAGGTGCAGCCAGACAAACCCAGCGGGAAGGTGTCGGAGCGAGACCTCCCATCCCCTGCCCTCTCCTGCTGCGGAAGGGCGGTCCCCACCACCCCTGCCAGCGTCTTGGCCCCAGGGAGCCTCCTGCTGAATCCTGCTCCGTTAGACGGGAGCCATCCCCAGCTCCCTGATCCCTGGCAGCAGAGTTCGTGTCTTTTCCCTGCTCGTTCCCCCCGTGTGTTGGTTGCTTTGGCTCCCTAACCCTGGCTCTGCTCCCCTAACTCCTAACCTACCTCAGCAGAGCAGTTGGGCGACTGCACTCTGACCACCCCTGCTGCTGTCCCCCCGCCCCAGCCCGCCCCCTGCCCCACTGGCGCTGCCCTCCTGGCCCTCTGACCCTGCTGTCCTCTCTCCCACCCCAGATGCAGGTGGCCCAGCAGGCCCAGCTCCGCCAAGAGACGCAGCTCCTCCAGCAGACCTTCCTGACAGAGAAGGACGCCCTGCTGCAGAAGGAGAAGTTCATCGAGGAGGAGAAAGCGAAGCTGGAGAAGCTCTTTAAAGACGAGGTGGACAAAGCCCAGAACCTGAAGGCGGAGCAGGAGCGGCAGCAGAAGGAGATGGAGCAGGAGAAGCAGCAGCTGAAAGCCATGCTGGACGAAGCCAAGAAGCATCAGCAAGAAGCAGAGGAAAACGTCCGGCACAAGCAGGAGGAGCTGCAGCAGCTGGAGAGGCAGCGGCAGGAGCAGGAGAAACTCCTGGAAGAGGAGAACAAGAAGCTCAGGGAGAAGCTCGAGCAGATGGAGGAAGAGTACAAGGCCGCGCTGGCCCAGACGCGAGAGATCATGATCCAGACAGACGACCTGCCTGGGGAGGCAACGGTTACGACAGCGCAGCTGCCAGATATCAAAGCTGTGCCCAACGGCAGGGACGCGGTGGATGGCTTGGCGCAGAACGGGGAGCCAGAGTTTGCCTTTGACGGCATCCGTCAGAAGGTGTCTGCGGAGAAGCTGGCTGATGCTGGCATCTTGAGCAAGGAGAACTTGGACAAGTTGATGAAGGGCGTGGTAAGTGTCGACGAGCTCTCGCAGAGGGAAGACATCAGGAAGTACCTGCAGGGCAAGAGCAGCATTGCCGGTTTGTTAATCAAACCCACCAACCAAAAGATGAGCATCTACGAAGCCATGAAGAAGAAGCTGCTCAGCCCAGGCACCGCGCTGGTCCTGCTGGAGGCCCAGGCGGCCTCCGGCTTCATAATTGACCCTGTGCGAAACACGAGGCTCTCGGTGAACGAGGCAGTGAGAGAGGGAGTGATTGGGCCAGAGCTGCACAACAAGATGCTCTCTGCTGAACGGGCGGTCACCGGCTACAAGGATCCTTACACGGGCGACAAGATCTCCCTCTTCCAGGCCATGACGAAGGAGCTCATCGTCAAGGAGCACGGCATCCGCCTGCTCGAGGCCCAGATCGCCACCGGCGGCATCATCGACCCCGTCAACAGTCACCGCCTGCCCGTAGAAGCCGCCTACCAGCGCGGCTACTTCGACGAGGAGATGAACCAGGTCCTCTCCGACCCCACCGACGACACCAAGGGCTTCTTCGACCCCAACACCCAGGAGAATCTCACCTACCTGCAGCTCATGGAGCGGTGCGTGACGGACCCAGACACGGGGCTGTGCCTCCTGCCGCTCACTGACCAGGCAGCCAAAGCGAGAGAGCTGGTCTACACCGACAAAGAAGCTAAGGACGTCTTTAAGAAGGCCACGGTGACAGCACCCTTTGGCAAGTTCCAAGGAAAGACCATGACCATCTGGGAGCTCATCAACTCTGAATACTTCACTGAGGACCAAAGGCGGGACCTGATCCAGCAGTACAGGACTGGCAAGATCACGGTGGAGAAGATCATTAAGATCATCATCACGGTTGTGGAGGAAAGCGAGAAAAAGAACCAGATGTGCTTTGAGGGCTTGCGGGGCCCAGTGCCTGCCGCTGAGCTGCTGGAAAGCAAGATCATCAACAAGGATCTCTACAACCAGCTGCACCAGGGCAAGAAGTCAGTGAAGGACGTGGCGGAGATGGATTCCGTGCGGCCATACCTGAAGGGCACGGATGCCATTGCTGGCGTCCTCGTGGAGTCGACCGGCCAGAAGCTCACCTTCTATGAGGCCCTGAAGAGAAACCTGCTGAAGCCAGAGGTTGCCCTGCCCCTGCTGGAAGCCCAGGCGGCCACTGGCTACATCATCGACCCCGTGAGCAACAAGCTGTTCTCCGTTGACGAGGCGGTGAAGGCCGAGGTGGTGGGGCCGGAGTTCCACGAGAAGCTGCTGTCGGCAGAGAAGGCAGTGACCGGCTACAAGGATCCCTACACGGGCCAGACAGTTTCCCTCTACCAAGCGCTCAAGAAGGGCCTCATCCCCAGCGACACTGGGGTCCGTCTGCTGGACGTCCAGCTGGCCACTGGAGGCATCATCGATCCCGTGAACAGCCACCGGCTCCCGCTGGAGGTGGCCTACAAGCGGGACTACTTGGACCCTGAGATGCACGAGGCTCTGTCTAAGCTCCGCGATGACGCCAAGGCTTTCTATTGCCCCAACACCCAAGAGCACCTCAGCTACACCCAGCTGCAGAAGAACTGCCGCCGTGACAAGCAGACGGGCTTCTGCCTGCTGCCCCTGTCGGACAAAGCCATCCAGTCCCAGCAGGAGGAGGTCTACACGGACAGCCAGGCCAAGGAGTGCTTTGACAAGACCACCATAGAGGTTCCAGTGGGCAGCATGAAGGGCAGGACGATGACCATCTGGGAGCTGATCCACTCCGAGTACTTCACGGAGGAGCACCGGCGGGAGCTGCTCCGACAGTACAAGACTGGCAAGGTGACCATCGAGAAGATCATCAAGATCGTGATCACCATCATCGAGGAGGCAGAGACCAAGAAGCAGGAGAAGCTGACGTTCAGCGGTCTCCGGGCACCGGTACCCGCCAGCGAGCTGGTGGAGTCCCGCATCATCAGCAAAGCCCAGTACGAGCAGCTGAAGGAAGGCAAGAAATCGGTGAAGGACCTCTCTGAGACAGATGCGGTGAGGAGATTCCTACATGGCAGTGACTGTATTGCTGGTGTCTACGTGGAGGCGACCAAGGAGAAGCTGAACATCTACGAGGCTATGAAGAGGAACCTGCTGATGCCCAGCACCGCCGTGATCCTCCTGGAGGCCCAGGCAGCGACCGGGTTCTTGATCGACCCCGTGAAGAACCGGAAACTATATGTCAACGAGGCTGTGAAGGCTGGTGTCGTGGGGCCTGAACTGCACGAGAAGCTGCTGTCGGCTGAGAAGGCTGTCACTGGGTACAAGGACCCCTACTCGGGCAACACCATCTCCCTCTTCCAGGCCATGAAGAAAGGACTCATCATCAAGGAGCATGGCATCCGCCTGCTCGAGGCCCAGATCGCCACCGGCGGCATCATCGACCCCGTCCACAGCCACCGCCTGCCCGTGGAGGTGGCCTACCAGCGCGGCTACTTGGACGAGGAGATGAACCGGACCCTCTCCGACCCCACCGACGACACCAAGGGCTTCTTCGACCCCAACACCCACGAGAACCTCACCTACCTGCAGCTGAAGGAGAAGTGCATCGAGGATCCTGAGACGGGCCTGTACCTGCTGCCTCTGCGGGAGCCCGAGAAGCCTACGGTGGTGGAGACCACCCAGGTGTACACAGAGGCCGAGACGCGGAAGGTGTTCGAGGAGACGCAGGTGGACATCCCCGTGGGCAGCAGGGCGGGCTCCTCCATGTCGCTGTGGGAGATCATGCACTCGGACCTGCTGCCCGAGGAGCAGCGGAAGCAGCTCATGGAGGAGTTCCAGTCGGGCCGTGTGTCCAAGGAACGCATGATCATCATCATCATTGAGATCATCGAGAAGACTGAGATCATCAGGCAGCAGAATCTCACATCCTATGACTACGTCCGGCGCCGCATCTCGGCTGAGGACCTCTACGAGGCCAAGATCATCTCTCAAGACATCTACAACCTGCTGAAGCAGGGCTCCAAAACCTTCCGGGAGCTGCTGGACGTGGAGACTGTCTGGAAGTACCTCTACGGGTCGGGCTGCGTGGCTGGCATCTACATCCCCTCTTCCAAGCAGAAGCTCAGTATCTACCAGGCGCTGAAGAAGGGGCTGATCAACTCTGAGGTGGCCCGCTCCCTCCTGGAGGCCCAGGCTGCCACCGGTTTCATGATTGACCCCACAAAGAATGAGATGCTGACTGTCGATGAAGCCGTCAGGAAAGGTGTGGTGGGGCCTGAAATCCACGACCGCCTCCTGTCTGCGGAGAGGGCTGTGACCGGTTACAGAGACCCCTACAGCGAACAGAAGATTTCCATCTTCCAGGCCATGAAGAAAGACCTCATTCCCAGTGAAGAGGCCCTCAAGCTCCTGGACGCCCAGATAGCCACCGGTGGCATCATAGACCCGCACCTGGGCTTCCATCTGCCCTTGGAGGTGGCCTACCAGCGGGGCTTCATCAACAAGGACACGTACGACATGCTGTCCGAGCCCAGCGAGGTGCGGAGCTACGTGGACCCATCCACAGAGGAGAAGCTCAGCTACACGCAGCTCCTGAAGCGGTGCCGCAAGGATGAGAACACGGGGCTCCTCCTGCTCCCGCTCTGCGACACGAGGAAGCTCACCTTCCGAGGGCTGCGGAAGCAGATCACCGTGGAGGAGCTGGTCCTTTCGCAGGTGATGGACGAAGCCACCGCCCAGCGCCTCCAGGAGGGCCTCACCTCCATCGAGGAGGTCTCCAAGAACCTGAAGAAGTTCCTGGAGGGCACCAGCTGCATTGCTGGCGTCTATGTGGACTCCACGAAGGAGCGGCTGTCCGTCTACCAGGCCATGAAGAAGGGTATCATCAGGCCAGGCACCGCCTTCGAGCTCCTGGAGGCGCAGGCTGCCACGGGGTACGTGATTGACCCCATCAAAGGCCTCAAGCTGACGGTGGAGGAAGCTGTGCGTATGGGCATCGTGGGCCCTGAGTTCAAGGACAAGCTGCTCTCTGCTGAGAGGGCAGTCACTGGCTACCGGGATCCCTACTCCGGAAAGCTCATCTCCCTCTTCCAGGCCATGAAGAAGGGTCTGATCCTGAAGGACCATGGGATCCGCTTGCTGGAGGCCCAGATTGCGACGGGAGGCATCATCGATCCCGAGGAGAGCCACCGCCTGCCTGTGGAGATTGCCTACAAGAGGGGCCTCTTCGACGAGGAGATGAATGAGATCCTGCTGGACCCCAGTGACGACACCAAGGGCTTCTTTGACCCCAACACAGAGGAGAACCTCACCTACCTGCAGCTCATGGAGCGGTGCATCACAGACCCAGAGACCGGCCTCTGCCTCCTGCCCCTGAAGGAGAAGAAGCGGGAGAGGAAGACCTCCTCCAAGTCCTCCGTTCGCAAGCGCAGGGTGGTGATCGTCGACCCGGAGACGGGCAAAGAGATGTCTGTGTATGAAGCCTACCGCAAGGGTCTCATCGACCACCAGACCTACCTGGAGCTGTCGGAGCAGGAGTGCGAGTGGGAGGAGATCACCACCTCCTCCTCCGACGGCGTGGTGAAGTCCATGATCATCGACAGGCGCTCGGGCCGCCAGTACGACATCGACGACGCCATCAGCAAGGGCCTGATCGACCAGTCGGCCCTAGACCAGTACCGCTCAGGCACCCTCTCCATCACCGAGTTTGCAGACATGCTCTCTGGCAACATGGGCGGCTTCCGGTCGCGGTCATCCTCCGTGGGATCCTCCTCCTCCTACACCGTCAGCCCGGCCCCCATGCGAACGCCAGTATCCATGTGGAGCGACCCCACCGAGGAGACGGGACCGGTGGCCGGCATCCTGGACACGGACACCCTGGAGAAGGTGTCCATCACGGAGGCCATGCGCCGCAACCTGGTGGACAACATCACGGGGCAGAGGCTGCTGGAAGCCCAGGCCTGCACCGGGGGCATCATCGACCCCAACACCGGGGACAAGTGCTCCGTCGCCGACGCGGTGAACAAGGGCCTGGTGGACAAAATCATGGTGGACCGCATCAACCTGGCGCAGAAGGCCTTCTACGGCTTCGAGGACCCGCGGACCAAGACGAAGATGTCGGCGGCGCAGGCCCTGAAGAAGGGCTGGCTCTACTATGAGGCCGGGCAGCGCTTCCTGGAGGTGCAGTACCTGACGGGGGGCCTGATCGAGCCTGACGTCGAGGGCCGCGTCTCCTTGGATGAGGCGCTGCAGAAGGGCACCATCGACGCGCGCACGGCCCAGAAGCTGCGGGACATCAACACCTACTCCAAGTATCTCACCTGCCCCAAAACCAAGCTCAAGATCTCCTACAAGGACGCCATGGACCGAAGCATGATCGAGGACGGGACCGGCTTGCGGCTGCTGGAGGCCTCCTCCCAGTCCAGCAAGGGCTACTACAGCCCCTACAATGTCAGCAGCGCCGGGTCCACCTCTGGCTCCCGCTCGGGCTCCCGGACCGGCTCCCGCTCGGGCTCCAGGAGAGGCAGCTTCGACGCCACCGGCTCCGGCTTCTCCATGACCTTCTCTTCCTCCTCCTACTCTTCCTCCAGCTTCGGGCGCAGATACGCCGCAG
Organism: Numenius arquata; assembly: GCF_964106895.1. Classification (NCBI taxonomy): domain Eukaryota; kingdom Metazoa; phylum Chordata; class Aves; order Charadriiformes; family Scolopacidae; genus Numenius; species Numenius arquata. The sequence goes on from NC_133578.1 coordinate 77,084,711, forward strand.
GGCCGCCCGCTGCCGTGGAGGTGGCCGCCCTCGCCCTGTCCCTGCCCAGCGGGAGCTGCGGGCAGGAGGCGAGCGGGGAGCGCCCCGGGATGCCGGGACCCCCCCTCTGCCTGGCCTGAAACCCGGGGGAACCCCCCTCCTCGCCCGCTCCGCATGTGGCAACGCTGCTGGCTAATCACTAGTATTGTTTTTTTTTAACTTTGAAACTCCATTCTTCTTCCAAAGCAGTGCCTAAAGTTTAACCAAAAAAAGACTAGACTAATATATTAATATATGCGATCGTTCTGACAGTGTTTGTATATTAAGAGATGAGAGAGAGAGAATACACTACCCGCCCCGGGAGCCCGCGGCCCTTCCTGCCGCACCGGTGCCGCTGGACACCGCGGGGCAGAGCCGGACAACAGTCCTGGCATTTTCATCTAACCACTTAGCAACTCTTTTGTAATTAACCCTGCCGGCTTCAGCCCCCCACACCCTGAAGGAGGAGACCACCCTGTCCCTGCCACGCACCGCAGCCGGCGGGACGGAGGAGGACATCGCCGGCTCCCGCCGCTCGGCACCGGACCCTCTGCACCGGCACCGGAGCTGTCGCCGGACCCCTTCCAGCCGCCCTCGGCACGGCGAGGAGGGGTCTCTGCGCCCCGGCTCCCCCCCAGCTGCTCCCCGGCTTGGCCTCCCGGCACATCACCGCGCCGCCGAGCCGGTGCCCCCACCGTAAGTGAGCGCTGGCGCTGCCCGCTGCTTCCGCGCCGCGCGGAGGGACCCGCCGCCGCTTCGCCCGCCCAGGGGCTTCGCCTCCGCCAGCCCGCCGGGACGCTGCCGCCGCGCTCGGCTCTCCCCGTGGGGCCGGCGTGGCCGCTGCCGCCGCGCTGCCGCTGCCTGCCCGCCCGTCTGTCTGTCCGTCTGTCTCTCCGTGTATCTGGGAAGTGCTCGGCACAAGGTTGATTTCTTAACGCTGACCTGGCTTAATTAATTGACAGGCGCCTCCTGCCAGAGCCCGCGCTCGGCGGAGCCGGCGCTGCCAAAGCTTCCTGCGCCCAGACCCAGCCGCTGCCCGGCCGTGCCCCCTCCTCACCACGGGGGGCTCTCCAGACCCTCCTGAGGGGTGCGGAGGCTGCGGGACCCCCCCAGTGCCCGGGGGGGGCCATGGGATGCTGCGGCCGCCCGGCTTGCTCTCTTGTTAGAAAAAAAGGCAGATCTCTGTAAATCCGGCCTCCTCTTTCCTCCCTCGTGGTAATTCCTTCCCCCCGGCCCCCCCTGCGCCCCCAGTAACGCGCTCTCTCTCTGGCAGACCTCTTTTTCCAGCCCCACCAAAGAAGTCCCCTTGCCGATGGGCGAGTTCCTCAGCTGGGTCAGCGAGTCCTGGAGGGCGGCAGCTCCTCGCCCGTGCCGGCTGGCCCAGGTAACGCCAATTTTGCCAGTCTCTTGGGAGCCGGGGTGGCCGCCGGCGCGGGGGCTGGTGCTGGGGCTTGGGGCTGGGGGCTGTGCTCTCCCGGCGGTGACACCCAGGTGTCCCGCGGGCATCGTTGTCCTCCCGAGCGCTCTGGGGTACGCTTGCCCGCGGCGAAGGCTTGCCGGCCGCGGTGTCGGTGGCCAAGGCGGCGCGGGGGCGAGCAGGCTGGCGCAGGGGTGGGCGCGCGGCGCTGCCGGCTGGGCTCGATGGCTTCATCTCACGCACCGGTGTCCGTGTCTCATCCCATCTTTTCTGTTGGCTTTGTTGTAGCGTTGCTGGATGTCCATCCCACCTCCCCTCACCGCTGCCACGGAGCCCGCGCCCCCCGCCCGGGGCGGGTGGGACCGCACTTGAGGACGCGGGGACGTGCTCCCTCTCCCTTGGCGTTTGCCAGAGTCCCCGGGCAGAGACCCGGCACCGCGCTGACCGGGCGCGGGGGCTGCCCGGCGGCACCGCAGCCCCCCCGGCCGCCAGCGGGGTGCCTCGGCCCACCCTGACCCCCCGGCCCCCACCACGCTCCACCGCGCCCCGGGCAGGGGCTGAAGCAATAAGTGAAGCCGGCTCGGGCTATCGGGGCCGTAGCCCCCACACTCGGCCCCCCACGGTGGCCGTAGCCCCCCCTTCCTCCCGGCGCGGTGCCACGGCTCGGCCGCGGATGGCCGCAGCCACTTCTCCTCCTTCCCGCCCGCTCTCATCTGCCACCTGTAAACGGAGTCATTTATTCCTCAGCGTTCCTTGTCGTTATTCTCATTATCCACTTTCGCTTTCGCATGACACGCTGATGTGGGCGACCGCCCCACGGCCCGGACGGGTCCCGCTGCCCCGGGGCCCCGCGCTCCCCCGGTCTCCCCACCCTTCCCCATCAGGGCAGCTGGGGCTGATCCATAATCCAAAAGCATCTCTTTATTTTGGGGGCAAAAACACTAAAAACCTGACTTGTACATAGCCGAAGTGTTTGTAAAACGTGCCGTATGGACCCATGGCCCTCCCCAGCGAGGTCAGTAAAAGAGATCCTATGAAACCAGCCGGCACCTCCGCGTGGTCTGTTCCCTGCTCCCCGAGGGCGCCCCTGCCGCTGCCGGCGCAGCCGGGGGGCTCCCCTTCGCCCCCTGCACCTCCTGCCCTGGGCTCGGCAGCGGCTACCGCCGGTCCTGGTGGAGCTCTGCCGGGGCACCGGAGCTCTGACCGGCACGGTGAAACCATGACCGGGTGTTGGAGCTCTGACCGGCAGGGTGTAGCCATACCTGGGCACCGGAGCTCTGACCGGCGCGGTGCCGCCGTGCCAAGGCATGGCCCAGCACCATGGCGCTGGTACGGAGCGGGGTTCTCCCCGGAGCTGCTCCCGGTACCGAGGTTTGCTCCGTCTCTCCCGCCCCGTGCCGGTGGGTCCCTGTTTTTGGGGATGGGGTGCGTGGGCACGGCTGGTGCCGTGGAGGCTTCAACCCGGGGACAGACCCGTCCCTCCGGCGGTGGGGCTCTGGTACCCGGTGCCGACGTGTGCCGGGGCTGTGCCGCGGGGGCTCCCTGGGCCCGGCAGCACGGGAGCCGTCACGGCTGGGCTAGCAGTGGTCGGGGAGCCACGGTGGGCTGCGGGGAGGAGGGGACGGGGCGAGCTGGCTGGCAGGCGGGGGGGAGGCCGGTGGCCGTGTGGCAGCTCCTGGGCTGGCGGGACAGATGGCAGCAGCCGGGGAGGACGTTAATTGTGCGTCCGCAATTAGCAGCCGCGTCCCTCCCTGCCACCTGCACCGAGAGGTGGCCGTTGGATGCAGCCGGGGCGGGGGGAGCATCCCCTGTGCTGGGGGCCATTGGGGGGGCTCAGGAGGGGTCCCTGGGGCTGGCACGGGGGTTATCCCCACCTTCCTGCTCCCCCCTCGAGGCCGGACACCTCTCACAAACCCCATGAGACCCCCGAGACCCCTCTGCGCCCAGGGCTGGACCCCCCCAAACCCTGCCCGGCTCCAAAACCCCTCGTCTCCCCATGGCATCTTGGGGTCCAGCTCCCCTTCCCTGGGGGAGAACCTCCCCCCCAGCCCTATAACGACTCCCCTGGGCCCAGCCTTTGGGACCCCTGCCTGCCCCTTTGCTGGAGGGGACCCCCTCCCTCACTCGCCCCTGAGCCCGCGTTGGCCCTGGCATGGGGATGGGTGCCGCAGTGAGCCGGGCCAGTGCAGGCTACCACCAGCCATGTCCTCCCCGACACCCTCCTGCTCCCCCAGGACCCCCCTGTCCCTCCCAAAGCCCCCTCCCACGCTCTGCCCCAGGGAAACAGCCCCCCGGTCCCGGTGCTGCCGTACCCCCGTGGTGCGGGGCCGGTGGCGAGGGGAGCCGGGGTCAGTGGGGCAGGATTTGGGCTAGTGATGGCCCAGCAGCTCCGGCCCCAGCGGGTGAAAGTGTCAGCCCCGTCCCCTCGCTCCCTCCTGGCCGGTGCCGTCCCTGTCCCCGCGGCAGAGCCCAAGCCCCGGGCGATGGGGAGCAGCTCGGCCACGGGCAGCCGCGGCGGCATGGCACCCTGTGTCCCAGCGAGCGTGTAATCGGGCCGAGCTAATTACGATGGATCTCTCTATTATATTCCTGGTTTTAATGCACCGCGGCTCAGCTCCCCCCCCCACCCCGGGCGCAGCTCGCCCCTGTCGCTCCTTCCAAACGTGGAGGCGGCGGGGCAGTGGCAAGCGAAGCGCCGAGTGCCATGGCCACGGGCCAGCCCTGGAGGGATCCCGCGCCCCCCGAGCTCACGGAGGCTCGTGTGCCGCGGCCGAGCCGGGCCGTGCCCGGGCACCCTGCCATGGGGCCGGTTTCTCACGCTGCGGGCGAGCATGACCGGCGGCAGCGGCCGAGCACGGGGGCCCCGTGGCCACGGCAGCCCCGCTGGCACACACCGTCCCTTGCCGCGGGCACTGCTGGCTCCGGCATCGCGCCGCGCTGGGGACAAGCTGTGCCGCTCACCACAAAGCCCCCATGGCCTCTCCCACGCCCCCCCCTCACCGGGGCACCGGACTTGCTGCCCAGCATCACGTCCCCCCCATGGGCCGGGACCCTGGGACCCCAAGAAGTGACCATCCCCCTACACTGGGGGGGGGCTTCACCTCAGGCACTGGGTTCAGTTTTGGGCCCCTCACAGCAAAAAAGCCATTGGGGGGCTGGAGCGTGTCCAGAGAAGGGCAACGGAGCTGGGGAGGGGGCTGGAGACCAAGGAGAAGGGGCTGGAGAACTTGTGAGGGAGCTGGGGGGGTTCAGCCTGGAGAAGAGAAGGCTCCGGGGAGACCTTAGAGCCCCTTCCAGTCCCTCAAGGGGCTCCAGGAAAGCTGGGGGGGACCTCTCAATCGGGGAGGGGAGCCATAGGATGAGGGGGGATGGTTTTAAGGTGAAAAAGGGGAGATTTAGGTGAGATCTCGGGAGGAACTTCTTTGCTGTGAGGGTGGTGAGAGCCTGGCCCAGGTTGCCCAGAGAAGCTGTGGCTGCCCCATCCCTGGAGGGGTTCAAGGCCAGGTTGGAGGGGGCTTGGAGCAACCTGCTCTGGTGGGAGATGTCCCTGCCCAGGGCAGGGGGTGGCACTGGGGGGGCTTTAAGGTCCCTTCCCACCCAAACCATTGGGTGACTCTATGGTGTGTCGGTGACTGTCCCCCTGCAGGGGTGGCCGTTCCCAGGGGGACACAGTGACACCCTGGGACATCCGCGCCGCTTTGCCGGGAGAGGGCTGGCGGAGCCCCCTCCTCCTGACCCCTTGCCAGGTCCGGACCCCCAGTCCCCACCCACCCACCCCTCTCTGTCCTTCCAGATGCCCTGTGCTGTGGACGACGCCGGTGTCCCCGGAGGGAGCACGGAGGGGACGTCGCCGGACGGGGAGGAGATGGAGAGGTAACGGGTGCCACCGGCTCTGCGTCTGCCTGCGGAGGGGGGAGCCGGGGGGAACCCTGCACCCCCTGGGGCTGGAAATGTCCCCTGGGGCTGGGATCTGCTGCCCGAGCAGGGAATGTCCCCCCAGGGCAGGGAACGTCCCCCCGTGGCCAGCAGGGAGGGGACCAGGCGAGCCTTGGGTGCCGGTGTGGGGAGCCGGTGGCCGCCGGGGTGGTGCAGGGTTTACCTTGCCGGTGGCATGGATGTGGGGAGAGGTGACAGCAGCCAACCCAGCCGAGGCCCCGGGATTGTCCCCTGCCAAGGGGGTGTCCCCTGCCAAGGGGCTCATGGGGCTGGGGACAGCTTGGGGGACGTGGGGACACACTGGCGCTGGCCAAGGCAGCGGCCATCATGGCTGAGCCGGTCATGGGAATCCTGTGGGGGTGTCCGGAGCCTCCCCCTGCCCCAGTGTCCCCACCAACCAGCTAGTGATCACGAGTGGGGTCACCCTTGGCGTCCCGACGTCCCTGGTACCCAGCCCCCTAGAGCCGTCCCCCGCGGCGGGCTGCCGTGGGCAGCCGGGTGCTGGGACCCCGGGGACCGTCCCCTCCCTCTCCCACAGCGGGGCAGCCGAGGGGGTGCCGGGCAGGGGTCTGGGCAGGGGGATGGTGGCCGTGCCCCCCCGCAGCCCCGTGTCCCCCTGCTCTCTCGGCAGTGGGCGGCAGCGGAGGCCGGAGGTGCAGGAGCGGCTGCAGGCGCTGCGGCAGTGGCTGGATGCCCTGGAGAAGAGGTTGCCGGTCCCGCCGGAGCCCGGCACTGCCCCCCAGGTAACACTGGCACCGGGCGCTGCTGCCGGCGGGAGCCACCCCACGGCTCCACCCGGCCTGGCCAGGTCCTGGCCACCAAAAGGGAGGATGGTCCTGGCCACGGCCAGCCGGGACACCCTTCGGTCACCCACCGGTGTCACCTGTGGCCACCCGGTTCCCGCGCCCCAGCCTGACGGTGACTGCCGATGCCGCCACCATGGGCTCGGAGTCAGCTGTGCCCGTGGCCCGGCCAGGGCTGGGGGCATCGGTGCCTCGGAGCCCCCCCACGGCAGGGCCACCCTCTGCTCCGGGCTCAGCCGTGTGCACCACGGGGCAGCCCTGCACCGGGTGTGCGGCCGTGCAAGGGGTGTGCACACATGTCCCCCTGCCCAGGCATGGGGTGTGCAGCCACGCGAGGCCTGTCCCCCTGCCCGGCCATGTGCCACACCGTCCCCACTGCCCAGACCTTGCGTGCCCCCTTCTTGCCCCCCCAGCCTGGCCCTGGGGGTCTCTTGCCCATCCTTTCCCCCGCCCCTCCAATGGCACCGGCCACGGCTCCCCCCCCCGGGAGCGCCCAGGGCGGGGGCTGCTCCCCGGTCCCCCCCGACCCCCCCCGGCCGGCTCCTTTTGTTGGGGGCCCGGCCGGCACCCGGGCTCCCGCCGCACACATGACGGCACAAACTGAAAGGGCCATTCATGGCGGCCGCGGCGCAGACAAAGCCCCGGCCCCGGCCAAACCCACCCTCCCGCCGGGATCTGAGCCCGCGGGTCCCACCGCTCTCGCCCGCTGCCCCGCGCCCGGCTCCCTCTGCCCCGGCCACCCCCGGCCACCCCCCTCCCCGCGGCTGCGGAGCGTGCCGAGCCGGTGGCTCCGCCGAAGGAGCCGGCTCCGTGCCCCCTGCCCCACGCCGGGTGCCGTGGGGTGTCGCATCACCAGCGCGGCGGCTGAGCCCGGGGGTCCCAAGGCTCGTGGGGCAGAGTGGGAGGTGCTGGAGGTGGTGCTGGACCGAGCCGTGGGGCTGGGGGCGGCAGGGGAGGGGAGCGGCCCCCCAGGCCAGCCCCAGTTTGTGGTGCTCGGTGGGGCACAAAGGCCACCGGGAGGACCCCGGTCCCGGGGGGATGCCCAGGGCACCCCGGGGGGCTGGGGTCACCCAGCGCCGGAGCTGAGCTCTGTGGGGCAGCGCTGGCGCCAAGCGGGGAGGAGGATGAGGAGGATGATGATGAGGATGATGCGGTGCCGCAGGAGATATGCTAATTCCCCGCAGCGTCTCGGCAGCCGAGCAGACAAAGCCCCCGGCCCCTCGGCTTTCAGCAGAGACCCCCAGGGAGCCCCATCCATCAGCCACGCTCCCGCCGAGGGGCACCCGCTCCTTTGTGTGGGGCAGGACCCCCGTCCCCCAGGGCCTCCCGCCGGCCGTGGGGCCGCTGTGCCGGGGCTGGCGGAGGATGGGGGTCTCACCACGTCCACCCTGGGTGGGAACAGCCCCCCCAGGCACCTCGGGCAGCCCCTTGCCCCCCAACGCCTGCCCCTCCAGTGGCCCGAGGGGTGTCCCAGAGCTCCAGGCCTGGAGGAGCTCGGCTCGGGAGGGTGGGGGGTGGTGCGCTTTGCCCCCCACTGCCCCATCCCTGCCCGGCCAAGGGCACCCGGCACCCACCAGCAACCGGGGAGCGGGGCCGTGTCCCCCCCGGGACCACGACAGCCCACTGCAGCTCTGGCTGGCAGCACCGTGACCTGGGGGGCCAGAGCTGGGTCAGTGCCCCCCAGAGGGGCTGTGGTGCTGCGGGGCTATGGGGCTGTGTCGCTGTGGGGCCATGCTGCTGTGGGGCTGTGCAGCTATGGGGCTGTGCTGCTGTGGGTCTTTGCAGCCATAGTGTTTGCTGCCGTGGGGCTGTCCTGCTAGGGGGCCATGCTGCTGTGGGGCTGTGCCGCCGTGGGGCCAAACCGCTATGGGGCAGTTCTGCCGTGGGGCTGGGCCGCTATGGGGCAGTTCCGCCGTGGGGCGCAGGCGCAGGCCCGCCGGAGATGCGGTGCGTGCGGGTCCCGGGCCGTGCCGGTCCCGGTGCGGGTCCCGGTACCGGGTCCGGTTTGGGGGGGATCCCTGCCCTCCCTCCTCCTCCCCCCCCCGCCCCGGGTGGGTCGGTGGGAACGCGTCGCTCCCCTCCCCCCGCCCGGGATGGCTGCGAGTCCCCGGGGGTTTCCCCGGTAACGGCGCCGGGCGGCGACCGAAGGGTTAAGGCGGGCGGGGGGGCGGCGGGGTCGGCCCCGCACGGCCGCCACCAGCCCCCGCCGCCGGTGCCGCCGCCGCTCCCGCTGTTCCCGGAGCCCCCGGAGCCGCCCCGCGCCCCCCGCACCGCGCAGCGCACAAAGGCGGCGGCGGGGCCGGGGCGGGCGATGCCCGGGCGGCGGTAACGGGGCGGGGGGGGTAACGGGGGCGGCGGCGGAGCCCCCCCGGCCCGGCTCCGGCCCCGGCTCCATGGACGCCCGGCTCCGCCGAGGGGTGAGTGCGGGGCGGACCGGGGGGTGCCGGGGGGGTGGGGGGTGTCCGGTGCGGGGCCGGGGCCGGGGACCCTGCGCGGGGTGAGTGCGGGGTGGACCGGGGGGTGCGGGGGGGCTCCGGTGTGGGGGTCTTTGCGGAGGGGGGTGGTACAGGTAGGGCACCCCGGCTGCTGCCCGCACTGCCCGTCCCCGTCGGTGTCCCCAGCCCTGTCCCCGCCGCCGGGGCTGGCTGCCGGGGGGGGGGGGGGGGGGGGGGAGGCCGGTGGTGCCCCGGGAGGGTGCGGTGCCGCTGCGGGGTCTCCCCGCACCGCCCCCCCACCCGTGGGAGCCCGTCCGCGCCGGTGGCACTGGGGGGACACCGTGGGGGCCGGGTGATGCCACGCGTGGGGCTGCGCGGCCTCCCTGTGTGTGAGCGTGTCAGGGCCACGTGTGAGTGTGCACAGACTGTGCACGAGGACTGTGCCCGTGGCGCGTGCCGCGGTGTGCCACGGGGGCTCAGGTGCTCCGGCCACGCAGGAGCGAGCACCCTGGGGTGCACGGCTGCTGTGGCTGCACGTGCACGTGTGTACGCGTGTGCGTGGGTGACACGGGTGTGTTTGCGTGGCCGGGTGCCCTGTGGGTGCGGGTGTGCAGTGCCGGGGGGGGGTTCTCTGCCTGTTGCTCGGTGCACAGCGGCGGTGCCTGTGCGGCAGAGCGGAGTGGTGATAAGCCTGTGGGGCGTGTATACAAGCGTGTGTGTGTGTATACACGGGTGTGTGCACGTGTGTGTGTGTGTACACATGGGTGTGCGCCCAGCGTTGGGTGGGATGGACAGGGCAGGAGGTCCGGGCACGCGCAGCCGTGGGTCTGGGCACGGGCAGCCGTGGGTCTGGGTTCAGGCAGCCGTGGGTCGGGGCACTGCGGTGCGGCTGCGGTGGGGCTGTGGCGTGGGAGGGTCCTGCCGGATGGCGCGGGGGATTTATGGCTGCGGCAGGGTGGGGATGCTGCCTCCTCCTGCCTCCTCCTGCCCACCCCTGCCCACCCGCCGGCTGGGTGCTCCCAGGCGGCCGACGGCCCCGGCCCCGCTCGCCCCGGCAGACCCCCTTTGCCGGCCCCGCGGACAGATGGCCCTTTTCTCCCGCCGCCCCGCGTTAATCTAACGGCACAAAGCGGTGCCGGGCGGGAGCATCTGCCCGTCTGCTGGGTCCCCCCACCCCCGCCACTGCCACCGGTACCCCCCCGCCATCCCCGTGCCGAGGAGGGACAGGGCCAGGCATCCCTCGGGGTGCCCTTGGCCCCCGGTGACAGCCAGCCCCCCGTCCCCTGCCCTCAGCATCCCGCTGCTCGGGGAGAGGGGGTGCCTGGGACCCCCCAAAAGCCGTGCAGGAGTTGGGGCAGCGCCCGCGGCCCCCCGGGGCAGAGCGGGAGAGGGTGTCCCCGGGTCCAGCCGCGCAGCCCCCGCGGTGGCTGCGGTAACGCCGCGTCCTCCCGGCTCCTTTCAGGCAGGGCTGTGAGGCGGGGGCCCGGCGCCCGCGCCATGGGCAACTCGGTGAGCCGGCCCAGTTGCCTGGGCCAGAAGAGCCGGCGGCCGGAGGAGCTCCTGCGGGAGCCGCAGCCCCGGGACATGGGGCTGGACGTGGGGCTGGACGCGGTGCCCGGCGGGAGCGTGGCAGAGGCCTGGCCGGTGCCACCGGAGAAGGCGCCGGTGGAGAATGGCTGGAGCCCGGTGGCCGGTGCCGTCCGGCGGCGGTGGGGCAGCCCCGCGCTGAAGCGCAGCCAGTCGGAGGTGGCCGTGCAGAACGGGGGCACCGCCTGCGTCCCCCTCAAAGGGCAGGTGGGGGGCGCAGCCTGGACCCCCCCCCGGGCCGGCGCCCCCCGCGGCGCCTGGTCCTGGAAACCCCTCACCACCCGGGAGGTGACGGAGGTGACGGAGGTGACGGAGACCATCGTGACGGAGATCGTGGAGGTGACGGAGTACCCGGCCGGCGAGAAGGGCGGCGAGGCCCTGGTCACCCGGACGGTGACGGTGCTGCGGGAGCGCGCGGGGGAGCTGGGACACACGGACCCCCCAGAGGTGACACGCCGGGAGGGACCCCCCCCCCCCATGCGGCATCGCCACGCCGGCCCCCATGGGGCTGCTCTGCCGGCACCGGTGCTCTCCGTCCCCGTGTGCCCCCACTGCCTGCCTGGGTCTGCGCCCCACACAGCCCCGCGGGTGCTGGGGGTCCAGAGGGGTCCGCGGGGTGCTGTGGGGACCCACGATAGCAGCGCCCCGACCTTCCTCCCCAAGGAGGAACGTCGGTGGGTGCAGACCCCATCCCATCCGATGGGGTGAGCTGGGGGACGCGGGGGACAACCCAGGCAGGGCCGGGTCCCTCCGTCCCCGGCGTCGCCTCCCGGATGGGGCATGAGGGTCGCACCTCAGCCCCACGGCTGCCCCACAGCGCCTCTCTCCCCCAGGTGTCCCTGCGGGCTGTCCCCGTCCCCGAGGAGGCGGCGGCAGGGGGCGCGGAGCGAGGCCAGGACACGCCAGAGAGCCTGCTGGCCTGGGTGGCCGACATGGAGGAGCTGGTGGGCAACCAGAAGCCACCCTCGGGGGAGGCGAAGGTGGCCAAGGCGCAGCTGGAGGAGCAGAAGGTCAGCGCATCCCACCCACGCCAGGATTAGGGGGCCGGGGGCAGAGCAGCCGTGCCAGGGGGTGCCGTGCCGTGCTGTGCCGGGGAATGCCGGGGGGGCACAGGAGGGAGCGGGTCCCCATCACGGCGCCGTGCCCCCCTGTTTTGCAGCTCCTGAAGCGGCTGCTGGAGGAGCGGAGGCCGCGGGTGGAGCTGGTCCTGCAGGAGCGACCCGAGCCCCCGGCGCCGGGCTGCGGCAGCGGCCCCCTCCCCGGCCTCGGGGAGAAGTGGGGGCGGCTGGTGCAGGAGGCTGAAGCCAGGTGGGTCAGGGATGAGATTTTGGGGTCGACAGCTCCGTTTTCCCCTGCACAGGCTCTCCTGGCAGCGGCTGCGGTGCCGTGACCGCCCCCCAGCTCGCGCCGGGGCTCCCCTGGCAGGGCCACTGTCCCCATCCCCCGTGCCGAGGTGGCACCGTGCCCCCAGACCCCCCTCCTGCAGCCCTCTGGAGTGCAGGGCTGGTCCCCGCAGCCTCGCCGGGGCTCTGCCGGACGCCATCGCCACGCAGGGTGATGCCGGGGGGGGGGGGGGGGTCCTGCCCAGCGGGGTCACGGAGCGGGATGGGGGCCTGCGTCCCCATGTCCCCAGCCCTCCCGGGGATGAAGCGGGACCCTGAGCCTCTCCTGGGGATGCTCTCGGCGCTGCCCGGGCTGGTCGGGGGGTGCCAGCCTCACCGCGCCCCTCGCACTCGGGGTGGGAAGGTTTGGGGTGGGGGACAGAGGAACCCCAGACCTGGGAATTGGCCACCCAGCCCCAGTGGCAGGGGGACAGGCGGCTTCTCCAGCTTCCCCCCGGCTCAGCCGTCCGTCCCGGCGCAGGTACGGCCGCCTGGAGCGCATCCTGCCGGCGGCACAGGGTTTCCAGGAGGCGGTGGACTCCTTCCAGGAGTGGCTGGGAGCCACCGAGCGGCAGCTGGCCCAGCTGTGGCACGCCAATGGCTGTGTCGCCCAGCTGCAGGACGCCCACCGGCAAACCCAGGTCAGGGCTCGGGGTGGGCACCGGCAGCCGCCGCGGGTGCCGTGGGGAGGGCTGGGGGCGGCGGTGGGGACGGGGAGCGTGGTGTCACCGGAGCCTCTTGCCCAGGCCCTGTGCGAGGAGATCCGCGGGCGTCTGGGAGAGCTGGACGTCGCCCTGGAGAGCGGGCAGCGGGTGCTGGAGATGGTGACAGGCAAGTGGCCTTGGCTGGGGGTGGCCGCGGGGCCGAGAGGTGGCAGGGAGTGAGAGGAGAGCCCCGGGATGTGCCAGCACTGGGGGCACCACGGGCACTGGGCATCCTCGGGGCGCTGGGGGGTGGCAGCGGCTGCGGGAGCGCGGTGTCGCGGTGGGGCTGGCAGCGTCCCATGGGATGGAGAGGGGCTGGGGGGTCAGGTCACGGTGGGATGGGGTGCACTGGCAGCCGGGGGTGTCCAGGGAGCTGAGTCTTGGCTCCGGCGGAGAGAAGGGGCTGGAGACGGGTCCAGGAGAGGCAGAGGAGGGGCAAGACACAGGGGACGGTTGGGACAGAGGGACCATCACCGGCCCCGGGGACACTGGCCACGGCAGCGCTGACGCCAGCCGCGGTGCCGCCGCAGGGGAGGAGGCCCAGCTGGCGCAGGAGAAGATGGAGTCGCTGCGGATGCGGTACCTGATCGTGGGCCAGAGCAGTGCCGACACCGTGCACCGGCTGGGGCAGACCCTGGAGGCCTCCTCCCGCCTGGGCACGGGCCAGGAGGACCTGGCGCTGTGGCTGGGACGCATGGAGAAGGAGCTGGCCTCCTGGGACAGCCAGCCCGGCTACCAGGAGCCACCCGTCAACGACAGCGACAGGGAGAAGGTGCGGGACGCGGGGGTCTGGGGACCCTCACCCTCTGCCCCCTTCACCGCTCCCCGGCGTCATGGGGGGACGCGCCAGGTCATGGCAGGGGGTCCCGCAGTAACCGGTGGTGGAGGCACCGGGGTCTGTCCCCGCTGAGGGCTCTCCTCTCCCCCTGCAGTTCGAGCAGATCCTGGACTCCCAACTTGCCCACTTGGCCGGGCTGGGCCAGCGGCTGGAGGAGATCGGCCACGTGCAGCTGGACGCCCAGGCCCTGCTCTCCCAGCTCTCCGACCAGAAGGTGGGTCCGGGCCGGCTCCCCCCATCCGGTACCCCCACCCCAAAGAGGTGCCGGGAGGTCCCCAGGGACCCTGTTCCATGTTCCCCACTCCGCTGGGCTCCTGACCCGCCTCAAGCGTCTCCACCAGACCTGGCGCCCACACGCCTGTGTCTTCCAGCTCCTCTCGGCCGAGATCCTGCACCACCGGGGGCTGGCCGAGCGGCTGCTGGGGGTCTCAGACCCCCTGCTCCGCTCCTGCCCCGAGCCCCTGCGCCTGCGCCTGCAGGTGAGCCCGGCACTCCCCTGGCACCCTCCTGGCACTCCCATGGCACTCCCATGGTGCCCGCCGGGGCCGGGTGGAATGATGCCACCACCGGTCCCATGTCCCCGGCACCGCGGTGAGCCCCCCCGTCCCCCCAGCCCTCGGTGCAGGCGCTGCGGGAGCGCACGGAGCAGCTCTTCCTGCGCAGCGGAGCCTGCGCCGTCCAGCTGGAGCACGCCCAGTCCCTGCTGGCCCAGTTCGCCGAGGCCCTCCAGGAGCTCTCGCCCTGGCTGGAGGAGACCCAGCTCCTCGGGGAGCAGCTTTCCCCCGAGGCCATCAGCTACGAGGCCTTCAAGGAGCAGCAGGCGCTGCTGCAGGTGAGGGCGGGGGGACAAAGGGGAAGGGGAGGGCAGGGACGCGCTCAGAGGGGTCAGGAGCGGAGAGGTGGCGATGGGTGGGATGGAGGGGGCAGCAGTGTGGTACCCAAGGGATGTGGGCACCATCCGTCATGAGTGGAGCCTGTGTGCGGGGTCTGGAATGGAGAGATGGCGATGGATGGGATGGGAGGGGCACTGGTGTGGTACCTGAGGGATGCGGGCACCATCCGTCATGATCAGAGCCCGTGTCGGGGGTTGGGAGCAGAGAGAGGGCGATGGACGGGATGGAGGGGGCACCGGTGCGGTACCCGAGGGGTGCAGGCACCATCAATCATGAGGGGAGCCCGGGCGAGGATGGGGGGTGAGCCTGGTGGCAGCACTGGGGTGCAGCAGGTGACATCCCCGCGCCATTCCCCTGCCCGCAGTGCCTGCGGGAGGCCATCGCCGAGCACCGGCCACTGATGGGGAAGCTGCAGCGCGTCTCGGCGCAGCTGGAGGAGCTGAGCCCGGAGCAGGGCGCCCCGTTCCGGCAGCGCTGGCGGGAGGCAGAGGAGCGGTACGGCTGCGTGCGCCAGCGCCTGCAGCAGGCGGCGGCTCTGCTGGAGGACGCCCTGCCGCGATACAGCCAGGTATGGCCGCCACTCCAGGGGGCCGGTATCCCAAGGGGCATGTCACCGTGGCAGTGTCCCCCGGGTGCTTCCCGTCAGGTCACCGTGCTGGTGTCCCCTGGAGCTCCCCCTGGAGTGACCGTACCAGCGTCCCCCAGGCTCCCCATGGGGTGACTGTGGTGGTGTCCCCTGGGGACTCCCCATCTTGTCACCATGGTGGTGTCCCCGGGGGTTCCCCATCACGTCACCGTGCCGATGTCCCCCTGGGGTTCCCCACGGAGTGAGCGTGCCGGTGTCCCCGCAGCTGACGGAGCGCATGGAGCTGCTGCGGGAGTGCCTGGAGCGGCTGCAGAGCCGGGTGCAGGGCCAGCCCGCCCTGCGGGGGGACGCGGCCCACCTGCGGGAGCAGATCCGGGAGAACGGGCTGGCCCTGGGCGAGCTGGAGAAGCTGGGGGTGGCCCTGGAGACGGTGCGGGCGCAGGGCAGCGAGCTGCTGGCCAGCATGCAGGCGGCAAACTCCCACGCCGCTGCCAGAGGTACCCCCGCCGTGGGGCAGAGACGGACCCACGGCAGCGCGTCCCGGGGGGGGGATGCGTCCCCGTTCGGGGGGCCCCAGGCTGAGCCCCATCCCTTCCCGCCCCGCAGGGATCCAGGAGGGGACGGCGGAGCTGGTGTCCCGCTGGGGCGAGCTGCGCGGGCGCTGCCAGGAGCAGGAGCGGTGGCTGCGGGAGCTGCTGGCCCTGGCCGACCGCTTCTGGCCCGGCCTCGCCGAGCTGGCCCTGACCCTCAGCGACACCCAGCAGCTGGTCCTGGGGCTGGAGGAGGCCGGTGGAGACCCCGAGGCCATCCGCGCCCAGCTCCGCACCATGCAGGTACCCCCTGGGGAGGGGCACGGGGGGGAGCCCCATAGCACGGGCAGCCCCATAGCACAGGCAGCCCCACGGCATGGGCAGTGCCAGGGAACAGGCAGCCCCATAGCAGAGGCAGCCATGCAGCACAGCCAGCCCCATGGCACGGGCAACCCATAGCATGGACAACCCCATGGCTTGGGTAGCCCCATAGCGTGGGCAGCCCCACAATGCAGGCAACCCCATAGAATGGCCAGCCCCATGGCCCAGCCAGCCCCATAGCCCGGCCAGCCCCACGGCAGGGCCAGGGCCCATCCCCGTGCGTTGCCGCAGGCGCTGCGGGAGGAGATCGACGCGCTGCAGGGCGAGCTGGACACGCTGGGCAGCCTGGGTGTGGAGCTGATGTCCTCCTGCGGGGACCCCGACAAGCCCGATGTCACCAAGAGCCTGGACGATGTGAGTGCCACCAGGTGGGGGTCTGGGGGGTCCCTGGGGCTGAGCCGCCACGGGACCCTGCGGAGGGATGGGTGTCCCCAGGATGTCCTGGTGCGGGTGGCCATGCCGGGCTGGTGTCCCTGCAGAAGGGATGGGGTTCCCCAGGGTGTCCTGGTGTGGGTGGCCATGCCGGTGTCCCCACAGAAGGGACACTGGTGTCCCCACAGAAGGGATGCCAGTGTCCCCGCTGACCCCCCGCCCGGCCGCAGCTCTACTGCTCCTGGCACAGCCTGAACAAGGTGTGGACGGAGCGGTACGGCCGCCTCCAGGAGCAGCTCCAGGCCGCCCTCAGCTACCAGGAGACCATGCAGGTGGGCAGCTGGGGGGCCCCCGGGAGAAGGCACCCCCCCATAGGGGCCTGACCCCCACCTGCGTCACCCTCCCATCCTCACTCAGATGGCCATGGGGCCACCATCGTGGTCCAGGACCTGGCGGTGGGGCTGGCTGGGCAGGACTATGGGGACGTGGGGCCAGCAGGGCTATAGGGCCAAGGTGGTGCCTTGGGTGGGGGGCTGGCTGGGCTGGGGAGGGGGGAAATGGGGCTGGGGGACAGTGGGGCAGGGAGGCAGCGGGGCCGGCCGTGACTGTGTCCTGCTCCTTCGGTGGGGATGGGAATGGGGCACCCTCTGACCTTCCCTGGGGACCGTGGTGGGTCCCAGCCCCGCTCTGGGCCATGGGGCTGCAGAGATCAGCGGTGACCGTGCCACTGACCCCAGGGATATGGTGGTCCTGGCAGGGGTGACGTGTCCAGCATGCGGGGACAGGGATGGGGATGGGGATGGGAATGGGGACAGGGTGGGGGGGACAGGGTGGGGGTCCCCAGGCCCTCCCTGAGCCCAGGATGGCTGTCGGTGCCCAGCGGGTGTTCGAGTGGCTGGACGCGGCCGAGCTGCGCATGGCAGAGGAGTTCCTGGTCGGCGGGGACCTGGACCTGGTGCAGCAGCAGCTGGCGGAGCTGAAGGTGGGGGGGGGGGCTACAGGACGGGGCGGGGGGCAAATGGCGTGCCGGGGGTGGCTGTGGGATGGAAGGGTGGCACGTTGGACGGGGCTGGTGTCCCCACGGCACCCGCTCACGGTGGGCACGGGGTGGCCAAGTCCTGCCCAGGGTGGCCAAATTGTGCCCGGAGTGTGAGGGGCTTCCCGCACCCCACGAGGAGGAGCTTGGGGACCAGGTGCCCGTGCCAGGCTGTGCCAGGCTGTGCCAGGCTGTGATAAACCAGACCCAGCTCTGCCATGCCATGCTGTCCTGTGCCGTGCCATACAATGCTGTGCCATGCCATACTGTGCCATGCCATGCTGTCCTGTGCCATACCGTGCCGTGCTGTGCCGTGCCATGCTATCCTGTGCCATACCGCGCCATACTGTCCTGTGCCACGCCATACTGTGCCATGCTGTGCTGTGCCGTGCCATGCTGTCCTGTGCCACGCCATACTGTGCCATGCTGTGTCATGCCATGCTGTGCCGTGCCATGCTATCCTGTGCCATACCGTGCCACGCCATGCTGTGCCATGCCTTGCCATACTGTGCCATGCCTGGTGGCACATCAGAGCCCCGTCTCCCCGCTCACCGCTGCCCCACAGGAGTTCAAGAGGGAGCTCTACCAGTGCAAGGTGGACGTGGAGAGCCTGCGGCACCAGGGCAGCCTGGGGGGCGTGGGGCAGGGGGATCCCCCAGCCCCCCTCAGCGACTTCCGCCAGCGCTGGGACCGGCTGGAGGAGGAGATCGTCGGCCGCCAGGTAGGGAGGGGGCTGCCAGGGTGGGGGCTGCCACCGGCACGGGGCAAGGGCCACGGCAGGGTGGGTGCGGGGGGCCGGGGGTGGTTGGGTCTGTGGCATCCATGGGGTGCCAGGTGGGTGCATGGGGTGCTGGGTGGGTGCTGGGTCTGCGGGGGCTGTGTGGGTGCATGGGGTGCCAGAGGGATACTGGGTGTGTGGGGTGCCATGCAAGTACATGGGGTGCCATGGGGGTGCCAGGTCCATGGGGTGCCGGGTGGGTGCAGGGTCTGTAGGGTTCATGGGGTGCTGGGTCCATGGGGTGCCAGGTGGGTGCAGGGTCTGTGGGGTCCATGGGGTGCCAGGTGGGTGCAGGGTCTGTGGGGTCCATGGGGTGCCGGGTGGGTGCAGGGTCCATGGGCTGCTGGATGGGTGCTGGGTCTGTGGGGTGCTGGGGGAGTACAGGGTCCATGGGGTGCCGGGTGGGTGCTGGGTCTGTGGGGTCCGTGGGGTGCCGGGTGGGTGCAGGATGCACGGTGCGGCTGCGTGGGGGGGTTGCGGGGTGCCCGGTGGGTGCTGCCGTTGCTGTCCCCGACGCGTGCCCGGTTCGTGGGTGGCAGCACCAGCTGGAGGCGGCGCTGCTGGGGCTGGGGCAGTTCCACCACCAGCTGGAGGAGCTGCTGCAGTGGCTGCGCCGCGCCGCCGAGCAGCTGCAGGGCCCCGCCATGCTGCGCCCCGACCTGCAGAGCTGCGAGATCGAGCTGGCCAAGCACAAGGTGAGGGCGGCAGCGGGTCGGGGACGGCCCTGGGAGTGGGGGGGGCGCGGCAGTCTTGCTGGGGGCACCCAGCCTGGCCCCCTCCCAGCCCCGCCAGGGAGCCCCGGGGCGCTGGCAGCCTGGTGGGACAGGCTGCGGCTCGGGGCGGGTGGCGTGAGAACACGTCCCCTCCCGCGGTGACAGCATGGAAGGGATGAGCTGTCTCCCTGCCCCGCGTCCCCTTGCCCGGGCATGTTTTAGCCACGTCTCTGACGCAGGAGAGGTGGGGACCGGCCCCATGGCCCCCAGTCTCCTTTATGCCCGTCCTGGCAACCTCCCTCCCATGAAGCAGCAAATTTGGTGCCTCGCATGTGCCACGCTGAGCACCAGAGCCATGGTGCCAGCGCCAGGGCATCCCTGGGTGCCGTGTCCCCCCCAGCACATCACTCCCGGACCCCGGCGGCATCAGTGTTGGCATGGGGCGAGGGGCTTGGCGCCCTGGTGGACAACAGGATGCCCAGGAGCCAGCAATGTGCCCTGGCGGCCAAGAAGGCCAGTGGCATCCTGGGGGGCATCAAGAAGAGTGTGGAGAACCTCAAGGGAGGTCATCCTCCCCCTCTGCTCTGCCCCAGGGAGGCCCCATCTGGAGCACTGGGACCAGTTCTGGGCTCCCCAGTTCCAGAAGGACAGGGAACTGCTGGAGAGGATCCAGCAAAGGGCTACAAAGATGCTGAGGGGCCTGGAGCATCTCTCTGCTGAGGAAAGGCTGAGGGACTGGGGTCTGTTGAGTCTGGAGAAGAGCAGACTGAGGGGGGATCTGATCAAGGCCTCTAAATACTTGAAGGGTGGGTGTCAGGAGGATGGGGCCAGTCTTTTTCCAGTGGTGCCCAGAGACAGGACAAGAGGGACCGGGCACAAACTGGAACGTGGGAAGTTCCACCTAAAGATGAGAAGGAACTTCTTTGGTGTGAGGGTGGCAGAGCCCTGGAAGAGGCTGCCCAGAGAGGTGGTGGAGTCTCCTTCTCTGGAGACATTCAAACCCCCCTGGACACGTTCCTGTGGGACCTGCTCTGGGTGCCCCTGCTCTGGCAGGGGGTTGGAGGAGATGATCTCCAGAGGTCCCTTCCAACCCCATATCATTCTGGGATTCTGTGGGGGCATGGGGTGCTGGCGGTGATGGTGTCACCTCACGTGTCCCCCAGGTGCTGCGGAACGACGTGATGTCCCACGCGCGCACGGTGCAGTCGGTGACGGAGGCTGGGCAGGGTTTGCTGCTCTCCAGCCTGGGGGGGGAGAGCGTGGAGGGGCTGCAGCGCAGCCTCCAGCAGCTGGGCCAGCGCTGGGACCTGGTGCGCAGCGAGACCGAGAGCCGCCAGCTGGAGCTGGAGAACAACCTCAGCCAGGTATGGGGCAGGGTGAGATGGGGGCGCCCGGCACCACGCTGGTGGTGGCCAGGACGGTGCTGAGCCCCCCCTGCCCCCCGGTGCCATCCCCAGGTGCAGGACATCACGCTGGAGATGACGGAGCTGCTGCAGTGGCTGGAGCAGGTGGAGCTGCAGCTCTTCTTCTCCAAGCCGGCCTGGGGCCACCCGGACACCACCAAAGAGACACTGGCCGCCCACCTGGTGAGCACCGCGGCTGTGCCACCGTGGCAGGGACGTCCCTGAGTGTCCCTTAGGGGGGACCTGTGTCCCAAATCCTCTCTACATGGCGGTGCTGGGACCCCTCTCTGCCTTCTGACCGGGCAGAGCTCTTCTGCACCCCTCCGGCTCCCCTGGGACAGTCGGAGCCTTCCCCATCCCATCTCCACCCCTATCCCCGGCCCCATCCCATCCCCGTCCCTCTGCGGGGTGGTGACCCCGGGGCTTCCCGCGTCCCCCCGGCAGGAGCTGTGCAAGGAGCTGGAGTCCAAGCAGGAGGCCTACAGCGGGCTGCGGGAGCGGCTGCAGCGGCTACTGGCCTCCTGCCGCGCCGGCCGGCCCTGCAGCACCGAGCACAGCCTCCGCATGCTGGAGCAGAAGTGGGAGAGCGTCCACGCCGAGGCCCAGGAGAGGAAGGTGCGTGGGGCAAGGCGGGGGACGCTGCCCACCCGGGGAGTGCCAGCCCTGCCCCGGCTGCGGGGGGTCTGGGGGTGCCCGTCCCCGTCAGCGCCTGCCCCCCCTGTCCCCGCAGGAGCTCCTGGCCGAGGGGCTGACGGTGACCACCGAGTTCCACGGCACCGTGCAGGAGCTGCTGCGCTGGGTGGCTGAGGCTGAGGAGCTGCTGGGCTCCCCCGCGCCCCCCAGCTTCATCCTGGACACCGTCACCGCACAGATCCAGGAGCACAAGGCGAGTGCCAGCACCGTCCCGGGGTGTCCCGATGCCAGGGATGGTTCTGTGGGGCTGGGATGGTGGAGATGTGGAGGGCCACGGAGATGCTGGGAGGGCTGGAGCCCCTCTGCTGGGAGGACAGGCTGAGAGAGTTGGGGGGGTTCGGCCTGGAGAAGAGAAGGCTCCGGGGAGACCTTGGAGCCCCTTCCAGTCCCTCAAGGGGCTCCAGGAAAGCTGGGGAGGGACCTCTCGATCGGGGAGGGGAGCCATAGGATGAGGGGGGATGGTTTTAAGGTGAAAAAGGGGAGATTTAGGTGAGATGTGGGGAAGAACTTCTTTGGTGTGAGGGTGGTGAGAGCCTGGCCCAGGTTGCCCAGAGAAGCTGTGGCTGCCCCATCCCTGGAGGGGTTCAAGGCCAGGTTGGAGGGGGCTTGGAGCAACCTGCTCTGGTGGGAGGTGTCCCTGCCCAGGGCAGGGGGTGGCACTGGGGGGGCTTTAAGGTCCCTTTCCACCCAAACCATTGGGTGATCCTGTCTTATGGGGGATGTCTCTCCGAGTGAGCTGGCTCCACACCCCATCCCGGCGCCAGGGGTCTGCTCCCACCCTGGGGCCAGCCCCGCTACGCCCCCCCCAGCCACCCTGGCTCTTGGCAGGCCCTGGTGAAGGAGGCGAATGCCCGCGGGGAGAAGCTGGCCGGGCTGGAGGCGGTGGCGTCGCGGCTGCAGGACTTCAGCAGGAAGCAGGACGGGGCCATCATCCAGAGCCTGGTGCTGGCGGCGCGGGAGCGGCTGGGCAGGGTGCTGCGGCGGGCGGCTGAGCGCGGCGCCGCACTGGAGGAGGCACGCAAGCGCACCAAGCAGGTACCGCACCCCGGGACGGGGGGACGGGGATCTGTTGGGGAGCCCTGCCGGGGTGGGGGACACGCAGCTCCAGCACGGGGACTGTGGTTTGTGCCACGGTGGTGCCACCGTGCTGTGGAGTGGCTGCTGTGGCCCATCGTCTGGGTCACCCCGGCTCCATCTTTGCACACAAGGACCCCCCCCCAACCATCACCCCCTCCCTTTCAGTTCAGTGAGTCTCGGCGGCTGCTCCTGGACTGGATGGACGAGGTGGAGCAGAGCCTGGAGGTGCCGCAGGACACTGCCACCAGCCAGGAGGAGATCAAGTGCCAGCTGGCTGAGCACAAGGTCGGGGGGACAGTCCTGCTGTCTGGCCCCATGGAGATGTGGGGAGCAGAGCCAGGGGGCTGTCAGGTGGCAGGGGAGGGGTCCCCAGAACCCAGCGGGGACAGCAGAGCCTTTGGTCTGGAGAAAAGGGATCTGAGGGGAGACCTTCTCGCTCTCCACAACTCCCTGAAAGGAGGGTGTAGCCAGGGGGGGGTCACTCTTTTCTCCCAAGGAACAAGAGAAAATGGCCCCAAGTTGGGCCAGGGGAGGTTTAGGATGGAGATTGGGGAAAATTCCTTCCTGGAAAGGGTTGTGAAGCCTTGGAAGAGGCTGCCCAGGGCAGTGGTGGAGTCGCCATCCCTGGAGGGATTGAAAAGCCGGGCAGAGGTGGTGCTGAGGGACATGGTTTATGGTGGTTTTGGTTGGTGCTGGGTCCATGGTTGGACTCCATGAGCTGAAAGGTCCCTTCCAACCTGGAGAATTCCATGATTCCATGATGTGCCCGGCACCTCAGTGGTCCGATGTCCTCCTAGGGCAGTCTCTGCAGAGCAGGGAGCCCCCAGCTGAGGGGCATCATCACCTCAGCTGCCCCTCAGCACTGGCGGAGAGAGGGGTCTCCCCACAGCCCCCCTGCCTGGGTCCAGCACCCAGGTCTGGGGGTCCCGGAGGGCTCACCCCCTCTGCCTGCAGGCATTCCAGAAGGTGCTGCGCTCCAAGCGGCCGGTGTACGAGGCCACGCTGCGGAGCGGGCGGGCGCTGCGGGAGAGAGCCCGGCTCCCCGAGGACCTGCAGCCGCTGGAGGAGCTGCTGGGGGAGCTGAAGGAGCGCTGGGACGGGCTGTGCAGCCGGGCTGCAGAGAGGTGGGGGGCACGGGTGGGGTGGGGTGGGATGGGGATGGGATGGGATGGTGTTGAGGATGAGGATGGGGATGTGATGGCATGGGATGGCACAGGATGGCATGGGATATGATGGGGTGGGTGGGGCATGATGGGGTGGGATGGGATGCCTGTCCTCTGCTTGCCATGTGGGTCCCAGGCGGGGGGCATGGCATTGCCCTTCCTCCCTGGGCACCCTGCTGCCTGCCCCGAGACCCCCTGCCCGACTCCCCTGGCCTCTGGCCCTGGGGGGCAGCTGGGCTCCCTCCCCAGCCGTGCCGTGGGGCAGCCATTCCCCGCACCGTGGGGCTGAGCCCATCCCCCGGGTGCTGCGGGCACGGCCTGCGCCCTTCCCTGCAGGCAGCACAAGCTGGAGGAGAACCTGCTCTTCTCGGGCAAGTTCACGGACGCGCTGCAGGCCCTCATGGACTGGCTGTACCGGGCTGAGCCGCAGCTCAGCGAGGACGTGCCCGTCGGAGGGGACCGGGACCTGGTCAGTGACCTCATGGACAAACACAAGGTGGGTGTCTCCAGATGTGTGTGGGGGTCCCTGGGGAGCCCCGGGCTCTGCCCCAGCCCTGCCCACCCTCCAGCCCAGGGCAGGACACCAGGAGAGATCCTTTGCTGTGAGGGTGGTGAGAGCCTGGCCCAGGTTGCCCAGAGAAGCTGTGGCTGCCCCATCCCTGGAGGGGTTCAAGGCCAGGTTGGAGGGGGCTTGGAGCAACCTGCTCTGGTGGGAGGTGTCCCTGCCCAGGGCAGGGGGTGGCACTGGATGGTCTTTTAAGGTCCCTTCCCACCCAAACCATTCCATGATTCTATGAACACCAGGCGAGGATGGGCTTTGCCCACCAGAGCAGCCCCCGCTTTGCCCCCGGTCCTTGGGGCAGTGCTGGGGTGCCCCGAGTACCCCCCTGCTGCCGGGGGGCTGGGGCACACGGGGTTCCTGTGCAGTAATGGCATCGCCCACCCCCCCTGCCCCCTCCCCAGGTGTTCCAGAAGGAGCTGGGCAAGCGGGCCAGCTGCATCAAGATGCTGAAGCGCTCGGTGCGGGACCTGACGCGCGGCAGCAGCAGCATGGACTCCCAGTGGCTGCAGAAGCAGATGGAGGAGCTGAGCGCCCGCTGGGACCTGGTCTGCAAGCTCTCCCTCTCCAAGCAGGCCCGGCTGGAGGCCGCGCTGCGGCAGGTGAGAGCCAGGGCCAGGGGGGGCCGGGGGCCAGCAGCCGGCCCGGGGATTCCCCAGGTGGAAATTTTGGGGTCCGTAGCTGGTTCGTCCTGGTGGGAAGGCTCTGCAGGGGTGTGGGGTGCCCAGGGCGGTGGGTGGCCACCCTGTGGGGTGCTCCATGGAGTGCCCAGGCAGTGGGTGGCCACCCTGTGGGGTGCTCCATGGAGTGCCCAGGCAGTGGGTGGCTGCGCTGTGGGGTGCTCCGTGGGGTGGCTGATTGTGGGGTGCTCCGTGGGGTGGCTGCGCTGTGGGGTGCTCCGTGGGGTGGCTGGGTGCTCTGTGTGGGCGCGTGTCCCAGGGCGCTGGGTGGCCATGTGGCAAGGTGTGGTGGCCGGTTGCCAGGCCGGGTGCCGGGGCGTAGGTGTGCCCTGTGCAGGGTGCCAGGGGCTGGGGGGGGGCGCGGCTGGGTGTCGTGGGGTGCCGTGTGGGGTGCCCCGCTCCATGGTGGCTGGTGGGGGTCAGGGGAGACTGACCCCTGGGGTGGGGTGAGGAGCATCCTCTGTCCTGCCCTGGGGCTTGAGCCGGGCTGGCAGCAGCTCTCTGGCGGTGGCCCGGAGCTGCACGGCACTTGCCAAGCCCTGGGCCGCTGCCCCGGGGCGGGGGGGGGGGGCTCGTGGCCGGTGGGTGGGTGCTGAGCAGGTCCCCGTCCGCGGTGCAGGCGGAGGAGTTCCACAGCCTGGTGCACTCCTTCCTGGGCCGCCTCTCCGAGTCCGAGAAAGCCCTCAAGTACGGTGGCTTCCCCGAGGAGGAGCCGGCCGTGCAGGAGTGCCAGGACCAGCTGCAGGTCGGTGCTGGCCCCCACCAGCCCTCATTAGTCCCAACCACTCCCCGTTAGCCCCCCGTAACTCCCACCAGTCCCCCACCAGTCCCTGTCAGTCTCCATTAGCCCTTACCAGCCTCCATTAGCCCTTACCAGCCCCCATTAGCCCTTACCAGCCCTCATTAGCCCCTACCAGCCCCTGTTAGCCCCCACCAGTCCCCACCAGACCCTGTTAACCCCCCACCAGCCCCCACCTCCAGGGTGGCTCCATACTTGCCCCAGGGCATCCCATTGCCAGGGTCATCCAGCCCTGGCGGGGCTGTGGGGTGCACCCCACCGAGACATGGGGTGTGGGGTCCCATCACACCAAGACCAAGGTTTGGGGCACGGGCATGGAGATTAGAGGTCCCAAGCACCCCATGTGAAGATGGCCATGCCCACTCCACCCGGCTGGTGGCTGTGGCGCTGGGGGGTGCCATGGGGTGCGGGTGCTACGGGCTGGTGCTACCAGGGTCCCTGTGCCCCCCAGGAGCTGATGAAGTCCCTGCAGTGCCAGCAGCTGGAGCTGGAGTGCATCACCTCGCTGGGGGAGGAGATCCTGGCCACCTGCCACCCCGACTCCATCGTCACCCTCAAGTCCTGGGTCACCGTCGTCAAGAGCCGCTTCCAGGAGGTGAGCGGGGTGTCCTTCTCCCTCCCTTCCTCCCCGGCCGTGGGGCAGGTCTGCCCCACGCCTTTCCCACCGCTGGGGCCTCCGGCTCAGCTCTCCTGGCCGGAGAGCTGGGGATGCTTGGCATGGCCCCGGCCAACACAAACCGTCTTGCTCTTGCCCGTGATGGGACGGCCCCATCTCAGCTCCTCCTGCCCAGCCCTGGCCCTCCATGAGCCACCAGGACCCACTGCCCCGGCCATCCCCTCGCTCCCCCATCCTGGGGGTCACGCCGGGGGGTC
Source organism: Numenius arquata (assembly GCF_964106895.1). Lineage (NCBI taxonomy): Eukaryota > Metazoa > Chordata > Aves > Charadriiformes > Scolopacidae > Numenius > Numenius arquata. The sequence goes on from NC_133578.1 coordinate 77,110,367, forward strand.
ACCCTGGGCCTCTTTGGTCCCGGTGGTGGCTCATTCCACCCACCTGAGCCGGCAGATGCCACGCAGCCCGGGCAGGGGAGCAGTGTCCCAGAGATCCCTATCCCGCACCTCGCTCCTGGAGGCTCCCCAACATGGAGGGCTCGGGGCGAGAGCGTTCCCGGCTCTGGCTCTCCCCGAACGGGTCTGACGGGTTCAGCCCGTTGCTGTATCTCAGCTGGATCTGCTGCGAGGTCCCACCACCCATGGGGCTGCCCCATTTGCTCCCGGAGAGGGAGGACGTGGCACAGCCCCGCAGCCGGCACGTCTGCAGCCGCACAGACCTGGCTACCGGCACGTTGGGCCACTGGTCGCGGGGACGGGCTGAGGACCAGTGCTCAAAGCGGTGGTGGCAGTACCCAGGGGCTGCAAAGGTCCCTCGGCACGTGTGGGGCCACGCCACAGCCACTCGTTCCTGCCCCGAGGTCACGGGTGGGCCATGGAGCCCCACGTCCCTGCCCCATAGTCACCACGGCTGCTGGCCGGGGGTCCGTGTGCTTGCCCATGGCTCCCTGTGCAGACCTGTCCCCCAAAGCAGTGTCCCCGTGGGGCCTGGTCAGGGCCACAGACCGGGGTCCGCAGCCGGCCCCGCGCCCCCCGCCACCCCCTGGTGACCCATCCGCCCCCCGGCCGTGCCCGCAGGTGCTGAGCTGGGCACAGCAGCAGGGCGAGCGGCTGCGGGCGCAGCGGGCCAGCCTGGCCGCCGAGCGGGAGGAGGTGGCCCAGTTGATGGACTGGATCACGGCCGCCGAGGAGGCGCTGAGCCTGCGGGACCAGGAGCCGCTGCCGGAGGAGGCCGAGCAGCTGGAGGAGCTCAGCGCCCAGCACACGGTGAGGGCCCCCTGCCCCGCTGCCCCCCTCGCCGGGGGTCCCCTACACCCTGCCTGGCCCCGGGGCGAGTGATTGACCCCACCGAGGACTTTGGGGTGCCCAGGTGGAGGCCGTGGGGCACAGCAGCGAGGCAGCAGCACCTTTCGCAGCCACAGCCCACCCGATGTGGCCAGCAGGGCTGGGCTGCGGGTGGCCACGCTGCCAGCCCTGTGTCCCCACCCCAGCTGTGCCAGGGGGGCTGGCCGGTGCCGGGGACCACGGCTCAGCCCCGGGGCTCTGCTGCAGGTCTTCATGGAGGAGCTGAACCGCAAGCAGCCCGACGTGGAGAAGGTCACCAAGAGCGGCAAGCAGAAGCTGGCCACGGAGCTGGGCCCCCCTGTTGCCCGCCGGCTGGCCACACGTAAGGCCCCCCTTGCCCCCTGTGCCACGCGGCGCCCCAGGACCCCTGTCCTGTCCCTCACTGCCATCTCTGCTGACCGCAGGGCGCCGCAGCAGCGGGAAGGCACAGGGCGGGCCGGTGGCCCCGCTCGGGGGGCTGGAGCCCCAGACCCCCCTCATGGCCCAGCTCCTGCACCGCTGGCAGCAGCTCTGGCTGCTGGCCCTGGACCGGCAGTACCGGCTGGAGACGGCCACGCAGCGCCTGCGGGAGGTAGGGACAGCCACGCCGGGGGGTCACCGGGCTGGACACCCGTGGGGACAGTCCCCAGGGTCGGGGGGACGGAGCGGGCAGCACCCCGGGAGCCTCCCCAGACCCCGTCCCCGCATCATGAGACCCCTGGCAGCCAAGAGGCGGCTGCCGGAGCCCCTGGCCCATTTGCCACCCACAGCTGGGGGTCCTGCCTCCAAAGAGACCCCGTGGCCAGCCCCAGCGGGGCCGGGGCTGGGAGCAGACCCAGTGCACGGCAGTGGGGCTGAGCCGGGGCACGGGTCTGCCTGGGGCAAAGCGTGGTCCCCCACACTTGGGGGTCTCCGGGGGGGGCTTTCCTGCCTTAACTCCCGCTGTGCCTCTGGGAGCTGGAGGAGTTCGCTCACTTCGACTTCGGGGTCTGGAGGAAGCGGTACATGCAGTGGATCGGCCAGATGAAGTCCCGTGTCCTGGACGTTTTCCGAGGCATCGACAGGGACCAGGATGGGCGCATCAGCCAGCGGGAGTTCATCGAGAGCGTCCTCTCCTCCAGTGAGTGCCCCGCGGGGGGGGAATAGGGAGTTTTACACCCCCCTGAGAGCCCGGGGAAGGGTGGTGTGGAGAGAAGTGGGCAGGGACAGGGGCTGCCAGCCGGGACCCTGGGAAATGGGGCTGAGGGGAGACCCCATCGCTCTCTACAACTCCCTGAAAGGAGGGTGTAGCCAGGGGGGATCGGTCTCTTCTCCCAAGGAACAGGCCATGGGACAAGAGGAAATGGCCTCAAGTTGGGCCAGGGGAGGTTTAGGATGGAGATTGGGGAAAATTCCTTCCTGGAAAGGGCTGGGAAGCCTTGGCAGAGGCTGCCCAGGGCAGTGGTGGAGTTGCCATCCCTGGAGGGATTGAAAAGCCGGGCAGAGGTGGTGCTGAGGGACACGGGTCAGTGGTGGGTTGGTCAGTGCTGGGTCCATGGTGGGACTCCAGGAGCTGAAAGGTCCCTTCCAACCTCGACAATTCTATGATTCTATGACCCCCTTGGAGGGGGCCAGGGTTGGGTGTCATCACCAGCTGGCCTGGGCACAGGGCATGGCGGGCTGAGGGTCCCCTTCCCTCCCCAGAGTTCCCTACCAACGTCCTGGAGATGAACGCGGTGGCCAGCATCTTCGACATGAATGGTGACGGCTTCATCGACTACTACGAGTTCGTCAGCGCCCTGCACCCCAACCGCGACCCCCTGCGCCGCATCGCTGACGCCGACCAGATCCAGGACGAGGTACGGCAGGGGGTGGGGGGCTGGGGGGCTGGGGCCGGGCAGGGTGGGCGTCCCCACCGAGGGTCTGAGCCAAGCGTGACGTCCCCAGGTGAACAGGCAAGTGGCCCAGTGCAACTGTGCCAAGCGCTTCCAGGTGGAGCAGATCAGCGCCAACCGGTACCGGGTAAGTGCCCACCCGAGGGGCACGGCTGGGTGCTGGTACCCGTTCTGGCACCCCCTCCCCGAAGCCCCCTGCCCTGCCCTGACACCCCCATCCCCCCAGTTTGGGGAGTCCCAGCAGCTGCGGATGGTGCGGATCCTGCGCAGCACCCTGATGGTGCGGGTGGGAGGGGGCTGGATCGCGCTGGACGAGTTCCTGGTGAAGAACGACCCCTGCAGAGGTGGGTACCGGTGTCCCACCCACAGCGGGGGACAAGCACGGGGCACCCAGGGATCTGGGGCCAGGAAGATGCTGGCCCAGGTTGCCCAGAGAAGCTGTGGCTGCCCCATCCCTGGAGGGGTTCAAGGCCAGGTTGGAGGGGGCTTGGAGCAACCTGCTCTGGTGGGAGGTGTCCCTGCCCAGGGCAGGCAGTGGGAGGGGATGGGCTTTAAGGTCCCTTCCCACCCAAACCATCCTGTGACCCTATGATCTGGGTCCAGCAGAGCCCTGGATTCAGGGTGGTGGCCGTCCCTGTGCCCAGGTGCGGTGCCTGCGGGACCATATGGGTCAGTGGTCCCCATGTGGGACACCTCACCGGGCTCCGGGGTCCCCCAGACCCTCACCTCCGCTGTCATCCCCAGTGAAGGGAAGGACCAACCTGAAGATCAACGAGAAGTACCTGTCCCCCGACACCTTCGGGGCCACCGCCGCCAAGTGCCCGGGCAACCAGTCGGCCCCCTCCTCCAAAGTGCTGTCCCCCAGCCGCTCCAACTCCAGCCTCAGCCTCTACAGCAGCGCATCCGCCCCCTCCAGCCCCCTGGCCAGGAAGGTAAGGGCTGGGGGAGGCCCCCCAAGTCATCCCTACCCCTCCAGCCCCTCCGTGGCGGGGGCTGACCCTCTCCCCCCGCAGTCGGTGCTGCGGAGGACACGCTCCGGTGACCGGTGTCCCCGCTCCCGCGGCTCCCTGCTGCCCGACGGAGCCGAGCTGCAGTTCACCGCCACCGAGGAAAGCCCAGCCGTGGCACCCCCAGGTGAGGGGCATGATCGTGGGGGGGTGTCCCCACAGAGGCTGGGGGGGCCGGGGGTGCACTGGTGTGGGGGGTGCAGGAGGGCACGGTGCTCCGGCGCCTCCCCGTCGTAGAACCGTGGAGTAGAATCATAGAATCGTTGAGGTTGGGAAAGATCTTTCAGATCGTGGAGTCTAACCATGGGTCTAACGAGGACGAGAGGAAATGGCCTCAAGTTGTGCCAGGGGAGGGTTAGAATTAATATTGTGGAAAATTCCTTCGTGGAGAGGGGTTGTGAAGCCTTGGAAGAGGCTGCAGAGCAGCCTCTTCCAAGGCTTCACAACCCCTCTCCACGAAGGAATTTTCCCATTTTCCATCCTAACTTCCCCATCCTGAACCTCGTGTCCCTACAGAGCCGCCCGAAGGGTCCCCCCCGGAACGCTGCAGCCCCTGCCGCTGACCCCCGCCCCCAGCCGCCCACCCTGCACCCAGCCCCACTCAGGACTCTCCTCCCCGAGGCCGGAGGATGGTGAAGCCACGGACCCCCCCCAAGCGGGCGCCCACCGGCAAGGGCTGAGCTCTCTGTCCGTCACCCATCCCACCGGGCCCAGACCCGGCGTATATGCAAGTATCCCCCCCCCCAACACACACCAAACACCCCCCCCGGGCTCTGCCTGGCACGGCCCCCCTGCCCCACAGCCCCACCAGGCAGCATGGGGGGGGTCTGAGCCCTGAAACCCCACTCTGAGCATCCCGGGGGGGCTGCAGGCTGCTGGGAGCATCCCGTAGCTGCAGGCTTGTGGCAGCCCAGGGCTGGGGGTCCCCTTCTCCCCCAGGCTCCCATGCTGTCTGGGAGGTGGTGTCTGCTGGTGCCCCCGGGAATTTGGCATCGCTGGCGGGGATCCCCCCCCATCCTGCCGCCCTGGTGGGAGGTGGCCGTGCTCGGTAGCCGGGCAGCGGGGTCCCCTCGCCGGACGCAGAGCCCCATTTCTGGTGCTAACCCTCAGCCCTTCGCTGTGTGCCCACGGGGGAGGCCCCGGCTACCGCTGCCCCCCCACCCCGGCAGGGCTGGGGATGCCATGGGAGGGGGGTACCCCCTGCCCCCTGTCCCCCCCGGGCGGCAGGACCCCCGCCCTGCCGCCGCATGCCCACGTCGCCCCGCTAACTGGAGAGCAGTAGAGCTGAATGTAACCCTGGCCGGGCACGGCCCCGCCAGCCACCTCAATAAAGAGTAGGTTTCTTTTTCTATGGGCAGCCGGGACGGGCTGCACCCTGTCCGTCTGTCTGTCTGTCCGCTACACGGGATTTGGGGGTGGGGGGGATGCCGCATTGCCAAAGCCGGTGCGTGGTGGTACGGCGTGGGTGTGCCACCGGCAGAGCCGCCCGTCACCGCGGCTGGCGAGCCCGGGGCGTCCCAGCGGGTGCCAGCGGGCACCGCGCCGTGGTGCCTCCTTTCCCAGGAAGCGTGGCTGGGATTCCTGCCCTGCCCCAGCGCCTCTGCCCGGGGCCAGGAACCCACACCCACAGCGGGCAGCACCGGGAGACGCCGCGTCCCCATCCCCGGCTGCCCTCCTGTCACCCGGGGGCAGCGGGGCATCCATCCCCATGGGGACACCTCGTGTGCAGGGACTGTCCCCAGGCCTGGCAGCGGCACGGCCCTTCCCTGGCACCCCCCTGCGCTGGGGAAGTCCGAGACCCCCACATAGCGGGGCTTTGCCCCCCTCCTCTGATCCCCCCTCCTCTGATCCCCCCCAGCTGCCTCCTGCCCTGTCTTGCTCCTGTTGCCCGGCCAACCCTCCATGGGTTTTTGTCCCATTTCTGCGCCTTTGTCCCCTAAAACTCTCTCTGCACCCATTTTTTGTTCTGAACAAGCACTTCTGCACCCATCGGCGGCCAAAGGGGGCCAGAGAGCCTGTGCGGGGGCACGTCCCCCGTCCGTGCACAGAGGAGCCCTGCAAGCCCCAACGTGTGCGTCGGGGTCCCTCGCCGCTGGCCCTGCCCCACGGCACCGAGCCCCACGGCACTGAGCCCCACCACTCCCCACGGAGCAGAGCATCCGCCAACACGTCCCGGACACTCCCGGCGCGGGCTGGGGCCGCCGACACCGTTTGCGTTGCACATTCCTGTGCCTATGGAAATCTCACCCACCACTCCCAGCCGGGGGAACGCACCCGGCCCCACCGGCCCCACCGGCCCGTGCCAGCCCCATCCACAGCCCCCGGCAGCGGCTCTGGCCCGGGAACCAAAGACAACAGGCTGGGGGGCGGGGGCTGGCGGGGACGCACAGCCAAACAGTTTGCAAAATATTTGTGCAGCCGGGCAAACGCTGGCTTCCCCGGGGCTGGACGCAGGGGTGAGGATGGGGAGACGCCATGGAGGGAGGCGCAGACCCCGGAGCGCGCAGGTGGGGATGGAGGGTCCAAGAGAGCCCACACCATCCTTGGGGAGATGCGTCGTGGAGCGGGGATGGCCTGGGAGACCCCCCCCCCCGGCTTGTGCTGGGGCTTGAGAGAAGCATCTCACGCCATCTCCGACGGCCACCAGCAGAGTCCTTCGCTGCTGGAGGGGCTCCCGGGGCAGCGGGAGAGCAGGGATGGGGGCTCGGCCCCAGACGGGCACCACCACGGTGGCGTGGGGCTCTGCTCCGGCGGCGGAGCGTCCCTCCTGCTGGCGGGTGCCCCGGGACCCATCCGGCCCCTGCCGCAGCGAGGGGGAGACGGGTGCCGCCCTGTTGCCCAACCACCCCAGCACTAGCCCCGGCCGTGGGAACCCCGGGCGTGACGGGCCCACCCTGCGCCCCCGCAGCCACCCCAGCCCCCGACTGGAGCCACACGCCGGCGGCAGCCGCTTTGTCCCACCCCAGAGAGCCCGGCCGTGCCACAGGGAGAACGGCCATGCCCAGGGGCTGGTGAAGGGGAGCGCTCTCGGATGCCCCCCCCAGACACCTCCCGTCCCCTCTCCGGGGGCAGAGAGGGGTGTGAGCCCCGGGGGTCCCAGCGACTGCCGGTGCCGGGGCAGCTCCTCCATCCCCAGGGCGCACAGCCCCAGCTCCCCGACGTGTCCCCGGGCTGCTCCGGCTCCACCGCAGGCACAGGGCTCTCCCGCCTGCTGTTTGCACCCACATCCCATGGGAAGCCCTTGCCCGGAGCTGTTGAGAGACCTTGGCCCAGAGCCCCCCATCCTGATCTCTGCAAAGGGCACGGGGTCGGGATGCTTGCGGGGCTGGAGGCAATGGCACAGGGGGACGGCGGACAGCGGGGACGGCGGGTCTGGTGCCACACGGGTCGGTGTCACCATCGGCATCGACATCGGCATGCTGCTCTGATCCCACGCTGGGGCCAGCATGTGTGCGTGCAGAGTCCCTTGCACGGCATATGCGTGTGCAACAGCCATGCTGGTGCAAAAGCAAAGACACCCCCCCCCTCTCCCCCCCAGGCATCTCCCGGTGCCGAGCTCAGTGTCTGGCACGAGCCCCAGTGAGGATTGTCCCAGCCGGCGTCGTGCCACGCTCCCGCACCGCCTTGGCCCTTCCTCGGCACATGCCTAGAGGGACAGGGACCACGATGACTGGCACCGGAGCCAGACCATCCTTGCTGTCATCCCACCAGTGCCACCAGCGGCACGCGGGGCCCCCCCAGAATCCCCGGACTGTGGGGATGGACCTTGGAGCATCCGTGGCCCCGGATTGCTGGTGGCTGGGACAGGCAGACACGGTGCGGGGAGGACGTGCATCCTGGTGATGCCGGGCGGCAGGGTGGCGCGGGATGGTGCATCCCGGCGGGCTGCAGCGCGGTTCGTGATGGGGAGAGCGGCAGCCGCCGGGCCTGGTGACGGCACCACGCAGTGGTGGCAACGAGCCCCCTCCTCTGGGAGCCATCTGCCGCTGTGACACCCGGCTCGGGCAGCCATCCCCACCGACCCCCACGCGTCCCGCTGTGGGGCGACTCCCGCCCCGATTCCTGCCCCGCGGAGCTTTCCCCGTCCCCGCAGCAAATGGCCCCACATCCCCAGCCACCGGCGTGACAGCGGTGTCACTGGGGTTCCCCAGAGCCAGTGGCCACCTCCAGCCCCAACCATGGCCAGCCCCGGGCAGGGGTGAGGTGCCCGGGCCGAGGCGCGTTGGTGAAGCCACGCAGGGTTCCTTCGAATAGGCAGGAATTGCAACCACACATTAGTGCTAATTACCGTAACGAGCCTTCCTCTGCCGCTGGGCCCTGTGCCCGGGGAAGGAAAAGCAAAACAGCCTCGGCAGGCGCAGCAGCAGAACAGCCCAGAATGTCCCAGAATGTCCCAGTATGGACCAGAATAGCCCAGCACAGCCCAGTATGGCCGAACGTGAGCAGCCGCACTGCCTGGGGCAGGGGTCCGAGTCCCCCCCCCCCCCACGCCTGTCCCTGCAGCAAGGCAGGGAGATGATGCCCCGTTGGCCACCCATGCTGGTCACTGGCTGGCCATGCCCGTGACTGGCCCCGTGGCCATCCCTGCTGCCGGGGAGGCTGCTGGGGGGCATGGCTGGCCCAGACCCCCGGTGGGCTCCTCAGCAGCAGGAGGCTCTGCGGTGACGCCACTGCTCCGGCGCTGGTGCCAAGCCCGCAGCGGCAGCAGCACTCATCCCTGTTTGCCGTGGGATTAGGGCTCCTCAGCACCTCTGAAACCACAGCCCGACAACGCCTGTGCAGCCATCGGAAACCCTTGCTGGGGTCTGGGGCACAACCTCCTCTCTGTGTGCCACGGGGACAAGGCACAGGTACAGCAGTGGCCACTGGCCGTGCCGGGGGGAGACGCAGCCCCTGCCCCTCTCGCTGGCCCTGCTGATGCTCGCCTGGTTTGGACATTGCCCCACGGGTCTGGGGCATCGTCCCGGCCAGCCCCTCTTGGCCCCGCAGCTCTGGCTGCTCTGGGGTGACACCCTCCCGAGGGTCCATCTGCCCTCCTGGGACCACCGGCGGGTTCAGCCGTGCCATTCCCAGGGGAATGCCCCTCTACCATTGCCGGGGCTCGCTGCGCCGGCGGCAGGCACCAGGGCTGTGTGCCCACCGGACCATGCTGTGCCACGCCGTGGGCTCGCCCGGCCGGCCCCGCGCCTGGATACCGGCACCTCTCCAGACAACACACTCCCACGCACCATAAACATCTCGCCCAAGTGGCGCATCCCGTCCTCAGCACGATGCCCCACAGGGTTGGCAGTGGGAGGGGGCTGCAGGGCCACCCCGCATCCCCAAAGGGCCACTGCCCCATGCACGGTGCCCAACGCTCTTCTGGGGCCCCCCGAGCGCCCACGGCACCAGGGAGAGGAGAGGGGGTGCCCGGGGTGGAGCGGGGTGCAGGGTCTGGGGAGAGGGTGTGGGGCCAGTGACGGAGGCAGGGCAGGGGTGCTTGGGTGACTCAGGTGGCAACGGGGTGGCTTGGGCATGTTTTGGGCAACTCAGGCTCTACCTGCACATCCAGGGCTGTGGGCAAGGTTTGGGGGGCAGCGGGGAAGGGTCCCCCTCCCCACCAGCTGCCATCGTGCCAGGGTCAGGCCTGCGGCTGGAAATCTGGGGTCTGTCACCCTTGCAATGGCAGCCCAGGGTCCGGCCACATGGACACGGTGGTGTGGCCAGTTCAATGGGAGATGGGCTCACGGTGGGCTTGGGTGGCGAGGGCGGCAGGGGCTGGGGCTGCTGGGGCAGGGGGTGGATACGGGGTGACGGGGAGAAGGATGAGAGGCACCTGGGGACGAGAGCAGCATGGGCACACTGGCCCCATGGAGGTCTCTCCCCGTTTTCTCTCACCTCCTTTGCAGAGGGCACTGCTGGAGCAGATGGCTGATGCCAGGACAGGGCCACCAGCCCACACCGCAGCCCCCTGGGGACCAGCTCACAGCCCCCAGCACGGTGCAGGGAGAGCAGTGACGGGGCCATGGGGGCCAGCACAGCCGGACCCCCTGCATGGGGGACCCGGGGACCCCTCGGGGGCCGTGGGGAGGGCCGGCCCGCCTGTTTCTGGCAGGGCTGGGCCGGTGTGTCATCCCCAGGGGCGGGGAAGGGCAAGGTTTTAAACCCGCTGCGGTGGAGGCAGGAAGCGGCAGCGAAGCAGCGGGACCGCGGGCACCTGCCGGGCGAGCCCCTCGGGCCACCACCACGGGCAGGTAGGCAAGGGCCGGCAGAGACGGACCCGGCTGGAGGCCACGGACCCGCCGGCATGGGCCCATGGCGGACCGAGGCGCTGCTGCCGTGCCGGGAATGCCAGGAATGCGGCGTCACCCGCGCCCGCCGGTCTGGCTGGGCTGCAGCCAGGTGCCGGGGCGGGACAGCGGGCACAGGGCAGCAGCCCCACGGCGCTGCCGTCAGCAGGCACCAACGGCACTGGTGGCCCAGCACGGCGGGAGGATGCCAGTTCCTGACCTCGGTGTGCCCAGGGATGGGGACAGGAGACAACGGCTCCCAGGGAAAAGCCCAGCTGCCTCGGGGCTCCGAGGGGCTCCGAGGGGCTCGGTGGGGCGGTGGGTGCCAAGGAAGGGGCAGGCAGTGGGGCAGGGCACATGGGGGCTGGCGGCAGCACCACTCCATGGGACACGGCAGTGTGGTTGCCCCCCCGTGGGCAGGGTGCGACCCCCATTCCACCGCCCCAGCGGAGGAGCGGCCCCGCTCCTGGCATCTAATGGGGACGGGCAGGAGCCCGAGTGCCACCGGCCATGGGTGAACCGGGTCCCTGCTCCGAGGTAGCTGGAGGCAACACCACCCGGGAAGGAGTCCCGGGCTGCCCGCAGCCCTGCAAGGACCCCCACAGTGCCCTGGCTGCCCTCCCTGTCCCTGCCACCCTTCTCTCAGTGCCCGAGCCAACTCCCCCACTGCTCTCCCTCCCCAGGGAACGCCCCCGGGTTCAGCCTGTCCCACCAAAGACCCCCCCCCAAGACCTCTGCCTGCCTCCCACCCACAGCCACAGCCCCTTCCCCAGCAGATCCTTCCTCCGCCACCCTTTCCCTGGAACCGTGACCCTCACTCCACCAGTAGAACCCATCCCTTCCCCCTGTCCCCCCCCAGCGGACCCCAGTAGCCTCCCCCTCCCCACCCCAGGGGTGCTGAGGTGCGTGGTCGCCCCACGGGACCCGGGGCCGCTGTGGCTGCATGGCTCCTCTCGTCCCCGCCGGCGCTGGGTGTAGGAGGAAGAGGTGGGGGTGACTCAGGCGGGCAGGGAGGTGTGTGTGGGGGCCCGCGGGGCCGGCGGCTGCCATGGGGCCGGGGTTCGTGCCAGCCCCAGCCTTCCCTGACGCAGGCAGCGGGAAAGGCCGAGGCTGCCGGGGCGAGCTGCCCGCGTCGGGGAGAGACGGTGGCCCCGGGGAGGGCTGCAGGTGCCAACGCCTGAACCTCCGCCAGGAATCTCCCCGGCTTTGTGGGCAGAGCCGGTTACTAAAAGTTTCCATGGGCTGACGCCTCCTGACTGAAGGGGGAAGAAAAGAGCCTTCCCCTGCCCGCACGCTCACTGCCCCCTCCCCAGCTGGTGAAGGGCAGGGGGCTTCACCGCAACCCTGACCCTGGTCCCCAGCCCCGATGGGAATTGGCGTCTCAAGATGCTGCTGTGTTACGGGTGGCAGTGCCCAAATCCCCTCTGGATTCTTGTGGCGGTGGCCGGTGTGGGTCCGGGACGTGCGGGGGGTCTGCCTGGGGGTCTCTGGGTACCCCTGTGCCACAGCGTGGCCAGACTGAGCCCAGCTCCTCCCCAGTGCGGCACAGCCTGCGCCATCCTCCTCGGCACCCCTCTGCCAAGGAGCTGGGGGTCTGGGAGCAGCTTTCTTGGCCCGGGGAGGCGGCACGGTCCCAGCACCGGGGTGGGCAGAGAAGGCGGTGTCGTGCCACTGTCCCCATGGCACGATGTGCCTGCCCGTCCCCTTGCCCCGTGTGGCTCTGGGCAGCCCTTCCCGGGGCAGGAGCAGCGCCCGTGGCCGTCCCACCCGCTGTCCCCACCTCTTGGCACTGGAGCCGGAATGCAATTCCCGACCTGCAAAGGCAAACGGTGTTTTGCCTGGGCAGATCTGAGCCGGCGCGGCCACACTCGCACTGACATCACCGGGCACGGAGCCGGCGCTGGTCGGCACCTTTTTTCCCCAGGACAGGCATCGAGCCAGAGACAGAGGAGCCATTGCGAGGGAAAGGTGCTGGCCTGGCCAGGGGGGTGAGGGACAAACGGGAGGGGGCACAGAGGGATGGAGGCCCATCGGGACGGAGACCTGGTGGGAGGATGGTGTGGCGGTGAGCAGGGCCTTGGGCACGGCCCCCATGGCACCGGCACCGTGCTCTGCACGCCCTGGTGTGTTTGCACGGGCGGAGCGGGGAAGGACATGGGTCTGTGAGCCCCAGGCAGGGTCCGCACCCCACATCGGCACCATCACCCCTCAGTGCGACCACCGCGGGAGGGTCAGCGTGGCACCGGCCACCCTGGGACTGCTGTGCCAGCGCCGTGCCCCTCTGTCACCATGGGCAGCCATGCGTGCCACGGAGCGCCCTGGTTGTGTCCTTGCAGCCGGGTCCAGAGATGCCCCGACCCTGGAGGGGTTCAAGGCCAGGTTGGAGGGGGCTTGGAGCAACCTGGGCTGGTTGGTGGGAGGTGTCCCTGCCCAGGACAGGGGGTGGTACTGGGGGAGCTTTAAGGTCCCTTCCCGCCCAAACCATTCCGTGATTCTATGATTCTATGGCTGATTCTGTGATTCTAAGCTGGCAGCAGCACCTGACCCAGCCGACTTGGCTGCAGGAGCTCCAGCAAGCGGGTCTCCTCAGTCTGCCCCAGTGCTTCATGCTTGGTCCCATGGCCTCTGTAGGGCCCTGCACAAGGCATCTGTGCAGAGACGAGCCCTGCGCAGAGGGGTGGTGAAATGCCTCTGGAGGTTTTCTCCCCAGAGGAGGTGGTCCTGCCTCAGCCCAGTGCTCCACTGGTCCCACCAGTGCCCAGCCAGTCTGGCTCAGGTGCTTGCTTCTGGCAGGTCTGGCACAGCACAGAATCATGGAATCATAGAATTATCTGGGTTGGAAGGGACCTTTCAGCTCCTGGAGTCCCACCATGGACCCAGCGCTGACCAACCCACCACTGACCCATGTCCCTCAGCACCACCTCTGCCCGGCTTTTCAATCCCTCCAGGGATGGCGACTCCACCACTGCCCTGGGCAGCCTCTGCCAAGGTTTCACAACCCTTTCCAGGAAGGAATTTTCCCCAATATCCATCCTAAACCTCCCCTGGGGCCAGGGACAGGGACAAGGGCAGGGACAAGGACACTGCCTTGACCATGCTCACCCTTTGGCTGTTACCTCCTCCTGCCTGTGAGGTGTCCCTTTATTTTTTCCCCCGTATTTAACATGCAAACCGTATGTTACGGTTGGAGGAACCCACAAGTTATTGTCATTCAGACGACCGTTCTGTCACCCGATGACTCCTCCCTACCCAGGAAGAAGAATCGGGGCAAAACAAGGAAACATGAGGGTTGAAATGCAAACAGATTTAATAGAATAAAGCTAGGTAATTAACATGAATGATACTGAAGAACCAGTATTGATCCCAATACCAATATAAAACAAACAAGAATTATACTCAGTCAATTACCCCAGTAGGAACCGTGCACTGCTGTGAGGAAGGGAAGGGCTCAGGGCTCCGGCAGCGGGGCAAGGAGTTCTCAGGGTGGCAGCCAGCAAGGGAAAACTCCTCAGCAAACTTTCTAATTTATATGGAACGTGACGCTCATGTTATGAAATAACCCTGTTGTCCAGCTTGGGTCAAGCGCCTGGGTCTCGCTCCTCTGCCCCGCACCTGGGGAGCTCAAAAACACTGAAACCTTGAAACCCACACCCCAGAGCTGGCTGTAAAGTAAATATTTTCACAGACTCAGATGCTACAATCTCCTAAAAACGCAGTTTTCCCCAGCGTTAGAAGAGACCTGAAATCTGTCCTGTGTTGCTCGGGCCAGGACACGGTGGAAAATCTGATTTCTCACAGAGCTTTCCCGTTCTCTGCCCTCTCTCCAGAGCATCTCGTGTGCTGTGCAAGGAGGTGCACGGGGAAGATGGAGACCCAGCCAGTGGTGAACGGCCACGCTGCCACCCTCTCGCACCAGGAGGACACGCCAGGGGCAAACCACTTGTGCCAGGACATACTGCCTCACAAGCAGAGAGAAGCAGCCGGCAGGGACGTGACAGTGATGGATGCCTCCAGCCAGCCCTCGGAGGCAGCTGGCAGCATTGCTGGAGTGTATGTGGAAGCTTCTAAGAAGACAATGAGCTTTTATGACGCCACCAGAGAACACCTCCTGAGTCTGGATTCAGCGCTCTGTCTCCTGGAGGCCCAGGCAGCCACAGGCTTCATCGTCGACCCGGTGAAGAAGAGGCACATCTCTGTGGCAGAAGCTGTGCAGCTGGGGCTGGTGGGGCTGGAGCTGAAGGAGAGGCTGCTCTCTGCAGAGAAAGCCGCTACGGGCTTTGTGGACCCCTACACAGAAGAGAAAATCCCCCTCTACCAGGCCATCCAGAAGGACCTGGTGGGGAGGGAGACAGGTACTCGGCTGCTGGAGGCCCAGATGGCAACCGGAGGCATCATTGACCCAGCCACCGGCTGCCGGCTGCCAGCAGACGTTGCCTGTGAGAGGGGGTATTTAGATGAAGAGATGACCCAGCTCCTCTCAGACCCCAGCAGTGAGGACAGCAAAGGGTTCCTCAACCCCAGCACTATGGAAAGGGTCACTTACACGGAGCTTCTAAAGAGGTGTGTGGTCGATCCGGCCTCGGGCTTCCTCCTCTTGTCCCTGCAAATCACGTTCCCGGGGCTGGCCGGGAGGGTGAGCAGCAGGGACCTGCTGGACTCTGGCATCATCAGCCCTGACACCTTCAGAGATCTTGAGGAGGGAAGAGTTTCTGCGCAGGAGGTAGCAGAGAACGACTTCGTCCAGCAGTTCCTGCGTGGGACAAGGAGCGTGGCTGGCGTCGTCCTGCCTTCCAGTGAGCGGAAAAGCCTTTACCAGGCACTGAGAGAGCACCTCCTTGTGCCTGGCGCTGCTCTGATGCTCCTGCAAGTCCAGGCCTCCACCGGCAGCCTGACGGACCCCATAAAGAACAGAAGCTACTCAGTTGATGAGGCTGTCCGGGTCGGTCTCGTCGGCCCAGAGCTTCATGAGAAACTGTCTTCAGCTGAGAAGGCCGTCACTGGATACAAGAACCCCTGCACTGGAGAAATGCTCTCTCTCTTCCAAGCCATCAGGAAGGGCTTTGTCCCCAAGGATCATGGTATTTGCCTTCTGGAGGCTCAGATGGCCACAGGGGGTATAATTGCTCCAGGCAGGCACTTCCGTGTCCCCATGGAGACAGCTTGCAAGTGGGGGTACCTGGACGAGGCCACAAGACAGCTCCTCTCCAGTCCTACTGATGACATGAAAGGGTTCTTCGACCCCAGCTCCAAGGAGAAGCTGACCTACGCAGCCCTGCTCAAGCGCTGCGTCACTGATCCCCGCACGGGGCTCCTTCTGCTGCCACTTGGTGGAGAAAGCGGAGAAGGAGCCGAGGGAGCCCACCTCTTCTTTGACCATAGGACCCAAACGGCTCTGGAAAACACACAGGTACCCATCGCTTTGGGTAAATTCAAGGGAAAGCCAGTGTCTCTCTGGAAACTCCTCTTCTCAGACTACATCAAGAGCGAGCAAAGAGCTGCCCTGGCCCAGCAGTACCTTGCCGGAATGCTCTCTACGCAAGAGTTGGGTAGGGCAGTCAGCACTGCCATTGAGGAAACTGCTTCCACTGCCAATGTCACCTTTGAAGGCCTGAGGGACCGGGTGACAGCTGACCAGCTTCTGAGCTCCGAAATCATCAACAAAGATTTGTTCAAGAAACTGAAGGAGGGAGAAACATCGGCCAAAGAAGTTGTCAGCATGGACACTGTCAAGAAGTACCTGCAAGGGACGGGTAGCATCGGTGGGCTCCTGCTTCCTGACTCCCAGGAGAAGATCAGCATCTACCAGGCAAAGCGGAAAGGACTTTTAAGGCCAGGAACGTCACTGATCCTCCTGGAGGCACAGGCTGCGACCGGATTTGTCATTGACCCAGCTGCCAACAAAAGGTACTCTGTGGATGAGGCTTTAAGAGCGAACGTCATTGGCCCAGATGTTTATGACAAGCTACTGACCGCAGAGAAATCAGTCACTGGCTACAGAGACCCCTACTCAGGGAACAAGATCTCCCTCTTCCAGGCCATGAAGAAGGAGCTCATTGTCAAGGAACATGCCATCCGCCTGCTGGAGGCCCAGATCGCCACTGGTGGCATCATTGACCCTGTCAACAGCCACCGTATCCCCGTGGAGGTGGCCTACAAGCGGGGCTACTTCGACAAGAAGATGAACTTAATCCTTTCCGATCCCAGTGATGACACCAAGGGCTTCTTTGACCCCAACACGCACGAGAACCTCACCTACCTGCAGCTGAAGGAGAAGTGCATCACAGAGCCCTCCACTGGGCTCTGCCTCCTTCCTCTGAACAGCAGGAAGCGCCAGTTCATCGACGACACCACCAGACGGGTGTTCAGGAGCTCCTGGCTGCCCGTCAGGTTTGGGCGGTTACGGGGGGAAAAGGTCTCTGTGTGGGACCTGCTGAACTCCGAGTACTTCAGCGAGGGGAGGCGCCGGGAGATATTCAACCACTACCAGCTGAGGAAGCTCACCCTGGAGCAGATTCGCATCATGTTAGAGGAGGAAATGAAAAAATGGGCCCCCATCAAGTTCCCAGCCATGAGAGGCAGCGTCAGCGCCTACCACCTGATGGAAACTGGGGTCATCGACAAGGCCCTGTTCGAGAAGGTGTTGGAGGGATCTGTCACACCAGAGGAAGTCCTACACATGGACTCTGTCAGAAAGTACCTCTACGGCTCCGGCAGCATCGGGGGGATCGTACTCCAGCCATCGAACCAGAGGATAAGCATTTACGAGGCCATGAAGAAAAACATCATGGTTCCAGGAGTAGCCCTCCCACTGCTAGAGGCCCAGGCTGCCACAGGCTTCATCATTGACCCGGTGAACAACCAGAAACTCTGTGTGGATGATGCCATCAAGGAGGGGGTCATTGGGCCCGAAGTCCATGAGAAGCTGCAGCACGCGGAAGGGGCTGTAACAGGCTACAAAGATCCCTTCACAGGCAAGAAGATCCCCCTCTTCCAGGCGATGAAGAAGGGCCTGATTGCTGACAAACAGGCCATGCAGCTGATGGAGGTGCAGATGGCTACCGGAGGCATCATTGATCCAACATGTGGCCACTATATCCCTGTGGAAGCTGCTCAGGAGCGAGGGTGCCTGGATGAGGACACAAGCAAGGCCCTTTCTAAGACCAGCGACAGCACCAGAGCCTTCTGTGTCCCAGACAGCAAGGAGACCGTCACCTATGCCGAGCTAATCAAGCGCTGCCAGAAGGACGAGGTCTCCGGCTTCCACTTGCTGCCTCTGCCACAGACAGCGGCTCCCACCTACACCGACGAGGAAATCCAACGGATTTTTAAGGAAACTATGGTGAAGGAGAAAGGGGTCTCCCTGTGGGAGCTAATCCACACTGGGTACTTCACTGAAGAGCAGAGGAGGGACTTCGTGGAGAGGTTCCGCTCAGAGGAAATGTCACTGCAGCAGCTGGTGGCTCTTGTGCTAAGGCTGGTCGGGGAGATGGAGATGAAAGCCCGCACCCAGATCACCTTGGAAGGCTTGCGGGGCAGCGTCCCCGCCATCTGGCTGCTGGATGCTGGCATCATCACTGAGAAGACATTTGAAGAACTGGCTCGGGGCATAAAAACTCCCGAGGAAGTGGCTGCCATGGACAGCGTGAAGAGGTACTTGCAGGGCACAGGCAGCATCGCCGGGGTGTTCGTACAGGCATCCAAAAAGAAGATGAGTTTTTATGATGCCATGAAGAACAATCTCCTCCTCCCTGGGGCTGCTGTAAGGCTTCTGGAAGCTCAGGCAGCCACAGGATATCTCACCAACCCCACAACAAACCAGAGACTCAGCGTGAGGGACGCTGTGAAAGCAGCCGTCGTGGGTGAAGAGCTCACTGAGAAGCTCCTTCTGGCTGAGAGGGCAGTGACTGGCTACACGGACCCCTACACCGGGAGCTCCATCTCCCTATGCCAAGCACTCAGGAAGGAGCTGATTCCCCTGGGAGACGCTGTTCCCTTGCTAGAGGCCCAGCTGGCCACAGGAGGGGTCATCGATCCCGTTCACCACCTCCACCTTCCGCTCCAGGCTGCATGCAGGTATGGCTTCTACGACGAGGAGCTGAACCAAACCCTCTCTCAGCTGGATGACACCACCAGAATCTTTTTTGACCCAAACACGAAGGAGAACGTGACCTACCAGCAGCTGAAGGAGAGGTGCCTTCAGGAGGCTGAGTCAGGTCTCTGGCTCCTTCCTCTCTCAGAGAATGCTATGTTCTGTGTGGATGAGCAAACCATGGAGGTGCTGAAATCTGTGACCGTTTGTGTCAACATAGGGCGATTCAAAGGACAGACAGTGTCAGTCTGGGACCTTCTCAACTCCGAGTACCTCTCCGACAGCAAGAGAAGGGAGCTGGTGCAAAAGTACAAGGATGAGAGTGCTGAAGTGCTGCATGAAATCATAACAGTTGTCACCACAATCATCAAAGAGACCGAGACACAAGGCAAGAAGTTTGCATTCAAGGGCCTGCGGAAGAGAGTATCCGCCAGCGACCTCTTCCAGTCTCAGCTGATAGACAAAAAAACCCTTGATGAGCTCAACCAGGGGAAGAAAACAGTCAAAGAAGTCACTGAAATGGACTCTGTCCGCAGGTACCTGGAGGGCAGCAACTTCATAGCAGGGGTCCTCATACGGCCAAGCAATGAGAAGATGAGCATCTACCAGGCCATGAGGAAGGGCATCCTGAGGCCAGGGACAGCACTGGTGCTGCTGGAGGCGCAGGCTGCCACCGGCTACATCATTGACCCGGAGAAAAACCAGAAGTTTTCAGTGGAGGAAGCGTTAACGGCAGGTCTAATCGGAGGAGAAATTTATGAAAAGCTGCTCTGTGCAGAAAAAGCTGTGACAGGCTACACTGACCCCTACACAAAAGCCCCAATGTCCCTGTTTGAAGCCATGAGCCAAGGACTGATTGTGAAGAGCCACGGCATCCGCCTGCTCGAGGCCCAGATCGCCACCGGTGGCATCATCGACCCCGTCCACAGCCACCGTATCCCCGTGGAGGTGGCCTACCAGCGTGGCTACTTCAACCAGGAGATGAACCAGATCCTCTCCGACCCCACCGACGACACCAAGGGCTTCTTCGACCCCAACACCCACGAGAACCTCACCTACCTGCAGCTCCTGGAGAGATGCGTCCAAGATTCCGAGACTGGGTTGTACATGCTACAAGTTGTAAAGGAAGGAGGAAAGTACTACTACATCGATGAGGCTACAAAACAGGTTTTGCGCTCAAAGCCCCTTGATGTGAAAGTTGGAAAGTTTAAGGACCAAACAGTTTCCGTCTGGGAAATTCTCTGCTCTCATTACATCTCTGAGCAGAAAAGGAAAGAACTGGTGATGCAGTACAAATGCAAAACCCTTGCGCTGGAAGATCTTATAGCCCTCATCCTCAAAATAATCGAGGATACAGAGCAAAGAGCAGAAGCCCTCAAGGTTAAAGGACTCCGGGGGGATGTGTCAGTGTCAGAACTGTTTAATTCTGAGATAATTGACAAGAAAACTCTAGATCAGCTGCAGGATGGGAGTCTCACGCTTGCCAGCCTCACAAAGAGGGACACCATCCAAAGGTACTTGGATGGCACTGGGTGCATTGCCGGGGTTCTACTCCCATCAAGGAATGAGAAGATGAGCATCTACCAGGCCCTGGAGAAGGGCCTCCTCACAGAGCAATGTGCACTGGGGCTGCTGGAGGCACAGGCTGCCACTGGTTTTCTCATTGACCCACTGAAAAACAAGAAGCTATCTGTGGATGAGGCCGTCTCCTCTGGGCTGGTGGGTAGCAACTTGCACAAGAACCTCCTGTCGGCAGAGAAAGCTGTGACAGGATACACAGATCCTCACACAGGAAAGAAAATATCCCTCTTCCAGGCCATGAGGCAGAAGATAACAGTCAAGGAGGACACTATCCGCCTGCTCGAGGCCCAGCTGGCCACCGGCGGAATCATCGACCCTGTGTACAGCCACCGCCTCCCTGTGGAGGTGGCCTACAAGAGGGGCTACTTGGATGATGACACGTTTCTCCTACTTTCTGATCCAGATCATGGTAGCAAAGGTTTTATAGATCCAAACACTCATGAGAAAATCAGCTACAGCCAGCTCCTACAGAGATGTTCCAAAGACAGAGATACGGGGTTGTACCTGCTGCAGGTCATGGAGAAGCAAGATGACTATTTCTACATTGATGAGCAAACAAAAAATGCCCTGTTATCTACAAAGGTACAAGTGACTGTTGGAAAATACAAAGGACAGGAGTTATCGCTGTGGGAACTTCTCTGTTCTGAGTACGTCACAGATGAGAAAAGAAAAGAACTGGTGAAAAAATATAAACGGGAATCCCATCACATTATACAAGGAATCATTGAAACAATACTAAATATCATTAAAGAAAAAGAAGAGGCCAGAAGTGATGTCTGGTTCCAAGGACTCCGACAACAAATAACAGCCTCAGAACTCCTCAGTGCACAGATAATTACAGAAGAAACAATGGAAAAACTCCACGAAGGGAAAGAGACAGCCCAAGAAATAGCACGAATGGAAAGTGTGAGAAGATACCTTGAGGGAACTGGAAGCATTGCTGGCGTGCTGGTGCCTTCCAAGATCGACCCAACCAAGACAGAGAAGATGAGCATCTACCAGGCCATGTGGAAGGGCATCCTGAGACCAGGGACAGCACTGGTGCTGCTGGAGGCGCAGGCTGCCACCGGCTTCATCATTGACCCCCTCGCCAACAAGAAGCTCTCCGTGGATGAGGCCGTCTCCTGCGGGCTGGTGGGCAGTGAGCTACAAAAGAAACTTCTTTCTGCAGAGAGATCCGTGACAGGCTACACCCACCCCTGCACAGGACAAAAAATGTCGCTCTTCCAGGCCATGAAGAAGGAGCTCATCGTCAAGGAGCACGGCATCCGCCTGCTCGAGGCCCAGATCGCCACCGGCGGCATCATCGACCCCGTCCACAGCCACCGCCTGCCCGTGGAGGTGGCCTACCAGCGCGGCTACTTGGACCGGGAGATGAGCCACGTCCTCTCCGACCCCACCGACGACACCAAGGGCTTCTTCGACCCCAACACCCACGAGAACCTCACCTACCTGCAGCTCCTGCGCCGCTGCGTGCCCGACCCGGACACGGGGCTGCTCATGCTCCAGCTGATGGACAAGGGCTCCGTGCTCTACCAGCTGACCGAGGACGCCCGCAAAGCCCTGCAGGCCGCCCGCACCACCCTCAGCGTGGGGCTCTTCCAGGGACAGAGCGTCACCCTCTGGGAGCTCCTCTTCTCCCGCTACGTGCCCGACCACCGGCGCCAGGACCTCCTCCGCAGCTACAAGGCGGGGACGCTCACCGTCTCGGAGATGATCACCCTCCTCACCGCCATCGTCACCGGGGCTGAGGGCCAGGGCCACGGCACCCACCTGCCACAGAAGCCCACGCAGCGCGAGGCCCCACCGCCGGTCCAGAACGGCGAGGCCGCGGGCTCCCGGCAGGAGCGGGACCGGGAGCAGGAGCTGGAGCTGGAGCGGTCCCTCAAGGCCCACCACGTGGAGGTCTCGGCGGGCAGCTTCCAGGGCAGGAAGGTCTCCCTGTGGGAGCTCCTCTTCTCCCAGTACGTCTCCCAGGCAAAGAGGCAGGAGCTGCTGGGGCAGGTCCGCGCCGGGAGCCTGGCGCTGGACGAGCTGGCGCGGCTCCTCAGCGTCCTCATCCAGGAGGCGGTGGAGCGCAGCAGCCAGGTGAAGTTCACGGGCCTCAGGAGGCAGGTGACCGCCTCGGACCTGCTGGACTCGGGCATCATCGACAAGGACACGCTGGCCGACCTGGTGCAGGGCTCCAAGACGGTGCAGGAGGTGACGCAGATGGCCTCCGTCAAGCGCTACCTGGACGGCACGGGCTGCATCGCCGGCGTGCTGGTGCCCTCCAAGGCCGACCCCGCCACCATGGAGAAGATGAGCATCTACCAGGCCATGTGGAAGGGCATCCTGCGGCAGGGCACAGCCCTGGTGCTGCTGGAGGCGCAGGCTGCCACCGGCTTCCTCGTTGACCCCCTCGCCAACAAGAAGCTCTCCGTGGACGAGGCCGTCTCCTGCGGGCTGGTGGGCAGCGAGCTGCACGAGAAGCTCCTCTCGGCCGAGAGGGCCGTCACGGGCTACACCGACCCCTACACCGGCCAGCAGATCTCCCTCTTCCAGGCCATGAAGAAGGAGCTCATCGTCAAGGAGCACGGCATCCGCCTGCTCGAGGCCCAGATCGCCACCGGCGGCATCATCGACCCCGTCCACAGCCACCGCCTGCCCGTGGAGGTGGCCTACCAGCGCGGCTACTTGGACCGGGAGATGAGCCACGTCCTCTCCGACCCCACCGACGACACCAAGGGCTTCTTCGACCCCAACACCCACGAGAACCTCACCTACCTGCAGCTCCTGCGCCGCTGCGTGCCCGACCCGGACACGGGGCTGCTCATGCTCCAGCTGATGGACAAGGGCTCCGTGCTCTACCAGCTGACCGAGGACGCCCGCAAAGCCCTGCAGGCCGCCCGCACCACCCTCAGCGTGGGGCTCTTCCAGGGACAGAGCGTCACCCTCTGGGAGCTCCTCTTCTCCCGCTACGTGCCCGACCACCGGCGCCAGGACCTCCTCCGCAGCTACAAGGCGGGGACGCTCACCGTCTCGGAGATGATCACCCTCCTCACCGCCATCGTCACCGGGGCTGAGGGCCAGGGCCACGGCGCCCACCTGCCACAGAAGCCCACGCAGCGCGAGGCCCCACCGCCGGCCCAGAACGGCGAGGCCGCGGGCTCCCGGCAGGAGCGGGACCGGGAGCAGGAGCTGGAGCTGGAGCGGTCCCTCAAGGCCCACCACGTGGAGGTCTCGGCGGGCAGCTTCCAGGGCAGGAAGGTCTCCCTGTGGGAGCTCCTCTTCTCCCAGTACGTCTCCCAGGCAAAGAGGCAGGAGCTGCTGGGGCAGGTCCGCGCCGGGAGCCTGGCGCTGGACGAGCTGGCGCGGCTCCTCAGCGTCCTCATCCAGGAGGCGGTGGAGCGCAGCAGCCAGGTGAAGTTCACGGGCCTCAGGAGGCAGGTGACCGCCTCGGACCTGCTGGACTCGGGCATCATCGACAAGGACACGCTGGCCGACCTGGTGCAGGGCTCCAAGACGGTGCAGGAGGTGACGCAGATGGCCTCCGTCAAGCGCTACCTGGACGGCACGGGCTGCATCGCCGGCGTGCTGGTGCCCTCCAAGGCCGACCCCGCCACCATGGAGAAGATGAGCATCTACCAGGCCATGTGGAAGGGCATCCTGCGGCAGGGCACAGCCCTGGTGCTGCTGGAGGCGCAGGCTGCCACCGGCTTCCTCGTTGACCCCCTCGCCAACAAGAAGCTCTCCGTGGACGAGGCCGTCTCCTGCGGGCTGGTGGGCAGCGAGCTGCACGAGAAGCTCCTCTCGGCCGAGAGGGCCGTCACGGGCTACACCGACCCCTACACCGGCCAGCAGATCTCCCTCTTCCAGGCCATGAAGAAGGAGCTCATCGTCAAGGAGCACGGCATCCGCCTGCTCGAGGCCCAGATCGCCACCGGCGGCATCATCGACCCCGTCCACAGCCACCGCCTGCCCGTGGAGGTGGCCTACCAGCGCGGCTACTTGGACCGGGAGATGAGCCACGTCCTCTCCGACCCCACCGACGACACCAAGGGCTTCTTCGACCCCAACACCCACGAGAACCTCACCTACCTGCAGCTCCTGCGCCGCTGCGTGCCCGACCCGGACACGGGGCTGCTCATGCTCCAGCTGATGGACAAGGGCTCCGTGCTCTACCAGCTGACCGAGGACGCCCGCAAAGCCCTGCAGGCCGCCCGCACCACCCTCAGCGTGGGGCTCTTCCAGGGACAGAGCGTCACCCTCTGGGAGCTCCTCTTCTCCCGCTACGTGCCCGACCACCGGCGCCAGGACCTCCTCCGCAGCTACAAGGCGGGGACGCTCACCGTCTCGGAGATGATCACCCTCCTCACCGCCATCGTCACCGGGGCTGAGGGCCAGGGCCACGGCGCCCACCTGCCACAGAAGCCCACGCAGCGCGAGGCCCCACCGCCGGCCCAGAACGGCGAGGCCGCGGGCTCCCGGCAGGAGCGGGACCGGGAGCAGGAGCTGGAGCTGGAGCGGTCCCTCAAGGCCCACCACGTGGAGGTCTCGGCGGGCAGCTTCCAGGGCAGGAAGGTCTCCCTGTGGGAGCTCCTCTTCTCCCAGTACGTCTCCCAGGCAAAGAGGCAGGAGCTGCTGGGGCAGGTCCGCGCCGGGAGCCTGGCGCTGGACGAGCTGGCGCGGCTCCTCAGCGTCCTCATCCAGGAGGCGGTGGAGCGCAGCAGCCAGGTGAAGTTCACGGGCCTCAGGAGGCAGGTGACCGCCTCGGACCTGCTGGACTCGGGCATCATCGACAAGGACACGCTGGCCGACCTGGTGCAGGGCTCCAAGACGGTGCAGGAGGTGACGCAGATGGCCTCCGTCAAGCGCTACCTGGACGGCACGGGCTGCATCGCCGGCGTGCTGGTGCCCTCCAAGGCCGACCCCGCCACCATGGAGAAGATGAGCATCTACCAGGCCATGTGGAAGGGCATCCTGCGGCAGGGCACAGCCCTGGTGCTGCTGGAGGCGCAGGCTGCCACCGGCTTCCTCGTTGACCCCCTCGCCAACAAGAAGCTCTCCGTGGACGAGGCCGTCTCCTGCGGGCTGGTGGGCAGCGAGCTGCACGAGAAGCTCCTCTCGGCCGAGAGGGCCGTCACGGGCTACACCGACCCCTACACCGGCCAGCAGATCTCCCTCTTCCAGGCCATGAAGAAGGAGCTCATCGTCAAGGAGCACGGCATCCGCCTGCTCGAGGCCCAGATCGCCACCGGCGGCATCATCGACCCCGTCCACAGCCACCGCCTGCCCGTGGAGGTGGCCTACCAGCGCGGCTACTTGGACCGGGAGATGAGCCACGTCCTCTCCGACCCCACCGACGACACCAAGGGCTTCTTCGACCCCAACACCCACGAGAACCTCACCTACCTGCAGCTCCTGCGCCGCTGCGTGCCCGACCCGGACACGGGGCTGCTCATGCTCCAGCTGATGGACAAGGGCTCCGTGCTCTACCAGCTGACCGAGGACGCCCGCAAAGCCCTGCAGGCCGCCCGCACCACCCTCAGCGTGGGGCTCTTCCAGGGACAGAGCGTCACCCTCTGGGAGCTCCTCTTCTCCCGCTACGTGCCCGACCACCGGCGCCAGGACCTCCTCCGCAGCTACAAGGCGGGGACGCTCACCGTCTCGGAGATGATCACCCTCCTCACCGCCATCGTCACCGGGGCTGAGGGCCAGGGCCACGGCGCCCACCTGCCACAGAAGCCCACGCAGCGCGAGGCCCCACCGCCGGCCCAGAACGGCGAGGCCGCGGGCTCCCGGCAGGAGCGGGACCGGGAGCAGGAGCTGGAGCTGGAGCGGTCCCTCAAGGCCCACCACGTGGAGGTCTCGGCGGGCAGCTTCCAGGGCAGGAAGGTCTCCCTGTGGGAGCTCCTCTTCTCCCAGTACGTCTCCCAGGCAAAGAGGCAGGAGCTGCTGGGGCAGGTCCGCGCCGGGAGCCTGGCGCTGGACGAGCTGGCGCGGCTCCTCAGCGTCCTCATCCAGGAGGCGGTGGAGCGCAGCAGCCAGGTGAAGTTCACGGGCCTCAGGAGGCAGGTGACCGCCTCGGACCTGCTGGACTCGGGCATCATCGACAAGGACACGCTGGCCGACCTGGTGCAGGGCTCCAAGACGGTGCAGGAGGTGACGCAGATGGCCTCCGTCAAGCGCTACCTGGACGGCACGGGCTGCATCGCCGGCGTGCTGGTGCCCTCCAAGGCCGACCCCGCCACCATGGAGAAGATGAGCATCTACCAGGCCATGTGGAAGGGCATCCTGCGGCAGGGCACAGCCCTGGTGCTGCTGGAGGCGCAGGCTGCCACCGGCTTCCTCGTTGACCCCCTCGCCAACAAGAAGCTCTCCGTGGACGAGGCCGTCTCCTGCGGGCTGGTGGGCAGCGAGCTGCACGAGAAGCTCCTCTCGGCCGAGAGGGCCGTCACGGGCTACACCGACCCCTACACCGGCCAGCAGATCTCCCTCTTCCAGGCCATGAAGAAGGAGCTCATCGTCAAGGAGCACGGCATCCGCCTGCTCGAGGCCCAGATCGCCACCGGCGGCATCATCGACCCCGTCCACAGCCACCGCCTGCCCGTGGAGGTGGCCTACCAGCGCGGCTACTTGGACCGGGAGATGAGCCACGTCCTCTCCGACCCCACCGACGACACCAAGGGCTTCTTCGACCCCAACACCCACGAGAACCTCACCTACCTGCAGCTCCTGCGCCGCTGCGTGCCCGACCCGGACACGGGGCTGCTCATGCTCCAGCTGATGGACAAGGGCTCCGTGCTCTACCAGCTGACCGAGGACGCCCGCAAAGCCCTGCAGGCCGCCCGCACCACCCTCAGCGTGGGGCTCTTCCAGGGACAGAGCGTCACCCTCTGGGAGCTCCTCTTCTCCCGCTACGTGCCCGACCACCGGCGCCAGGACCTCCTCCGCAGCTACAAGGCGGGGACGCTCACCGTCTCGGAGATGATCACCCTCCTCACCGCCATCGTCACCGGGGCTGAGGGCCAGGGCCACGGCGCCCACCTGCCACAGAAGCCCACGCAGCGCGAGGCCCCACCGCCGGCCCAGAACGGCGAGGCCGCGGGCTCCCGGCAGGAGCGGGACCGGGAGCAGGAGCTGGAGCTGGAGCGGTCCCTCAAGGCCCACCACGTGGAGGTCTCGGCGGGCAGCTTCCAGGGCAGGAAGGTCTCCCTGTGGGAGCTCCTCTTCTCCCAGTACGTCTCCCAGGCAAAGAGGCAGGAGCTGCTGGGGCAGGTCCGCGCCGGGAGCCTGGCGCTGGACGAGCTGGCGCGGCTCCTCAGCGTCCTCATCCAGGAGGCGGTGGAGCGCAGCAGCCAGGTGAAGTTCACGGGCCTCAGGAGGCAGGTGACCGCCTCGGACCTGCTGGACTCGGGCATCATCGACAAGGACACGCTGGCCGACCTGGTGCAGGGCTCCAAGACGGTGCAGGAGGTGACGCAGATGGCCTCCGTCAAGCGCTACCTGGACGGCACGGGCTGCATCGCCGGCGTGCTGGTGCCCTCCAAGGCCGACCCCGCCACCATGGAGAAGATGAGCATCTACCAGGCCATGTGGAAGGGCATCCTGCGGCAGGGCACAGCCCTGGTGCTGCTGGAGGCGCAGGCTGCCACCGGCTTCCTCGTTGACCCCCTCGCCAACAAGAAGCTCTCCGTGGACGAGGCCGTCTCCTGCGGGCTGGTGGGCAGCGAGCTGCACGAGAAGCTCCTCTCGGCCGAGAGGGCCGTCACGGGCTACACCGACCCCTACACCGGCCAGCAGATCTCCCTCTTCCAGGCCATGAAGAAGGAGCTCATCGTCAAGGAGCACGGCATCCGCCTGCTCGAGGCCCAGATCGCCACCGGCGGCATCATCGACCCCGTCCACAGCCACCGCCTGCCCGTGGAGGTGGCCTACCAGCGCGGCTACTTGGACCGGGAGATGAGCCACGTCCTCTCCGACCCCACCGACGACACCAAGGGCTTCTTCGACCCCAACACCCACGAGAACCTCACCTACCTGCAGCTCCTGCGCCGCTGCGTGCCCGACCCGGACACGGGGCTGCTCATGCTCCAGCTGATGGACAAGGGCTCCGTGCTCTACCAGCTGACCGAGGACGCCCGCAAAGCCCTGCAGGCCGCCCGCACCACCCTCAGCGTGGGGCTCTTCCAGGGACAGAGCGTCACCCTCTGGGAGCTCCTCTTCTCCCGCTACGTGCCCGACCACCGGCGCCAGGACCTCCTCCGCAGCTACAAGGCGGGGACGCTCACCGTCTCGGAGATGATCACCCTCCTCACCGCCATCGTCACCGGGGCTGAGGGCCAGGGCCACGGCGCCCACCTGCCACAGAAGCCCACGCAGCGCGAGGCCCCACCGCCGGCCCAGAACGGCGAGGCCGCGGGCTCCCGGCAGGAGCGGGACCGGGAGCAGGAGCTGGAGCTGGAGCGGTCCCTCAAGGCCCACCACGTGGAGGTCTCGGCGGGCAGCTTCCAGGGCAGGAAGGTCTCCCTGTGGGAGCTCCTCTTCTCCCAGTACGTCTCCCAGGCAAAGAGGCAGGAGCTGCTGGGGCAGGTCCGCGCCGGGAGCCTGGCGCTGGACGAGCTGGCGCGGCTCCTCAGCGTCCTCATCCAGGAGGCGGTGGAGCGCAGCAGCCAGGTGAAGTTCACGGGCCTCAGGAGGCAGGTGACCGCCTCGGACCTGCTGGACTCGGGCATCATCGACAAGGACACGCTGGCCGACCTGGTGCAGGGCTCCAAGACGGTGCAGGAGGTGACGCAGATGGCCTCCGTCAAGCGCTACCTGGACGGCACGGGCTGCATCGCCGGCGTGCTGGTGCCCTCCAAGGCCGACCCCGCCACCATGGAGAAGATGAGCATCTACCAGGCCATGTGGAAGGGCATCCTGCGGCAGGGCACAGCCCTGGTGCTGCTGGAGGCGCAGGCTGCCACCGGCTTCCTCGTTGACCCCCTCGCCAACAAGAAGCTCTCCGTGGACGAGGCCGTCTCCTGCGGGCTGGTGGGCAGCGAGCTGCACGAGAAGCTCCTCTCGGCCGAGAGGGCCGTCACGGGCTACACCGACCCCTACACCGGCCAGCAGATCTCCCTCTTCCAGGCCATGAAGAAGGAGCTCATCGTCAAGGAGCACGGCATCCGCCTGCTCGAGGCCCAGATCGCCACCGGCGGCATCATCGACCCCGTCCACAGCCACCGCCTGCCCGTGGAGGTGGCCTACCAGCGCGGCTACTTGGACCGGGAGATGAGCCACGTCCTCTCCGACCCCACCGACGACACCAAGGGCTTCTTCGACCCCAACACCCACGAGAACCTCACCTACCTGCAGCTCCTGCGCCGCTGCGTGCCCGACCCGGACACGGGGCTGCTCATGCTCCAGCTGATGGACAAGGGCTCCGTGCTCTACCAGCTGACCGAGGACGCCCGCAAAGCCCTGCAGGCCGCCCGCACCACCCTCAGCGTGGGGCTCTTCCAGGGACAGAGCGTCACCCTCTGGGAGCTCCTCTTCTCCCGCTACGTGCCCGACCACCGGCGCCAGGACCTCCTCCGCAGCTACAAGGCGGGGACGCTCACCGTCTCGGAGATGATCACCCTCCTCACCGCCATCGTCACCGGGGCTGAGGGCCAGGGCCACGGCGCCCACCTGCCACAGAAGCCCACGCAGCGCGAGGCCCCACCGCCGGCCCAGAACGGCGAGGCCGCGGGCTCCCGGCAGGAGCGGGACCGGGAGCAGGAGCTGGAGCTGGAGCGGTCCCTCAAGGCCCACCACGTGGAGGTCTCGGCGGGCAGCTTCCAGGGCAGGAAGGTCTCCCTGTGGGAGCTCCTCTTCTCCCAGTACGTCTCCCAGGCAAAGAGGCAGGAGCTGCTGGGGCAGGTCCGCGCCGGGAGCCTGGCGCTGGACGAGCTGGCGCGGCTCCTCAGCGTCCTCATCCAGGAGGCGGTGGAGCGCAGCAGCCAGGTGAAGTTCACGGGCCTCAGGAGGCAGGTGACCGCCTCGGACCTGCTGGACTCGGGCATCATCGACAAGGACACGCTGGCCGACCTGGTGCAGGGCTCCAAGACGGTGCAGGAGGTGACGCAGATGGCCTCCGTCAAGCGCTACCTGGACGGCACGGGCTGCATCGCCGGCGTGCTGGTGCCCTCCAAGGCCGACCCCGCCACCATGGAGAAGATGAGCATCTACCAGGCCATGTGGAAGGGCATCCTGCGGCAGGGCACAGCCCTGGTGCTGCTGGAGGCGCAGGCTGCCACCGGCTTCCTCGTTGACCCCCTCGCCAACAAGAAGCTCTCCGTGGACGAGGCCGTCTCCTGCGGGCTGGTGGGCAGCGAGCTGCACGAGAAGCTCCTCTCGGCCGAGAGGGCCGTCACGGGCTACACCGACCCCTACACCGGCCAGCAGATCTCCCTCTTCCAGGCCATGAAGAAGGAGCTCATCGTCAAGGAGCACGGCATCCGCCTGCTCGAGGCCCAGATCGCCACCGGCGGCATCATCGACCCCGTCCACAGCCACCGCCTGCCCGTGGAGGTGGCCTACCAGCGCGGCTACTTGGACCGGGAGATGAGCCACGTCCTCTCCGACCCCACCGACGACACCAAGGGCTTCTTCGACCCCAACACCCACGAGAACCTCACCTACCTGCAGCTCCTGCGCCGCTGCGTGCCCGACCCGGACACGGGGCTGCTCATGCTCCAGCTGATGGACAAGGGCTCCGTGCTCTACCAGCTGACCGAGGACGCCCGCAAAGCCCTGCAGGCCGCCCGCACCACCCTCAGCGTGGGGCTCTTCCAGGGACAGAGCGTCACCCTCTGGGAGCTCCTCTTCTCCCGCTACGTGCCCGACCACCGGCGCCAGGACCTCCTCCGCAGCTACAAGGCGGGGACGCTCACCGTCTCGGAGATGATCACCCTCCTCACCGCCATCGTCACCGGGGCTGAGGGCCAGGGCCACGGCGCCCACCTGCCACAGAAGCCCACGCAGCGCGAGGCCCCACCGCCGGCCCAGAACGGCGAGGCCGCGGGCTCCCGGCAGGAGCGGGACCGGGAGCAGGAGCTGGAGCTGGAGCGGTCCCTCAAGGCCCACCACGTGGAGGTCTCGGCGGGCAGCTTCCAGGGCAGGAAGGTCTCCCTGTGGGAGCTCCTCTTCTCCCAGTACGTCTCCCAGGCAAAGAGGCAGGAGCTGCTGGGGCAGGTCCGCGCCGGGAGCCTGGCGCTGGACGAGCTGGCGCGGCTCCTCAGCGTCCTCATCCAGGAGGCGGTGGAGCGCAGCAGCCAGGTGAAGTTCACGGGCCTCAGGAGGCAGGTGACCGCCTCGGACCTGCTGGACTCGGGCATCATCGACAAGGACACGCTGGCCGACCTGGTGCAGGGCTCCAAGACGGTGCAGGAGGTGACGCAGATGGCCTCCGTCAAGCGCTACCTGGACGGCACGGGCTGCATCGCCGGCGTGCTGGTGCCCTCCAAGGCCGACCCCGCCACCATGGAGAAGATGAGCATCTACCAGGCCATGTGGAAGGGCATCCTGCGGCAGGGCACAGCCCTGGTGCTGCTGGAGGCGCAGGCTGCCACCGGCTTCCTCGTTGACCCCCTCGCCAACAAGAAGCTCTCCGTGGACGAGGCCGTCTCCTGCGGGCTGGTGGGCAGCGAGCTGCACGAGAAGCTCCTCTCGGCCGAGAGGGCCGTCACGGGCTACACCGACCCCTACACCGGCCAGCAGATCTCCCTCTTCCAGGCCATGAAGAAGGAGCTCATCGTCAAGGAGCACGGCATCCGCCTGCTCGAGGCCCAGATCGCCACCGGCGGCATCATCGACCCCGTCCACAGCCACCGCCTGCCCGTGGAGGTGGCCTACCAGCGCGGCTACTTGGACCGGGAGATGAGCCACGTCCTCTCCGACCCCACCGACGACACCAAGGGCTTCTTCGACCCCAACACCCACGAGAACCTCACCTACCTGCAGCTCCTGCGCCGCTGCGTGCCCGACCCGGACACGGGGCTGCTCATGCTCCAGCTGATGGACAAGGGCTCCGTGCTCTACCAGCTGACCGAGGACGCCCGCAAAGCCCTGCAGGCCGCCCGCACCACCCTCAGCGTGGGGCTCTTCCAGGGACAGAGCGTCACCCTCTGGGAGCTCCTCTTCTCCCGCTACGTGCCCGACCACCGGCGCCAGGACCTCCTCCGCAGCTACAAGGCGGGGACGCTCACCGTCTCGGAGATGATCACCCTCCTCACCGCCATCGTCACCGGGGCTGAGGGCCAGGGCCACGGCGCCCACCTGCCACAGAAGCCCACGCAGCGCGAGGCCCCACCGCCGGCCCAGAACGGCGAGGCCGCGGGCTCCCGGCAGGAGCGGGACCGGGAGCAGGAGCTGGAGCTGGAGCGGTCCCTCAAGGCCCACCACGTGGAGGTCTCGGCGGGCAGCTTCCAGGGCAGGAAGGTCTCCCTGTGGGAGCTCCTCTTCTCCCAGTACGTCTCCCAGGCAAAGAGGCAGGAGCTGCTGGGGCAGGTCCGCGCCGGGAGCCTGGCGCTGGACGAGCTGGCGCGGCTCCTCAGCGTCCTCATCCAGGAGGCGGTGGAGCGCAGCAGCCAGGTGAAGTTCACGGGCCTCAGGAGGCAGGTGACCGCCTCGGACCTGCTGGACTCGGGCATCATCGACAAGGACACGCTGGCCGACCTGGTGCAGGGCTCCAAGACGGTGCAGGAGGTGACGCAGATGGCCTCCGTCAAGCGCTACCTGGACGGCACGGGCTGCATCGCCGGCGTGCTGGTGCCCTCCAAGGCCGACCCCGCCACCATGGAGAAGATGAGCATCTACCAGGCCATGTGGAAGGGCATCCTGCGGCAGGGCACAGCCCTGGTGCTGCTGGAGGCGCAGGCTGCCACCGGCTTCCTCGTTGACCCCCTCGCCAACAAGAAGCTCTCCGTGGACGAGGCCGTCTCCTGCGGGCTGGTGGGCAGCGAGCTGCACGAGAAGCTCCTCTCGGCCGAGAGGGCCGTCACGGGCTACACCGACCCCTACACCGGCCAGCAGATCTCCCTCTTCCAGGCCATGAAGAAGGAGCTCATCGTCAAGGAGCACGGCATCCGCCTGCTCGAGGCCCAGATCGCCACCGGCGGCATCATCGACCCCGTCCACAGCCACCGCCTGCCCGTGGAGGTGGCCTACCAGCGCGGCTACTTGGACCGGGAGATGAGCCACGTCCTCTCCGACCCCACCGACGACACCAAGGGCTTCTTCGACCCCAACACCCACGAGAACCTCACCTACCTGCAGCTCCTGCGCCGCTGCGTGCCCGACCCGGACACGGGGCTGCTCATGCTCCAGCTGATGGACAAGGGCTCCGTGCTCTACCAGCTGACCGAGGACGCCCGCAAAGCCCTGCAGGCCGCCCGCACCACCCTCAGCGTGGGGCTCTTCCAGGGACAGAGCGTCACCCTCTGGGAGCTCCTCTTCTCCCGCTACGTGCCCGACCACCGGCGCCAGGACCTCCTCCGCAGCTACAAGGCGGGGACGCTCACCGTCTCGGAGATGATCACCCTCCTCACCGCCATCGTCACCGGGGCTGAGGGCCAGGGCCACGGCGCCCACCTGCCACAGAAGCCCACGCAGCGCGAGGCCCCACCGCCGGCCCAGAACGGCGAGGCCGCGGGCTCCCGGCAGGAGCGGGACCGGGAGCAGGAGCTGGAGCTGGAGCGGTCCCTCAAGGCCCACCACGTGGAGGTCTCGGCGGGCAGCTTCCAGGGCAGGAAGGTCTCCCTGTGGGAGCTCCTCTTCTCCCAGTACGTCTCCCAGGCAAAGAGGCAGGAGCTGCTGGGGCAGGTCCGCGCCGGGAGCCTGGCGCTGGACGAGCTGGCGCGGCTCCTCAGCGTCCTCATCCAGGAGGCGGTGGAGCGCAGCAGCCAGGTGAAGTTCACGGGCCTCAGGAGGCAGGTGACCGCCTCGGACCTGCTGGACTCGGGCATCATCGACAAGGACACGCTGGCCGACCTGGTGCAGGGCTCCAAGACGGTGCAGGAGGTGACGCAGATGGCCTCCGTCAAGCGCTACCTGGACGGCACGGGCTGCATCGCCGGCGTGCTGGTGCCCTCCAAGGCCGACCCCGCCACCATGGAGAAGATGAGCATCTACCAGGCCATGTGGAAGGGCATCCTGCGGCAGGGCACAGCCCTGGTGCTGCTGGAGGCGCAGGCTGCCACCGGCTTCCTCGTTGACCCCCTCGCCAACAAGAAGCTCTCCGTGGACGAGGCCGTCTCCTGCGGGCTGGTGGGCAGCGAGCTGCACGAGAAGCTCCTCTCGGCCGAGAGGGCCGTCACGGGCTACACCGACCCCTACACCGGCCAGCAGATCTCCCTCTTCCAGGCCATGAAGAAGGAGCTCATCGTCAAGGAGCACGGCATCCGCCTGCTCGAGGCCCAGATCGCCACCGGCGGCATCATCGACCCCGTCCACAGCCACCGCCTGCCCGTGGAGGTGGCCTACCAGCGCGGCTACTTGGACCGGGAGATGAGCCACGTCCTCTCCGACCCCACCGACGACACCAAGGGCTTCTTCGACCCCAACACCCACGAGAACCTCACCTACCTGCAGCTCCTGCGCCGCTGCGTGCCCGACCCGGACACGGGGCTGCTCATGCTCCAGCTGATGGACAAGGGCTCCGTGCTCTACCAGCTGACCGAGGACGCCCGCAAAGCCCTGCAGGCCGCCCGCACCACCCTCAGCGTGGGGCTCTTCCAGGGACAGAGCGTCACCCTCTGGGAGCTCCTCTTCTCCCGCTACGTGCCCGACCACCGGCGCCAGGACCTCCTCCGCAGCTACAAGGCGGGGACGCTCACCGTCTCGGAGATGATCACCCTCCTCACCGCCATCGTCACCGGGGCTGAGGGCCAGGGCCACGGCGCCCACCTGCCACAGAAGCCCACGCAGCGCGAGGCCCCACCGCCGGCCCAGAACGGCGAGGCCGCGGGCTCCCGGCAGGAGCGGGACCGGGAGCAGGAGCTGGAGCTGGAGCGGTCCCTCAAGGCCCACCACGTGGAGGTCTCGGCGGGCAGCTTCCAGGGCAGGAAGGTCTCCCTGTGGGAGCTCCTCTTCTCCCAGTACGTCTCCCAGGCAAAGAGGCAGGAGCTGCTGGGGCAGGTCCGCGCCGGGAGCCTGGCGCTGGACGAGCTGGCGCGGCTCCTCAGCGTCCTCATCCAGGAGGCGGTGGAGCGCAGCAGCCAGGTGAAGTTCACGGGCCTCAGGAGGCAGGTGACCGCCTCGGACCTGCTGGACTCGGGCATCATCGACAAGGACACGCTGGCCGACCTGGTGCAGGGCTCCAAGACGGTGCAGGAGGTGACGCAGATGGCCTCCGTCAAGCGCTACCTGGACGGCACGGGCTGCATCGCCGGCGTGCTGGTGCCCTCCAAGGCCGACCCCGCCACCATGGAGAAGATGAGCATCTACCAGGCCATGTGGAAGGGCATCCTGCGGCAGGGCACAGCCCTGGTGCTGCTGGAGGCGCAGGCTGCCACCGGCTTCCTCGTTGACCCCCTCGCCAACAAGAAGCTCTCCGTGGACGAGGCCGTCTCCTGCGGGCTGGTGGGCAGCGAGCTGCACGAGAAGCTCCTCTCGGCCGAGAGGGCCGTCACGGGCTACACCGACCCCTACACCGGCCAGCAGATCTCCCTCTTCCAGGCCATGAAGAAGGAGCTCATCGTCAAGGAGCACGGCATCCGCCTGCTCGAGGCCCAGATCGCCACCGGCGGCATCATCGACCCCGTCCACAGCCACCGCCTGCCCGTGGAGGTGGCCTACCAGCGCGGCTACTTGGACCGGGAGATGAGCCACGTCCTCTCCGACCCCACCGACGACACCAAGGGCTTCTTCGACCCCAACACCCACGAGAACCTCACCTACCTGCAGCTCCTGCGCCGCTGCGTGCCCGACCCGGACACGGGGCTGCTCATGCTCCAGCTGATGGACAAGGGCTCCGTGCTCTACCAGCTGACCGAGGACGCCCGCAAAGCCCTGCAGGCCGCCCGCACCACCCTCAGCGTGGGGCTCTTCCAGGGACAGAGCGTCACCCTCTGGGAGCTCCTCTTCTCCCGCTACGTGCCCGACCACCGGCGCCAGGACCTCCTCCGCAGCTACAAGGCGGGGACGCTCACCGTCTCGGAGATGATCACCCTCCTCACCGCCATCGTCACCGGGGCTGAGGGCCAGGGCCACGGCGCCCACCTGCCACAGAAGCCCACGCAGCGCGAGGCCCCACCGCCGGCCCAGAACGGCGAGGCCGCGGGCTCCCGGCAGGAGCGGGACCGGGAGCAGGAGCTGGAGCTGGAGCGGTCCCTCAAGGCCCACCACGTGGAGGTCTCGGCGGGCAGCTTCCAGGGCAGGAAGGTCTCCCTGTGGGAGCTCCTCTTCTCCCAGTACGTCTCCCAGGCAAAGAGGCAGGAGCTGCTGGGGCAGGTCCGCGCCGGGAGCCTGGCGCTGGACGAGCTGGCGCGGCTCCTCAGCGTCCTCATCCAGGAGGCGGTGGAGCGCAGCAGCCAGGTGAAGTTCACGGGCCTCAGGAGGCAGGTGACCGCCTCGGACCTGCTGGACTCGGGCATCATCGACAAGGACACGCTGGCCGACCTGGTGCAGGGCTCCAAGACGGTGCAGGAGGTGACGCAGATGGCCTCCGTCAAGCGCTACCTGGACGGCACGGGCTGCATCGCCGGCGTGCTGGTGCCCTCCAAGGCCGACCCCGCCACCATGGAGAAGATGAGCATCTACCAGGCCATGTGGAAGGGCATCCTGCGGCAGGGCACAGCCCTGGTGCTGCTGGAGGCGCAGGCTGCCACCGGCTTCCTCGTTGACCCCCTCGCCAACAAGAAGCTCTCCGTGGACGAGGCCGTCTCCTGCGGGCTGGTGGGCAGCGAGCTGCACGAGAAGCTCCTCTCGGCCGAGAGGGCCGTCACGGGCTACACCGACCCCTACACCGGCCAGCAGATCTCCCTCTTCCAGGCCATGAAGAAGGAGCTCATCGTCAAGGAGCACGGCATCCGCCTGCTCGAGGCCCAGATCGCCACCGGCGGCATCATCGACCCCGTCCACAGCCACCGCCTGCCCGTGGAGGTGGCCTACCAGCGCGGCTACTTGGACCGGGAGATGAGCCACGTCCTCTCCGACCCCACCGACGACACCAAGGGCTTCTTCGACCCCAACACCCACGAGAACCTCACCTACCTGCAGCTCCTGCGCCGCTGCGTGCCCGACCCGGACACGGGGCTGCTCATGCTCCAGCTGATGGACAAGGGCTCCGTGCTCTACCAGCTGACCGAGGACGCCCGCAAAGCCCTGCAGGCCGCCCGCACCACCCTCAGCGTGGGGCTCTTCCAGGGACAGAGCGTCACCCTCTGGGAGCTCCTCTTCTCCCGCTACGTGCCCGACCACCGGCGCCAGGACCTCCTCCGCAGCTACAAGGCGGGGACGCTCACCGTCTCGGAGATGATCACCCTCCTCACCGCCATCGTCACCGGGGCTGAGGGCCAGGGCCACGGCGCCCACCTGCCACAGAAGCCCACGCAGCGCGAGGCCCCACCGCCGGCCCAGAACGGCGAGGCCGCGGGCTCCCGGCAGGAGCGGGACCGGGAGCAGGAGCTGGAGCTGGAGCGGTCCCTCAAGGCCCACCACGTGGAGGTCTCGGCGGGCAGCTTCCAGGGCAGGAAGGTCTCCCTGTGGGAGCTCCTCTTCTCCCAGTACGTCTCCCAGGCAAAGAGGCAGGAGCTGCTGGGGCAGGTCCGCGCCGGGAGCCTGGCGCTGGACGAGCTGGCGCGGCTCCTCAGCGTCCTCATCCAGGAGGCGGTGGAGCGCAGCAGCCAGGTGAAGTTCACGGGCCTCAGGAGGCAGGTGACCGCCTCGGACCTGCTGGACTCGGGCATCATCGACAAGGACACGCTGGCCGACCTGGTGCAGGGCTCCAAGACGGTGCAGGAGGTGACGCAGATGGCCTCCGTCAAGCGCTACCTGGACGGCACGGGCTGCATCGCCGGCGTGCTGGTGCCCTCCAAGGCCGACCCCGCCACCATGGAGAAGATGAGCATCTACCAGGCCATGTGGAAGGGCATCCTGCGGCAGGGCACAGCCCTGGTGCTGCTGGAGGCGCAGGCTGCCACCGGCTTCCTCGTTGACCCCCTCGCCAACAAGAAGCTCTCCGTGGACGAGGCCGTCTCCTGCGGGCTGGTGGGCAGCGAGCTGCACGAGAAGCTCCTCTCGGCCGAGAGGGCCGTCACGGGCTACACCGACCCCTACACCGGCCAGCAGATCTCCCTCTTCCAGGCCATGAAGAAGGAGCTCATCGTCAAGGAGCACGGCATCCGCCTGCTCGAGGCCCAGATCGCCACCGGCGGCATCATCGACCCCGTCCACAGCCACCGCCTGCCCGTGGAGGTGGCCTACCAGCGCGGCTACTTGGACCGGGAGATGAGCCACGTCCTCTCCGACCCCACCGACGACACCAAGGGCTTCTTCGACCCCAACACCCACGAGAACCTCACCTACCTGCAGCTCCTGCGCCGCTGCGTGCCCGACCCGGACACTGGTCTTTATTTCCTTAATGTTTCTGCAAAATAATTGTAAAACCTTCTGCATTTTTTTATTGTTACTGCATTGGTGAGGAATTCAGCTTTTGTGAATATTTGTCTTGCTGCTGGGTTTTTTCTTTCTTTTTTTTTGAATTGTATTTTTTAAACCTATTATTCCATTCAGAGAATTGCCTTATTTCTCTCTCTCTTTTTAATAACCTCCCCACATCAGGTAGAGCTTTTAAGTGACTCTCCCAAGTGTTCTGTTGTAGCGTAATAAGCCCTTGTCTTCTGTGGTCTTTCAGGAACACAGCAATCAGCCTGGGTTATCTCAGGTCTTTTTGGTGAAATACATTGTCCTCATTTTCCTCCTCCAGGCTTGACTGGCACTATGCCTTTTGTGGCGTATGAGGCGTAGTGAGAATAGTATTTCTATTCTCCTTCTAGTCCATTTTGTTACGCATGAGGAATATTTTTTTCTTAGGTTTTCATGGCGTTATTAGAGTTGCAGCTTTTCAAACCTGAATTTTGCCTGGAGAGCATGTTTCCCCGTAGGCATGATGCCGGGGTGTTGTGAGGTCTTCCTGGAGTGGGACGCATCATCTGTGCTCACTCTTAATGCCTCAGCCTGTCCAGTTTTTCGGGGGAGTCTGGACTCCAGACCCCCTCCACTTGGAGTTGTTTAGTCGCTCACCAACATGTACACTGGATTTGCTTTCATTTTCTGCTTCCCCTCCCTCCACCTCTCCAAGGACCCTCCATAGAGAGCTCTGCTGTGGGCTCCACGCAGGAGCCCAGACCCCATGGGGGACGTCATTGTGCCGTATCTCTTGTCTGTCCACCCATGGTCAGCACTGGCACCTCCACCCCCTCTGCGTGGGACCTCTCTGAGCTCCTCTTGCCCTCCTGTGTCCCGAGCTGACTCAGCGCACATGCCATGCTCTGGGAGAGCCGGCAGCCCCAGGACTGCTCTGCTGTGGAGTTCAGGGCTGAATAATTCTACCACTGTTTAATGGAAGGAAACTCACTCTCCTTAAATGCATTGCCTTAAGCTATTTGCCTTCATTAACCCAGTAATGTCCTGGAAAATGGGGTTTTTGCCACAGCTTGTTGAGCTGATAGCCAGATGCAAGTAGAGATTAGCCATGGAACACCTTACCATAACCTGCACCATAGCCCGGAGACTTGCATGGGCTCAGGAAGTGGTGGGACAAATTAAGGGCCTCAGAAGGGCCTGGGTGATTCGGGTTCCCATGTCAACCAAGAGGCTTTATAGAGTCATGGAACTGTCTGGGCTGGAAGGGACCTTTCAGCTCCTGAAGTCCCACCATGGACCCAGCACTGACCAACCCACCACTCATCCATGTCTGCCCGGCTTTTCAATCCCTCCAGGGATGGCGACTCCACCACTGCCCTGGGCAGCCTCTGCCAAGGCTTCACAGCCCTTTCCAGGAAGGAATTTTCCCCAATATCCATCCTAAACCTCCCCTGGCCCAACTGGAGGCCATTTCCTCTTGTCCCATGGCCTGTTCCTTGGGAGAAGAGACCAAGCCCCCCTGGCTACACCCTCCTTTCAGGGGGTTGTAGAAAGCAATAAAGTCTCTCCTTACTCATATTCATCTTCCAGACTTTTGCTCTCTCCTGGAAATGGATTACAAAATGCTTTAGCCAAATCCAAGCTGTGCCTTTCACACATTCCCATGTTCCTGCCCACACCCCCTGCCCACCGACCGTCTCTTCTTCATCAGTCTCTACTTCCACATTTTTCAGCCTCCACCAAGCTTTTCCTTTCATCCCCAAGTGCCCCATTTCCCAGCTGCCTTGTTCCTCAGCTCGTGCCTTGGGGACCCATCAATCCCTGTGGAGCGTGATGGATGCTTGCAGCCCTCCAGCTCTGGTTTCATCCTTTCCAGTGTCCCTTTTCTGGTGATAAGCTCCTCCTGGCAGCTGCCCCATCTCCATACTAAACCTGACCACTGTAAGGCCAATTCTTGATAGGATCTTCGGTCTTACACACCTGGCAAAAACCATTTAACTAAACCTGACCAAAAACTCATGGCTTATTTTTTTATATATCTGCTAGGATATACAAGAGAGAAGGAACCAAGAGGAAAGCTCATAGTGTTCTGAAGTTCTCAATCTCCTAGCCCTGATGCATCCTCTGCCAATGGTCGGCTCCTCAAAGCTCAGCTGTTGTCACCTTGTGGTACTGGA
This sequence comes from Numenius arquata, assembly GCF_964106895.1. Lineage (NCBI taxonomy): Eukaryota > Metazoa > Chordata > Aves > Charadriiformes > Scolopacidae > Numenius > Numenius arquata. The sequence continues at coordinate 77,150,882 of NC_133578.1, forward strand.
TACAGGAAAGAACCAAGATTTAATATATAGGGCTGAGGAACTGGAATGTCTCCTCTTCAACGAAACACCATGGACTTCATGGTGGGGGGGGGGGGCATCTCACCAGGGGGACACCATGAGGCTGAGGTGTACAAGGCACGGAGGGCAGAGGAGGGTGTGCTGGTGGCAGCGCGGGGCTGTTATCAGGGAGCTTAGAGCCGGGGCAAAGTCACAAATTCACCAACAGAACCCTGGACCCATATCCCAGCCATTTCGCAGTCAGAGAGTGTCTGTGCCAGGCAGGAGAAAGGGCAGATCCTGAGTGGGGACGTAGAAGGGACATAGAACAATAAATGCCATGGGCAGGGCAAGCAGGGAACAGGCATTTGCTATTTTCCTTTAAGAACCACGTTGCAGGAAAGATTTCTGTGGTCGCTGCTGGGATGTCATGGAGGCAAAAGCTGCAAATGCTCAGAGGAAAGGAAATACAAGAAAAAGTCCTTTTCTCAGGGTGGGGGTCACCAGAGGGACCCATGCTGAGAGTGGGGCCATCCAACACGTGCAGCCATGGCCTGGGAAACGCTGCCAACAGGGAAGGAGCAGATGGTGTTAAATTATTCAGCTTAGCAAAGAGAAGCGCCAGCTGCAGAAGCTGCAGGAGGAACAAGCAGCAAGTGGGACCAATGCGGCGGATTCTGTCCCAGGCAGGTGAAGAGGGGCAGGCGGGGAGAAGCCATCTCCATGTCCCAGCCCTGAGCTCCTGCCCTCCACCAGCAAGAATCCTAACAGATTCTGTGGTGTCTGGCAGTAAATCAAATATTAAGGTTAGAGAAAGAAGATGTCCATGCCAGGATAACACACACAGAATCCCAGAATGCTATGGGGTTGGAAGGGACCTCTGGAGATCATCTCCTCCAACCCCCTGCCAGAGCAGGGGCACCCACAGCAGGTCCCACAGGAACGTGTCCAGGGGGGTTTGAATGTCTCCAGAGAAGGAGACTCCACCACCTCTCTGGGCAGCCTCTGCCAGGGCTCTGACACCCTCACACCAAAGAAGTTCCTCCTCATCTTTAGGTGGAACTTCCCACGTTCTAGTTTGTGCCCGGTCCCTCTTGTCCTGTCCCTGGGCACCACTGGAAAAAGACTGGCCCCATCCTCCTGACACCCACCCTTCAAGTATTTAGAGGCCTTGATCAGATCCCCCCTCAGTCTGCTCTTCTCCAGACTCAACAGACCCAAGTCCCTCAGCCTCTCCTCATAAGAGAAGTGCTCCAGGCCCCTCAGCAGCTTTGTAGCCCTGCACACAACCTGTGTCCATCCAGAGGCACCACAAAACACCCCCAGGGGAGACCAGGGCTGCAGCAGGACCTCAGGAGTGGCCCAGCCTTGGTGGCCAGTGGGGCTTCGGTGGTGCAAGGTGGTGGGGCCGGTGAGTACCTGCTCCTCTGAGAGCATCTGGCCAAAGGAGACACCGAGGAGAAAACACAGAGACAAGCCCCATCGACAAAGGACAGGGGAGGCGGGTGGGAACAAAGGACACAGGAGGCGGCGGTGAGATCAAACCTGGAGGGATCAAACCTGGCCGGTCTCATCAGTCGGGGTGTGGGGCCAGAGGATGTTTGTTCTTTCCCTTGAGATGATAAGGGAAGGGCGGGAGGCAAACAGAGACATAGAACCTGACCAGACCAATTAGCGTTAACGAAGACAATAACCAGAAACAAACCTCGTTGGCAACACTAATTGGTGGGCTATTAGGGAACAGCAGGCACAGCTGGCGCCGATGTCACCCTGGGGGTCTCAGCAGCTGGGGGGGGGGGGGGCTCATCTCTCTGGATCTGGGGGGGGGGGTCCCACAGAGCGTGTCCCCAAAACCAGTTGCTGAGGGGGACTGGTGTGCATGGGGGGCTCCACGCCGGTGGCCAGAGCAGAACTGTGGGTCACAGCCCATGTGCCTGGGGGGTGGTGAGCATCTCCCCCATCCTGGAGGGGGGAGGGTTGTGTGTGCATGTTCACCAGCAGCCTTTGAGCTGGACCAGAGGGCAAGCAGGGGACCCCTGGGCGAGGATCTGGGTGAGGGGGGCCAGGAGGACAGAGGGGCCATGCTGGCACCCAGGGGGTTGGCAGCCCGTGCTGGCACTGGGGGGGATCCAAGTCCATAAGTGTGCATCCTTTCCCTGGCTGTGCCCAGGAAACTCTTCTGCCGGGGAGCTGGGAAGCCAAGCGATAAGCGAGTTCCCTGGAAAGGGCGGCAGGAGGCGGTTGCCACCACGGCACTCCCCTGGCTTCTCTTCCTCCTCAGGGGGCCTGAAGCACCAGCCAAAGTCTCCCCAATCCGTTTCCCAGGAATCACGTGCCGGGGCAGGAGATGCTTGAGAGCTCCTTTCCCACAGAGATTGGGGTTGGGCAATCGCATACCTCCAATCCAGAATAAAAAGGATTTTTGTCTTTTCTCTTTGTCCACGGTTACCTGCCTGTGCCCCTCCCTTGGGTGCTGGCTCCTTGTGGTTTTTGAAAGAGGACATTTTTGGTATTCCTTCCTTCAAAAGCACATTGATGGCGCGGCTCGGCCGGACGAGCACGGGCAGAGCAGGCGAGGTGGTGCCTGCAGTCCAGGTGACGCTCCCCCTCGGGTCCCACACGGCTGGGCAGGTCCACGGCGCATGGTTGGCTCCGTGCCCCGTGACACCTCTGCGCCGGGAACGCCAGTGCACGAGCTCCACACCGTGGGGCCCATCGGGCACAGGGACTCTGGCTGATGGTGATTTTCTCTGGTTAATATTGTCCCCTGCTGTGTGTGGGGGCTGCCCCGGCATGGGTGTCCCTGGAGGGATGCCCCAGCATGGGGGCATGCCCTCTCCTCTCCAGGCATCACCCTCCACAGAGACCCCTGAACCCCCCAAAAGACCCGAACCCCCCGTACGGCTGCAGGGACCGGTTGGGAGGGAGTCGTGTCAGCAGCCAAGCTCTGGCAGAGTCTCCCCAAATCAAATGCTGACGGAAAACAACACTCCCCAAACGCCTCGATGCTGAAGCATCCCTGGGAAAGGCACCTCTCTGATGTGGTTCATGGCTGCTGCAGCCAAGGACACCTACACCTTCCGGCAGGCGAGGTCGAGCCGCTGGGCTGCAGATACCTGAACTCAGGTGTCTCCGTGCCCGGCTTCCTGGGAAGCTGCAGGACCAGCCGGTGAGTCACCCAGCACAGCGAGGACAGGGACATCATAGAACCATGGAATTGTGCAGGTTGGAAGGGATCTTTCAGATCATTGAGTCCAACCACGGACCCATTGCCTGTTCCTTGGGAGAAGAGACCGACCTCCCCAGCTACACCCTCCTTTCAGGGAGTTGTAGAGAAACTCCATCATGAAGAACAACCTCCTTGTGTGCTCACAAGGCCTCGTGGCCAGCAGAACTCACCTGCAGCTGCTCACACCAAGTGTCGGAGTCGGGCTGGTGCCGAGAGAATGGGGAATGTGCCCCATGACATCCATGTCACCGGGTAAGACGCTGGCAATGCTCCCGTGCGGCAGACAGAGAGACGGGAGCCCTCCTTTCAGTCCCAGGTCCAGTTACGAGCCCCAGGAGCAGGGGGAAGGGATGGAGGCAGGGACGGAGGCAGCACAGTCCCACAGGCTGGGCAGGGACACACGTCCCCGTGCCCATAACACACCAGGGCACAGCAGCTTTGGGAATGGGGCTGAGGATTCCAGCCCAAGCCCCCTTTCCCTCCGGAAGGTGTGCAGGCTCTGGAGTCACCCATGGGACACAGGAGTGGCCACCTGCCTGGAGATGCACTTGTGGGCACTCTTCTTCATCCACCATTCTCGGGGGGGTGGCAGAGGAGCAGGGGAGCCACGGGACCGTGGAGGGCCAGGCTGTCCTGTGCCAGAGGGTGCAGCCCCCTTGGTGGCTCCAGGAGATGCACAGGGCTCACGAGCAGCATCATCCCAGTCCCCTGGGGAAACACCTCTGGGATGCAGGGCTGGGCACAGCACCATCTCCCAAAACCCATCTGTCTCCAAAAAACCTTTGTCAGTGTCTTAGAGAAGATGGTGAAAGCTTCAGGGCTGAAAACAAAAGTTTTGTCATGTCCCAGAAACAGGTGAGGAGGGAGGGAAGGAGGGAAGTGAGGGATTAAATGCTTGGTCCTCATTGGGGGAGAGAGAGCCCAGTTCTCTGCTAATGAGGGGACAATCTGGGAGCAGGGTTGAGGTGTGGCACCAGCATTAACACATCAGACAGCTCCATTCAAGCCACTTGGTGCCTGCGAGGGAGGTGGGGCTGCCCGGAGACCTGCATGTGCAGGAGAAGGTGACGTTCAGGGCTGGCGTGATGCTCAGGGCTGGGGTGATGCTCAGGGCTGGGGTGATGCTCAGGGCTGATTCACCTCAGGTGATGTTTGTGCAGCCCAGGTCACCCTGGCTGCCCCAGGCAGCCAAGGGAGAGCAGGTCCCTGTGGCCAGTGGTTGCCCTGTGGACACGTCTTCAGCAGACACCTGCAAGTGGCCAGAAGAGTCATGCTCCGGGCTCTGCCGAGCGTCCCAGTGTGTTCTCCATGGCTATAACGGGACCTGGGCTCCAGCCGTGCAGGAGGCGTCCACTGCGGGGAGGTAAATCACAGCCTCTGCCTTGACAGAGGCAAAGTAACGCACCTTCAAGGGAAGCCACCAACCACCAGCACTTCAGAGGTGTCTAAACGAGCTGGGCCACCTCCAGGTAGTGGCCCAGTGTCACCAGCACCGGAGTGTCCTGCTTGGCCATGGTCAGTGCTGTGCAGGACCCCCAGCACCCCCTTGCACCCCACTCCCACCGAGCCTGCAGCCCAAAATAGGCTTTTGCAGCAGCCCAACCCACAGTGCAGAGCAATTAGCAGTAAATTGGTGGCATCAGTAACCAGCTGATGTGGCGCAGGCTGAAAATAGATGTCACGGGCTTCTGAGGAGGGAGTAAAGACAAGGGAAAAGGGTCCCGTGCCCACCTTCACCCCCATGAACGGGGGGACCTGCTGCCCAGGTGCGTTCCCCGGAGCCAAAGGCTGTGGGTGAGTCAGAGGGAAAATGCCTCCGTGTGCTGACAATCCAGCCCGGCGAGCACCCACGCAGCCAGGAATGTGCACCCCAAGCAGGACACCCCGGGGGAGGAAGGGCAGGGGCAGGCGGCACCTCCTCCTCCTCCTCCTCCACGCAGGGGCACCCTGCCACGCACACTGCCTCGGGGATGGAGTCACGGCCCCACACGGGTGCAGTCTGTGCCTTGCACACACAGTGTCACACGCTCACACGGTGTCACCCACACGCAGAGTCACACGGGAGGACGTGCCATCACATGTGTGCAGGGGCACAGGCACACGTGTGGGGCGATGGCAGCACAGACATGGTGACAAACACTCTCAGCCACAAGGACCATCAACACCCAGACGCACACAGTGTCTTCTCCCAAGGAACAGGCGATGGGACAAGAGGAAATGGCCTCCAGTTGGGCCAGGGGAGGTTTAGGATGGATACTGGAGAAAATTCCTTCCTGGAAAGGGTTGTGAAACCTTGGAAGAGGCTGCCCAGGGCAGTGGTGGAGTCGCCATCCCTGGAGGGATTGAAAAGCCGGGCAGAGGTGGTGCTGAGGGACACGGATCAGTGGTGGGTTGGTCAGTGCTGGGTCCGTGGTGGGACTTCAGGAGCTGAAAGGTCCCTTCCAGCCCAGACAATTCCATGATTCTATGGTTCTGTCTGACCATGAATGACCCCCTCCTCGCTCCACCCTCCTTTCAGGGAGTTGTGGAGAGCAATGGGGTCTCCCCTCAGCCCCCTTTTCTCCAGGCTGAACCCCCCGCCCAGCTCCCTCAGCTGCTCCTCACAAGACTTGTTCTCCAAAGAACAAGGGTCTTTGCTCCAGCTGAGCCCCTCAGCAGCCGCCCTCGCGCAGCGGGACAGACCCAGCCTGTCCCTTGTTCCCTGGAATTTCAGCTGTGCTCCTGTCTCTCAGCACAGGGCAGGGCCACCGTGTCCTCCCCAGGGGCGGGGAAGGGAAGGATTTAAATTGGATGCTTCCCTCAAAGGAGCTGCTCATCCTGGCTTGAGAGACAGTGGGAGGAGGAGGAGGAGGAGGAGGAGAAGGAAGAGGACCAGAGCCTGCAGGGAGCCAGCTGCCCTGGGCACCAGCCCAGCAGGTAGGACAGAGCCCATCGGGAGGGGCCACCAGGGCTACCACGGGGCACCAGGGCCACCACACTGCTCCGCTTGGGCATGGGACCCTCCGTGAAGACACCTGCAAGGGATGTGGGGACCTTGCCTCTACCCGAAAACCTAGTGCTCGGAGGGTGGCTGCTGGGACCCAGGGGACAGGCAGGCAGGAGGTCTCCAGGCAGGACCGGGTCCTTTCCAAGAAGGGACAAAGTGACAGGATGGCACCAGGGGTGGATGGAGCTGCTGCTCCACACAATGCGCTTTGTGTCCTGGACACCTGAGCTGCGCAGATGGGGACGTCGGGGTATGGGAGGGAAGGGACCAGGGCTGCAGGACCTGCCCGAGCCCGCAGGCACCGGGGCGGCACGGTGGCATCTCAGCTGGATGTGGGGGGCAGGAGGCTGTGGGTCAAGCGCTGGGCTGGGGGGGGGCTGATGTGATTTCACCCCCTGGGGCTCAGGCGGGGCTGCGACCACGGCACCACTGGGCCACCCCTTCTCACTCTGGGCCATCCCGGCTCGCTCTGGGCCACCCTGCTTGCTCCTGGCCACCCCTGCTCGCTCCAGCTGGAAAACCGCTTCCACCGGAGCCTCTTGGGCTGGGCTGCTGGGACAGCTTGAAAGGAGAGGCATCTCCTGCCCCGGGAGCTGCGTGTGCAGCCAAGCCCCAGCATCAGGAGCCCTGATTAGAGACCAGCTAATGATAGCTTGGGGTTGGGCAATGCCTTTGCTGTCTATGGGGTGTTCGCACGACATCCCTGTCCTACATAGGTGTCGCCGGCTGCAGGGTGTGACACGGCGCTCCGCTGTGTCCCGCACCCAGTGCCACCTGCGCCGGCAGCACAACCGGCCCATCATCACCTCCCGGGAGGGTCAGGAGGAGGGTTCTCCAGGGCTGGGGCCACAGGGTGGACCAGAGCCGCCGGCTGCTGAAGAGCCCGAAGCCATGGGGAGGGTCCCCAGAGAGGCAGGGGCTGGTCTGTAACACGGGGATGAACCTCCCCTCCATCGCCATCCGTCTGCACCAGCATCCATCCAATATTTAAATGGATCAAAAGCAGTGACTCAGAGACTTTGAGACCAGTTAGGTAAACAGTCAGGGAATTAAGCAGTGACCCTGATAATGAGTTAAGCATATCATTAATGTCAGTCACTGCTGTTTATGGGAGATGGGTGTTCCCAAAAAAATATTTTGGGTTTTGTTTTTGCCAGTTTTACAAGACCGTGGCCTCGTCACCACACAGCGCTGTGGAGGTGGAAGGTCTGCAGGGCCTCTAGAAGAGACCAGGTGGCAGCGTGCGAGACCTCAGGGTTACTGCACAGACCCTAAACGCATCCAGCTCGTGAAACCCCCTGAGCTGAAAATAGTCAGGGGTGGGCACAAATAAAAAGGGGAAATATTACATACTTTACCCCATTCTTCATCCTCCCCCTGTTGTCCTCTTATGGCTCCAGGTGGAAACAAGACTCTGGGCTACACAGCCCTGAGGTCTGACTCCGATGCCTGCTCGAGAGCGCGGCTGCCTTCCCCTGACACACTTCCCGGGGCACAACTGGCCTCTCGGTGATGGGTGCCACATCCTCAGGAGTGAGGGCACCCCCTGGACCGTGACCGGTCACACTGACTGCAAAGTCCCTGCGGGAATGGGAGAGACGCCCGCGAGCAGCCACTTAGGGCAGGCTCCCCGGGGTACCTGCTCTTAGTCCATCACTACTCTCTAATTCTTATTTTTATACGTATATAATTCTATCTACCATCTTACCTGCACAACAATTAGCTGATACCAAAGATTGGCCATTCATGCCCTCCTGTGGCCCAGGAGCTAGAAGCTCCCAGTGAAAATACCTTCCCAAAGAGTGATTAAACCCCAGGTCTCCATGCCATAAAGGCGGACAGCAGACCTGGACTCGCAGACCTGGCCACACGCGTCCATGGAGGTCTGTGGTGGCTACAGAGAGTGGTCCAGGGCAAGCGGAGGGCTGTGTGCCACAGGGCTCGGCTGGAGCATCGCTCTCGGCCAGCCTGTTCCTGGAGCAGTTTCCCTAAAAGCCTGGAGAGAGCGCTTGGGCTCTGCCGCAGAGAGGGCGCTCAGGCAGACAGACCCTCCCATGGCTCCGCTCTCATCCCAGTTGCTGGCACTGGTTAGAATGGTCCCCGGGATGGTGTCTGGCACCAGCCGACTCGCCTTTCCATGGCCAATGCCCATGAGGTCAGCGCGGGCCAGCAGTGGTGCCAGCACGCCGGTGGCAGCAGACCTGGTTTTGGAGGACAGGAGAGTGTGAGGGGCTGGGGGCTGGGGGCTCTGCCAGCCCAGTGGCCTCAGAACCAGCAGAGATCCAGGCACAGCCCAACCGCCACCAAGACACAGCCTGAGAGAAGGTCTCTGCCCGCCTGGACCCACGGCTGCGCATGGACCTGACCGGCCACTCATCTGTCGCTGAGGCCATTCCCGTGTCCTGTGTCATGCCAGGGTGGTGCAAGGAGAGAGATCTCCACCACCCTCACAGCCTGCCCGTGACCAGCACGAAGGCAGGCAGGACGGTGGCCTCAGCGGAGAAGAGCAGAAGATGACCTGTGGCACCAGCCAGCACCTCCCTGCAGCCAGATAGCCTCTGGTGGCAGTCACATCGGGAAGTCACTGCTGCTTCTGGGCACCACCTCTGCTTATCAAATGGCCACCAGCTGCATCTGCCAGCCCCAGGGTGGCATGGGAGCCCGTGCTGAGGGGACAGAGAGGTGATCAGTGGCCGTGCTGCCTGCTGGCACCCCGTGGCATCAGCCCAAAGGCCAGCAGTGGTTGTGTCACCCAGGAACAGAAGAGGAAGGTGATGGAGGTCACAGGTTTGAGGCGGTGCCAGGCTCTGGGAAAACAGGCAGTTCCTCGGGGTCCTCCAGGACCAAGATAGGATGCTGCTTTGCAGAGCGTGTGTCTGTCACTAGACCTGCTGCTGTGTGACATGGCCCTCAAACCCCTCTGCCCAAGGCAAAGACACAGTCCGGGCTGTCACTGCTGCTTCCAGAGAGCTCAGGAGGGAGCTGGACGAGGGGCTCTCTTGGCCCTGAGGCTGCTGCTGGGAGAGGGGACAGCAGGAACGTCCCAGACCCCACTCCCCACTTCTCGTTGGGTTCCCACTGTCCATCCAGGGAGATGTCTTTCTTCACACACACCATGAAAACCACACAAGAACCTATGTCTTACCAAGTCATTTCTTTCTCTCTCTCCTCAGACACACGTGGTGCCCCACGGCAGTGGGACTGTTCCCCAGAGACAAGGCAGAAGATGAGCGGAGCCCCTCAGAACAACAAGTCAAGCAACAGCATGGGCAGTGACCTGCTTGGACACAAAGAGATGGGTGAGGGTGGGAGCAACTTCATAGCTGGAGTCTTCATCCAGGCCAAGAAAAAGAAGATGAGTATCTACGATGCCATGATGAGGGGGCTCCTGACACCGGGTACGGCCCTGGTGCTGCTGGAGGCACAGGCTGCTTCAGGGTTCCTCACCGACCCCGTCAGGAACGAGAAGCTGTCGGTGAAGGCGGCACTGAGTGCAGGACTCGTAGGCAGGGATTTTTATGAGAAGCTGCTGTCAGCAGAGGGAGCAGTGACAGGGTACACAGAGCCCTACACAGGACACAAGATCTCCCTCTTCCAGGCCATGAAGAAAGAGTTCATCGTCAAGGAGCACGCTACCCGCCTGCTGGAGGCCCAGATCGCCACCGGCGGCATCATCGACCCGGTGAACGGCCACCGCCTCCCTGTGGAGGTGGCCTACCAGCGGGGCTTCTTTGACCAGGAGATGTGCCAGTTTCTTTCTAACCCCAAGAATCAAACAAGAAGTTGCTTCGACCCCAACACCCACGAGAACCTCACCTACCTGCAGCTCCTGCGCCGCTGCGTGCCCGACCCGGACACGGGGCTGCTCATGCTCCAGCTGATGGACAAGGGCTCCGTGCTCTACCAGCTGACCGAGGACGCCCGCAAAGCCCTGCAGGCCGCCCGCACCACCCTCAGCGTGGGGCTCTTCCAGGGACAGAGCGTCACCCTCTGGGAGCTCCTCTTCTCCCGCTACGTGCCCGACCACCAGAGAGAGGAGCTGCTGAGGAAATACAAGGCGGGGACGGTGACCATCCCGGAGATGATCACCCTCCTCACCACCATTGTCACTGGGGCAGAAATGGAAAAGGAGGATCTGAGCTCCTCCGCAGTTATACCCAACAACGAGGTGGGAGCATCACAACCCGTTCAGGACACGCACTCCCAGGAGCAGCAGTTGAGGAAGTCCTTAAAGTCTGTGACCATCTACGTCACCGCTGGCGAGTTCCAGGGGCAAAAAGTTTCCTTGTTGGATCTGCTCTTTTCCAAATACATCCCCCAAGGGAAGCGGCAGGAGCTGCTGGAGCTGTACAGAGCAGGGATCCTGACCACAGGACAGGTGGCTATGGTGGTCACCAACATCATGAACAGAACAGAGGCTGTAAATGCTGCACTCACAGCAAATGCCAGAAGTCCACACAAGGTGGTGACAAGGACAGAGAACAATGGAGCTGATTTTTCAGCACAAGATGCACAGCTAGATAACATCTTGAAGTCTACTACCATTGATGTGCCAGCTGGTGAGTTCCAGGGGAGACAGGTCTCTGTGTGGGACCTGCTCTTCTCTGACTACCTCTCTGAGGAGAAAAGGCAGGAGCTCCTGGAGCTGTACCATGAAAGGGTATTAGCTCTGGAGCAGATGATAACTGTTGTCACCACTCTCGTTAAGAAAAAAGAATCTACCAGCAGAAAATTCCTGATTGCAGCCAAGGCTTCCAACAAGGACACTGTGTCAGCAGCAGGAGAGAAGGATGATGACTCCACCAAAGAAGAACCGTGGGAAAAAGACTTGAAAACCACAGTCGTCGACATGGAGGTTGGGGAGTTTCGAGGCCACAAGGTCTCTGTGTGGGAGCTGCTCCACTCCAAGTACATCCCCGAGGAGAACAGAAAGGAGCTCCTGGAGCTGTACCAGGGAGGAGTGTTGACCCTCGAGCAGGTGAAAATGGTTGTCAGCACCATCGTAACCAAGGCAGAAGCAGCAAGGGCAGAGCAACTGGCAAATGAGAGTAGTCCACGGGCAGAGTTGACACTCACAGAAGCTGAGGACACCCACCTGCTGGAGGACAGGACCTGGGAAGAGACCCTGAAGTCCACCATGGTGGAGATGTCAATGGATGAGTTCCAGGGAAGGCAGGTCTCTGTGTGGGACCTGCTCTTTTCCAACCACATTCCTGAGGAGAAAAGGCAGGAGCTCCTGGAGCTGTACCGTGCGGGGACACTGCCCTTGGAGCGGTTAATAATTGTTGTCACCACTCTCGTTAAGAAAAAAGAATCTACGGGCAGGAAATTTCTAATTGCAGTCAAGACTTCCGACAAGGACACTGTGTCAGTAGCAGGAGAGAAGGATGATGACTCCACCAAAGAAGAACCGTGGGAAAAAGACTTGAAAACCACAGTCGTCGACATGGAGGTTGGGGAGTTTCGAGGCCACAAGGTCTCTGTGTGGGAGCTGCTCCACTCCAAGTACATCCCCGAGGAGAACAGAAAGGAGCTCCTGGAGCTGTACCAGGCAGGAGAGTTAACCCTCGAGCAGGTGAAAATGGTTGTCAGCACCATCGTAACCAAGGCAGAAGCAGCAAGGGCAGAGCAATTGGCAAATGAGAGTAGTCCACGGGCAGAGTTGACACTCACAGAAGCTGAGGACACCCACCTGCTGGAGGACAGGACCTGGGAAGAGACCCTGAAGTCCACCATGGTGGAGATGTCAATGGATGAGTTCCAGGGAAGGCAGGTCTCTGTGTGGGACCTGCTATTCTCCAGGTATGTCCCTAAGGAGAAAAGGCAGGAGCTCCTGGAGCTGTACCATGCGGGGACACTCACCCTTCAGGAGCTGGTGGCCACCACCAGCAGCATTGCCACCAATGGCAACAAAGGGCACCTTGCAACTCTCCCCCAGCAGACGGTGGATCTCCTCCAGTCCGAGGGCTCCTACATTACTTTTGGCCCGTTCCAGGAGCAGAGGGTGTCGGTGTGGGAGCTCCTCTCCACCAAGCAAGTCTCCGAGTACAAACGAGAGGCACATCTCGACACCTACGGTGCGGGAGGGCTGACGGTGAACAAGATCACCATCACCACCACCGTCATCACAGGCCCACACCGTAAGAAGAGACACCACCAGGACCACTAGCACCACCCAGCCCAGAAGAGGAGTGAGGTGTCTCCTGGGGCAGGCATGGCCTGGGTGCTCGGGAGAGTTTGCCCTCCCCAGAACTTAATTATGGGCAGGAAAGAGGGGTGACAACCCTGTGTGCGGAACGGAGTGGGCACCTGGTTAAAGTCCTTGCTGTCTCAACTGCTGCCGTGCTGAGGTGTCTTTTTGCCAAGAGAGCTCTCCTGGAGGGGTCCTGGGAAGGGTCCAGGGAGGGTTGTGACCGCAGTGTTCCCACAAAAAACAGGGGAATGCGGGGCCAGCACCTGAGTTGGGTGGGCTGGGGACAGCCAGGAATGGGAGCGGGGAGGGGCTCCAAGGGGCTCCGGTGCACACAGGGTGCTGTGCCCCAGCCCCACCAACCCTGACTGGGGATCCCACAGGCGTAGAATCACCCAATGGGTTGGGTGGAAAGGGACCTTAAAGCCCCTCCAGTGCCATCCCCTGCCCTGGGCAGGGACACCTCCCACCAGAGCAGGTTGCTCCAAGCCCCCTCCAACCTGGCCTTGAACCCCTCCAGGGATGGGGCAGCCACAGCTTCTCTGGGCAACCTGGGCCAGGCTCTCACCACCCTCACAGCAAAGAAGTTCTTCCCCAGATCCCATCTCAATCTCCCCTCTTTCAGTGTCAAACCCTTCCCCCTCCTCCTATGGCTCCCCTCCCTCATCAAGAGTCCCTCCCCAGCTTTCCTGGAGCCCCTTTAGGGACTGGAAGGGGCTCCAAGGTCTCCCCGGAGCCTTCTCTTCTCCAGGCTGACCCCCCCCAACTCTCTCAGCCTGTCCTCCCAGCAGAGGGGCTCCAGCCCTCCCAGCATCTCTGTGGCCTCCTCTGGCCCAGCTCCGACTGGTCCATGTCCTTCTGCTGTTGGTGGCCCCAGAGCTGGAGGCAGCACTGGGGGGGGTGTCTCCCCAGAATGGAGCAGAGGGGCAGAATCTCCCTCCTCGCCCTGCTGGCCACGCTGCTGGGGATGCAGCCCAGGGTGCGGGGGGCTTGCTGGACTGCCAGCGCAGGTTGCCAGATCATGGCCAGCTTTTCACCCACTGCTGCTGCAGGCCCCCAGTGCCCACCAGTTTGTACTGGGGACCTGCTTTTCCCCTCCAGCCCCTCCAAGCCCTTCTCAGCAGGGCTGCTCTCCATCCCTCCACCCCCAGCCTTGGCTGGGACCGGGGGTTGCCCCCACCTGGGGGCAGGACCCTGCCCTTGGCCTGGTTGAACCCCATGAGGGTCACATGGACCCACTTCTCCAGCCTGTCCAGGTCCCTCTGGATGGCCGTTCCAGTAGCTCCCAGAGCCACAAACTGCCGGGGCCTGTGAGGACACACGGAGAAGTGCTGGTTTTCACTTGCCGTGTTCTCACACTGCTTCCTACACACTTGCTGTCGGCTGGTGCAAGGTCGGAGCTGGACACACCGTGGAGATGCAGCCCCACCTCCATGCTCTGGCTTCTGTCAGGGGACAGGCACCATCTTCTGCCACTGGCTCTGGGGTGGGCTGAGGGTCCTGGACCATGTAGAGGATGGTGGGCAGAAGGACTCAGGGTGGTGAGGCTTCCAAAAGGAGCCGGTGCCAGCGCCAGGCTGGGAGGGTTCCAGATGGCTCCCCGGGACTCGGATCGCACTCCCACAGGAAGTGCTGGATTTCCAAAAAAGAAGCTGAATGAAAACAGGACATTGTGTAAGGGAGAAGCCGCATACATTTGCATAGTTATAAGCCGGTTTCGTAACTGAATACATGCGAACAGTGCCCGAATGCTCTTTGGAGGCGCGGGGTGGGCAGGGGAAGGGAAAGGGTCAGTCCTGCTGCCCAGTCCCCGCGGGAACATCGCACCACAGCGGATGCGCCGGGTAACGGCTTGGTTTCAGGGGAGAAGCCCCACATTGAGAGCAGAAGCTCCGGGACCCAACCTGCTGGAAAAGGAACAGGGAACCAGCAAACCCGTGGCTGTGCCCAGGGCCATAGAATGAGAATCATAGCATTGCCTGGGCTGGAGGGGACCTTTCACATCATCCGGTCCAACAGTGAGTGGGGAAGCAGTAGCGTGCCCACAGCACAGCGGTTTTCCCTGTGGGGTGGTGGTGCTCCCCACCCGTGGGGGCCACAGACCTCTGTGACGGTGGCCTCTGGTGTGGGAGACAGAGCCAGCCAGGCCCGTTGCCCCGGCTGGAGCACATCAGCCCGCCCGAACCAAGCCGACGTGGTTGGCAAGGTGATGGGTCAGCACCCGCCTGGGCAGCTGCTTCCCACCAAAATCCTTTGGCAAAAGAGGCAGGCTCCCCGTGCCTCTGCGCCTGGAGCTCCCTCCATCCCCCCTCCTCCAGCCGCTGGAAACCTCCTCCTCCTCCTCTCCAGCCAGCTCCGACTGATTTCCTCTTACGCAAAACCCATCCATCAGTTCAAGCAGATCTCCTCCTGCTCTGCTGTTTTTCTCTGATAAAGCTGCCCTGGGCAATCTTATCTCCCCTCGACGTCTGTTTTGAGGCGCTATCGAGCTGGGCTGCTCTCACCTCCTCTCGGCATTCCCCCAGTCCGCTCCCTGTCTCTCCTCTGCACCGTTTCTGCAATGAATTCATGGGTTTTAGCAGGGTTTTTAGCAGGTCAGCACCGGTGCATGTCTGTAAGTGATGCTCTGTACAACAGCACTCTCTGCCTCTCCTGGAGATATGTCCCCACAGAGTTCAGAAGGCACCAGCTCTTCGTGGTGGGTTTCGGGGCAGCCCACATCCATCCTGAGGCTGCTGAAGACATGCAGGCCCTTTCCTCTTTCACCACTTCCAAATCGGGGGCCTAATTTATGGCACAAATGTTTGTTCAGTGACTGCGGGGCATGAGTCTGCATTTCGTACCATTCCATTTCCTCCCACGGCTGTTGGTTTTCAGCCCTCAACGTCACCCGTCGCCCTGGAACGCTGTTCCAGCCCCTGCTCCACCATCCCTCACCCCTTGGCTGGGCTCACTGCCCTGCGCCTGGTAACGTATGGCAGAGCCATTGATAAAAACATGACATTAATTTGGCTCCTAGAGCCCATAACCTCACTTACAATTCCCCTTTCGGCACAATCCGGTCTCCCGGAGGCAGAGAGGAATGGGATAATGGGCTGTCCCTGCACCTACACAGCGGCGAGGCTGCCCCAGGAGACAGAAGTTACTTTTTTGGCTTCGCTGCTGTTGTGATCTGTGATTCTCGTGGGTTTGTCTTAACAGCACAAAGAGGGGGTTTTAGCCGCAGAGCCCCAGGGTGTCTCCAATAACTGATTTCCCCAAGCCTCACAGATGACAGCTGACATCATCCTCATGCTCAGCTGAAAGTTTCCCCTAATGAAAGTTTTTAACTCGAAGAGAAAAAAGAACAGAAGGTATTGCTACGATGAAAGCCTCGTTTAACTTTCCACCTAAATGATTCTACTACCTTTTCTTAATAAAACGACAAAAAACTGTTTAAAGGCTGCTGGAGCAGGGAACTCCCCAGCTGCAACGGGATAGCCCAGGCTACGCTTAGCTCCTTACAAAAGCAGGGTTATTTACCTTGAAGTGCTCCGTGCTGGAGCCTCCCCGGCGGCAGGCACCCTTCCTCCCGTCCCTGCGGGCTGTGGGGCTGCATGTGGGGGGAGACCCAGGGTCCCCCAGCAGCTGAGGCATCGCATGGCACCGTCCCTGGGGAGAGACCCAGACCCCAAGGGGGTCCCCCAGCAGCTGAAGCATCGGATGGCACCGTCCCCCCGCACAGGTCCCTGCTCCCCAGCATCTGCCAGCATCCTCCGGGGCCGGCGTGGGGAGCAGGGGCGGGGGAAGAGCCTGGAGCGAGGACACGGGGCTCCATCAGCCCGTCCTGGGGAGGCAAAGCAGGACGGGACCTGGAGGAACTGGCTGAGATTTGCAGAAGGAAACCAGGGTCCAAAGAGCAGGAAATTCCCTGGCTGCTGCCCCGAACACGCCGTCCCGCGCAGGAGCAGTACCTGCAGCCAGGCTTCCCCCTTGGCCGGGCCAGGAAACGCCAGCCGAGCCCCTGCCAGGGCTGCGGGGCAGCACCAGCCCCTCCAGGAGTCTGCCAAGACGGGGGGAGCCGGCGATGGGGGCTGACATAAACCAGGCGCCCTTTGTGCGTGACCAGCAGCCAGCACAGGGAAATTCAGCCTTCCCTGGTGGCAGCACTGGCCGGAGCAGCCTCAGCCGCTCTGGCAGAGGGATTTGCAGGGAAATCACTGACAGTGCTCCCGGCGCTTGGACCCCCCGCTCCCCCCATCATCCCTGCCCCTCGGGGCTCCCTCCCTCCATCCCTCCGGTCACACAGGGATGCCCACATCCCTCCCGCCGGTCCCCTCTGCCTCTGGCCACCGGCTCCAGCTTCCCCCTCTCCCGTCCGGCAGCCCGTGGCCGGGCTCTCCTGCCTGCAGATGGCCACAGAGCCAGGGCAAGCGGCCTCTCCCTCAGCTTCGCCCCACACATCAGCCTGGCTGCTGCCCCCCGCATCCCCCTGCTCCCTCCCAGACGGATGAGCCTTCCCAAAAGGATTCCAACCACCCCATTTTTAGCGTGAGGCTGTGACCAGTCACAGCAAGTGCCCCCCTCCCTGCGCACCCCCCCACACCGAGCCCCGTTCCTGACGCCCTTCACCTCTGTGCGGCGCGTGGTCACACACGCCGGCTTTTTTCCACTTATGGAAGCACTTATGGAAGGGCTGGGCATGCGTGGGAGCTGCCAGCGGGGAGAGGCAGGGCTGGGGCAGCGGAACAGCCCCTCACCGGGCTCTCTGACCCGACCCTTGCCCAGGGACACTTTTGGACACAAGTGCTGTCCCAGGGGTGGCTGGGGAGATGCTCCCCACGGCGAGAGCCGTAGGAGGTGGTTTCGGGGAACTGCTCTGCCTTCTTCCCAGGAGAGCGCTGATCCTGCCCGCCTGCCCTGCCGTGGATCCACAGAATTCACACCTCTGATCTCCCTCCTGACACCAGCAGGTCACAGGCTTGTGTCGGTCACACCTTCGTGAAGGACGCGCGTGGGGAGCTGCAGGAGAGGGGGAGTCGCAGCCCAGTGTGTTTGGTTTGGGAAGCACAGGCAGGCTCCCGAGAAGCGCAGAGCTGGCCCCACGTCTGCCCCACAGAAACCACTGGCCACCGTGCCGGGAGGAGACACGGCAGCAGGGAGGATGTTTGTGGGCTCCGCGGAGCCCGTCTGGCACCCACGCTGAACCTTAAACCCTGACAAAGTGCAAGTTGTGCAAAAACACGTGACGTCACTTACATCCCGGCCCCATCCATCCCATGCGGATAAAAATAGCCGGGAAGCCAAGAGGGGCCTCCGAGCAGGGAGAGAGGGAGGGAGGGAGCTTCGGCACAGACCTCAGTGCCGCAAACCCCATCGCCCGGCCGGGAGGGAGGGACGGTCCCAGGGGCACAGCATCGCCTGGGTTTTCCTGCCAAACCCAGACCCATTCCAGCAAGGAATAAAGGCAAACTAACCCTGAAAGGGGTTAAAAAAAACCCTCTCAGTCTCCGGCAATTTAAAGTCGGAGCAGACTCAACATCGTATATACCTGGAACCCACATGAAATAAAAGAAGGAGCTCGGGGCTGGCTGCCCGTCGCTGCGAGACCAGCCCCTCGGGGCTGCCAGGCTGAGGAGCAGCTTCCAGATGCTCTGCTCTCCCCGAGCCGTTCCGTGGCTAAAAGCAGTCCGAGCCACAGTCCTGGAGGCAGCGGCGCCCAGGCCACTCATGAGACGGGGTGAGACCGGGAAGGAGCCCCAGTCCCACACCTCTGCCTGCCCCCCGGCCCGGGGGCTGCTGAGCAGAACCAGCCACAGAATCATAGAGTCGTCCAGGTTGGAAGGGACCCTTTGGATCATCGGGTCCAACCATCGACCCAACACCAGTCCGTTCCCTTCCAGACCGTGGAAGAGGAGAACTCGCCCCGCGCAGCAAATCCTCTCTGCCTCACTTCCCACATGCAGGAATCCTGAGTGGAAACCAAAGCCTCTTCCTTTAGACCCGTTATCTCCCTGCCCGAAGTCCCTAATCTCCTCGGCCAAGGGTTCCTGCCCCAACGGAGCCACTCTGGAGGTGTTGCTTTGCTCCGGACAGCCACAGGGAAAGAGGGATTAAAGGCAGCCACAAGCCTCATGAGCATCCTGCCAGCAGCACACCATGCTGCAGGACCATGTGGACCTTCCCCAGGGTCCACCACTACAAACTGGCGGCAGGATGAGGTGAGACAAGGCAGAGGACCAACCCGAGAGAGGCTGGTGGATGGACAGGACAAGGACTGTCCCAGCATCATGTCGTGCAGAGGGATCCCAATGGAAATGGCCTCCTGGGCCGGTGAAGGCAGTGGCAGCATCCCCTGCCCATGGCGAGTGTTGGGCTCGCAGATAATGGCTGGTGGCTTCAACCCCGCAGCACGGCCGAGGGCAGGCGGCTCTGGGGGGGCACCTTCAGGATAAAAGCGTGGAGGCCACCAGGATGGACCAGGGTCCTCCTGCTTGTTGGTTGTGTGACAGTCAGCACAACCAGCACACGAAAGAACCTGTGACTCATGCCTGAAAATGAACAGGCGAGACAAGTAAGCTCTGCTCTGCATTACCCAGCAAAGAAAGGGAAATCACAGAAGGAAGATAAAGACCCTTACTCTGACGTAGATGAGGCATTGGAGAATGAGGGGGTGAGGAAAGGGGTGGTGGGATTTCAGGGCCGTTGTCTGGATGGGGATGAGGGGGCAGCGATGGTGGGGAGGGCAATCCCTGCCATGGGAATGTCCGCTGATCCTGCGTCACCTCCTGTCACTCCCGTAATGTGTCCGAAGTCAAGGGCATCACACGCTGACAACACTGCCCTCCAGGTGACTGATTTTGAACTGAGAGGCCGAGGACATCACCAATTCATGCTGCTGGATGCCATTTCTACACCCCAAAGGACCGTTCAGGTTTGTGTACGAGCTGCCTCAGCACAGAGTGTGGCCAGTCCAAGGACACGGCAACGTTCCGCCAGGACACGTCCAGCACAGGTGAAACAAAACCAGCGGAGTTCCACGAAGAACACGTGGAGACCCAAAGCGTTTTCTCCCCGGGGGGCTCGGAGCAGCAGAGGGGGTGAGGGCAGGTCCCTGGGGTCCGCTCTCGGGCCGTGTGTCCCCACGTCCCACTTGCACCTCGCTAATAGCGGATCCCGGGAGAGAGAGCTCAGGAGCCAGAGCAGGGACCCAGCAACGTTTCATCAGCTGCAGCCTCTCAGCTTCTGGCAGCCGGCAGCTCCGAGCCCTCCCGAGCCAGAGGCTGCATCTGCCTCTTTGTGCTTAATAGCCCTCAATCAATTTTTCTCCCACAAATTTGCCTAATGGCTTTTAGAACCTTTTTCTGCTTTGGCCGCTGTAAACACCCCGTGGCAATGAATTCCACCACGTGTCACCCACCAACATGTTACCCCAGGAAGCACTCAGTAAAAAATTACTCCCCTTCACGTGTTTTTACAGCTCTTGCCTGGCCGTTTCACCGGGCACCCATCCCAACCACCGCTCCGTGTGAAACGGTGAATAACCATGGTGAGTAACCCTTCGTGCCGGTGGTGGGGCTCGTGATCTGTGTCCCCGGCTCCGCTGTCGATCTTCAGGCCGAGCAGTTGATTTCATGTGAAGGCTTTGGTGTCACCAGCAAACTCCTCCAGCTCGTCGTTCCTCCCTTTTCTGGGCTGTTTGTGAGCGTGTGGAGAAGCCCCGAGCCTGCCCAGGGCGCGTTCTCTGGCCATCTCCCATCTGCCATCCTCCAAACCTCTGGGGCAAGTATCTCAGCCTGGCAACTGGCCACCTTTCCTATTACTGATTCCTCACGTGATCTGTTCTTTTGTCACCTCGTTTTGAGGCGATTCCTGGGACTCTCCTCCTGTAAAGAAAGGCTTCCTACAGTGTACATGCCACAGCAGAGAATGAACTTGGCTTTTTTACCATCGTCCTAGCTCTCCAGTGACCCCATTTAGACCCTCACCATCCTCGGGCTCTACGTATCTTCTGCTCAGGTTCTTGCCTTCAGTCGTTTTGAGTGCAGCTTTTAACCTTTTGGCCAGTTATTTCTCGAAATCCCTTTGGGTGTACGTTGGGCCCATCTCCCTCCTTTGGCCAGAGGTTTTGCTCGCAGAGGTCTGTGAAATCCGGCAGATCCCCCCCAGCAGAGGCTCTCCCCCACCGGGCACGGCCCAACTGCCAGAGCTGCAACGGGGACCCAGCGTCCACAGAGGACGGGAGGTTGTCACGGGGCTGCCACAGGGCTTGCGGGGACACTGGCAGGTAGGAAAGGCACCGGGGGTGTGGTGTCTGTCCCATGTTTGGTTCCAACCTTTCTATTCCTTGGACTTGTTCCCAGCTGAACTTTTGCCTTCCACTCTGATAAGAACCCGTGGTTTCCTTTCCTACAAGCGCTGTCTGGTAGGCACAGGACAAGGTCACCGAGGGAGCAGTGGTGTGACTGGTGTGCATGTCACGTCCTTCTGATGTTGGGTTTATTCTGTGTTTCAAGGAATGGGACTTTGTGCATGACACCAGGTTTGAACCACCGGTGCCTTCTTGTCCAATAATCACTGTCACCATGGTCCCCCTCGGTTAACCACACCAGCGACGGGGAGGGACGGTCTGGAGGGAGAGAATGTGGCACAGGAAGGACATGGACCAGTTGGAGGAAGTCCAGAGGAGGCCACGGAGATGCTGGGAGGGCTGGAGCCCCTCTGCTGGGAGGACAGGCTGAGAGAGTTGGGGGGGTTCAGCCTGGAGAAGAGAAGGTTCCGGGGAGACCTTGAAGCCCCTTCCAGTCCCTCAAGGGGCTCCAGGAAAGCTGGGGAGGGACCTCTCGATCGGGGAGGGGAGCCATAGGACGAGGGGGGATGGTTTTAAGGTGAAAAAGGGGAGATTTAGGTGAGATCTGGGGAAGAACTTCTTTGCTGTGAGGGTGGTGAGAGCCTGGCCCAGGTTGCCCAGAGAAGCTGTGGCTGCCCCATCCCTGGAGGGGTTCAAGGCCAGGTTGGAGGGGGCTTGGAGCAACCTGCTCTGGTGGGAGGTGTCCCTGCCCAGGGTGGGGGGGTTATAACCCGATGGCCTTTGAAGGTCCCTTCCCACCCAAACTGTTCCATGGTTCCGTGAGCCTGATGTCTCCAAGCCGCGAGCAGGCCCCGGTGCTCACAGGGGAGCGGGCGGAACAAATAAGGAACGTGCTGAAAGAAACCGGAGACGGCCCGAAGGAGAAGAAAAACATCAACCGCGCCAGGAACTTTCCCGAGGAAGGGGGACACCCGGGAGCGCCCCCGCTGCCGGCCCGGCCCGGCGGGACGGCGGGGACGGGGGGGGGTCACCGCCGGGAGGGGACGGGGAGGGCGGCGGGGGCACGGAGGGTCCAAGGGGCGGTCGGGGCCGGGAACCGGGGGCTCGGGCTGGGGGCGACCGGGGGTGGGCGTGGCGTGGCGGGGCGGGGCGGGCCGTGCGCGGCAGCACGTCCGGAGCGGGGCGGGCAGAGCCCGGGCCGGCCCCGCGCGGCGCTGTCAGGCGGCGGAGCGGTTGGGCTCCCCTGGGCTCGGTGATGGCGGTGCCGGAGCCGGACGCGCGTCTGGCGCAGGAGAAGGAGGAGGAGAGCGAGGAGGAGAGCGAGATCCTGGAGGAGAGCCCCTGCGGGCGCTGGCAGAAGCGCCGCGAGCAGGTGGGCACCGGGCGGTGCGGGGCACCCAGCGCGGCCCCCGGTGCGCGGGGCGGGGGCGATGGCGGCGGGCGGAGGCCGATGCGGAGGGGTGCCCTGGTGCGGGAGCCGTGCCGTGCCCTGCCCCGGTGCGGGAGCTGCACTCGCCGTGCCCCGGTGCGGGCTGTCTCGGTGCGGGGAGCCCCGGTGCGGGCTGTCTCGGTAAGGGAGCCGGGCTCGCCGTGCCCCGGTGCGGGCTGTCTCGGTAGGGGAGCCGGGCTCGCCGTGCCCCGGTGCGGGCTGTCTCGGTAGGGGAAGCCCCGGTGCGGGGAGCCGTGCTGTGCTCCGGTGCGAGCTCTCCCGGCGTGGGCTCCCCCTGTGCGGGGAGCGGGGCTCGCCGTGGCCCGGTGCGGGGAGCTGCGCTTTGCTCCGGTGCGGGGTGCCTCGGTGCGGGAGTCGGGCTCGCCGCGACCCGGTGCGGGAAGCGAGGTTTGCTGTGCCCCGGTACGGGCTGCGGGGAGGGGGGAGAGCGGGGCAGCCCCGGGACGCAGCAGAGGGCACCGATGCCCGAGCTCGGTGCTGGAGGCCTTTGCTGGGCTCGACTTCGGGCTGTGCCCGGTGGCACGGTGCGGGCGGGAGGCCGGTAGCCACGAGCCGGTGGCCGGCAGCTCCTGCGGGAATGAGAACTCGCCGGTAAATGGCGGGGCTGGCCCCTGCACCGCTCCAGGGCTGGAGAACCCGGTTCCTCCTCTCCAGGGAAGGGGTTTGGACCATCTCGGCTTATCTTCCCTCCTGCAGCCTGTCCAGCAGGGTTCTGCACAGCTTCGTCACCCCCCTGCCCTCTCTCTCCCGGAGGTTTCCGTGCCGTGTCCATCCTGGCAGCGGACCCCGAGTCTCCCGGCCTCTCTCAGGGTGCCCAGGAACGGGGACCAGCGTCGGTGGGTGACTCCTGACCCCAGGCAGGGGTGGGACAGCACTGAGAGGGGATCACGGGCACCCTCAGCTTCTGAAGGATAAAAGGACCCATCCGAGGCCAATCCTGTTCTTTATCTTCCCACCGTCGCCTGTTAACGACCTGCCTGTGGTCCCTCCGGCTCTGGCCCGCTGCAGGCTGCCCGTTTTAGGCTGTCCCTTGTTTTCCCAGCCTGAGCTCTGCTGAGATCTTGATGAGCTGCTAATGTCGGTGCCATCAGCACCTGCCCTTCTTCTGTCCCTCTGTGCTTTCAGGTGCTTCCACGCTTCCACACCCCCGTGTCACCCTTCGGTCTCCCTTCCTGCTACCGTACCACCTCTGCCGCGCATCTTCTCTAGGTCAGGGCCTCTCACTGGGGCGTACGTGTGGTGTGGATGGTGCCTGAGCCCTGTCCCACCGTGTCCGTGCCGTGCGGTCAGTGCTGGGACCTGACACCCCGTTCATCAAAATCCCGAGGCTCCTTCCCCTGCTCGTCCTTGGTGCTTCTGGAGTCACAGGTCCCACCCGTGAGGCACATCCGAGGTGTCGGGGACAGCCGTAGCTGTCTCCTGTTGTTTTGTTTATCTTTTTTGGGTTGGGCTCTGCTGGCTCCATCGTTGTCCGTCCCTCTGTCCGCTGTGCCCTGTGTCTGACCAGGCTCCGGCTGCCAGTGCAGGCGATGCGGTGTGTCCCCTGTGTCCTCCGTGCCACCGGTGAGGCGTGGGGTGACAGTACCGGCGCAGCAGACAGACAGACAGACCCCTGCCTCTCCCATGGTCTCTCTGCCAGGGTGGCTCTGGCGCAGCTCAAGAGGTGAGGAAAGCTGTGCAGAAACTCGATTTTTAGCTGAGAATACCCTGATGCTGCTGTAGATAGACCTGGAGACTCACAGCGACCTCCAGCGCGTGCTGGAAACAGGGTGAAAACATTTGGTGTCGGTCCTGGATGAGATCCCGAAATTTAATTGTGTCTGACCTGTAGTTGCATTATGTTTTCTCACACGGCTCCTGGGTGATGTGTGTTAGTCTGTGACACACCAAAACAGCCTGACACCCCTGCTTCTCCTTGGCAAAGAGACGGCTTGGAGGTCATTTCCACTTTGAACGATCCCGGTCTGTTTTGCCCTCATGGTGACATGGAATCACAGAATGGTTTGGGTGGGAAGGAACCTTTAAAGCTCCTCCAGTGCCACCCACCAGAGCAGGTTGCTCCAAGCCCCCTCCAACCTGGCCTTGAACCCCTCCAGGGATGGGGCAGCCACAGCTTCTCTGGGCAACCTGGGCCAGGCTCTCACCACCCTCACAGCAAAGAAGTTCTTCCCCAGATCTCATCTCAATTTCCCCTCTTTCAGTGTCAAACCCTTCCCCCTCCTCCTATGGCTCCCCTCCCCGATCAAGAGTCCCTCCCCAGCTTTCCTGGAGCCCCTTGAGGGACTGGAAGGCCCTGTACCTTTGGTTTCACACATGGCTGCTGTAGCCGTACCGCAGCTCACACCCCCCTGTGCGTCGTTACAGCGCGTTTCAGGTACAGACCCAGCAGCTACATCGTGCCGTGATGTTAGTGCTGCGCTGGGTCTGTCCGTCCCTACCGCGGGAGAAAACATTTCCCTGCACAGCTTCCTTTGCCCGTTCACGACACGCGTGCTCACGATGGATGTGAAGTCACAGATTTCCACAGGCAGTTCGGGAAATAAAAGCACTTGCGGCGTCTCCGCAAGGTATGTGGAGAAACGGTCACGTGAACCCTCCGGTGGCTTCACGTTGGGTGCCAGCACAGCCCGCATCCTGCCTCCTTCCCTGCTCTGGGAGCCAAAGCGCAGCAGAGGAATGCTCTGCTGCTCCAGACTTTTCCATTTAGGAAGATACGGGGTTTTCTTCAGCCTTGGTTTGATGACTTCATATGCTTTTTTCCATCCACCCTGTGGAGTAGAAGTAGCAAGGGAGAAGAAACTTGAATTACTGCTGATGTTAAAAGTTTTGCCACTTTCCGTGTCTGAATACGGTTTCCTGAATGAACCCAGCACCTTGTTACTGAGGTCGAACTGGATTTATCTGGGATGCTCGGCTTCTGCAGAGCCTTTATCCATTTGGAAAGGGGACTGTTGTGGCCGGGAGGAATTTGTTGGCTCTGCTGTTGGCAAGCACTGGTATCACTCCATTAATAGATAGTAATAGGTAATAATAGATAATAGGTAATAATAGATAATAGGTAATAATAGATAATAGGTAATAATAGATAAGAGTAGATAATAATTAATAGATAATAATACACACAGACGGCTGCCAGTGGCTAGAGCAGGGCTGGTTACTTTTCGCTTGGAATAGTCCACTGCTCCCCTTCTTGGTCACCTTGTTTAGTAAAAGGGTTAATGACTGAATGTGTAGTGATACAGAGGCCTTGAACCCTGAGCTTTACCTTCTAAAGCCAGCAGGATGAAAGAAAGGAGAAAGAGAAACAATAGTAGAAAGAAAGAGAAGAAACACCGAAGCAGAATTCACAGAAAAATAAAGTGATATTAGAACAATCTGCAAGAGGGGAAGATTTTGAAGCGTTGCTTCAGGTTTCCACAGATCAGAAAGCGAAAACAAAATACAGAAGAATAATCTAAGCATTTGAGTACACTGAGGTGCGTGGGTGTTCCCTTTTTTGGGGTATTAATTATGTTTGCAGTTCGCAGTGAGGATAACCAGTTCTGTGGTAGATTATTTGGAAAGGATCCAACTATTTAATATTTGCCACCAGAGTTATTTTTAAAAGCTGCTTTGTTGCCAGCCCTCCCAGGAGACCAGGACTCGAAGTGTGTTTTGTTGGGGAGTGCTTTTCCAGAGCAGAGGGGATCAGCTGAAGGATTTAGCTCTCTCTTTTCATGCCACCCATTTTTTATTTTTTTTTCTACCCCTTACTGGTTTTACGGCTTTTGTTTGCTGTTATTTAACTTTCCAGGACGAGTTTACTGGTGAACCTGCTGACCTCAGCTGATGGGGCAGGTTAAGGTGGTGCGGCTTTGCTCTGTGCTCCGCACAGGACGGGGGGCACCCCAGCCCCAGCTGGTTTTAATTGAGGGTATTTGTGAGAGCAAGACGAAACTGTTTGAAGGAAGGTGGCGTAACTCACCGTGGATAAACTCTGGTGGGAGCAGACAGCCGGGTCCTCTTCTCGGCGTGTGTTCTGCGGGTCTGGCCAGAACCAAGACTCTGCACGCTGGATTTGGCCGCCGCCTCCTCGTTACCCTTCTCCTTCCCGTGGGCGATGGGGCTGTCCTGCCTCTCCCCCAGGTCTGCTTTCCCTGTGCTGCTTTCTCCGTTCCAAGGAGCCTGTAATCCCTCATGCTCTCACCCGGTGACAACAATCCCCTGCCTTGTTCTCGCTGCTGGGGGGGAGGTGACGTCAGCCCCGCCACAAAGGTTAGTGCAGAAACTTGCCCTTTTTCCTGCGGTAACTCGCTCTCTTGCTCCCGCTCGGGTTCCCCATCAGGATGCCTCTCTCCTGGGGCGCTCCCGTGGCGATACCTGCTGCTCCGGCGTCTCCACCATGTCCCAAAGGCAGCCCCAGCCCCCCCAAACCAGACACCAAAGACACATATTACAATTACCGGTGTTCTCCGTGTTTTGTTCCCTTTCCTGTTTTTAACCAAGCTTTTTGTGCCCTTTCATTGGTTTTCCCAGCAGGTATTTTTGTTGACGGTGGCTAGACGTTCCCCATGGAGTCGTGCAGGCCTGTCCACCTTTGTGTCCCCTTTCTCCTTTTTCTCTGGTGTAACCAGAGAACGTGCGCGGTCCCGGAGGCTTTTATGTTTCACTGCTGGGACAAGGGAGGTTACAAAATGGATGAGAAGATGATCGAATGCTCCTTGGTTGGCTCTTCTGTTGGATAAATTAGCATCCGGCACTGAACACGTGCAAGGCAGGGTTTAGCATTCCCCTGGGGCCATCAGACACTGCTCAGCAAGGTGGCTTTGGTGACTTTTGGTCAGCGTTGGCTGTTCAGTGCGGACTCGCTCTGTGCCAAGGCTGCAGGAGGGCTCCAGGAAAGCTGGGGAGGGACTCTGGATCAGGCAGTGGAGCCATAGGACGAGGGGGAAGGGTTTGACACTGAAAGAGGGGAGATTGAGACGAGATGTGGGGAGGAACTTCTTTGCTGTGAGGGTGGTGAGAGCCTGGCCCAGGTTGCCCAGAGAAGCTGTGGCTGCCCCATCCCTGGAGGGGTTCAAGGCCAGGTTGGAGGGGGCTTGGAGCAACCTGCTCTGGTGGGAGGTGTCCCTGCCCAGGGCAGGGGGGAGACTGGATGGCCTTTAGGGTCCTTTCCCACCCAAACCATCCTATGATTTCCTGAAATAACAACGCTTGTGTTGCCTTCAGCCTGCAGGATCTCTCCTGGGTCTTATCTGGGCAGTGGAAAAATACTCTTCTGTCCCTCTTTCTCAGCAGTGGAAGGAGAACAGGGATCACAGTGTTTGCTCTGGCAGCTGCTGGGCAAGAGGGAAGGGCAGCCACGGGTATGGAGAGAAAGGAAAGATTCCAGCCCTCCCTCCCTCCCGTGGGCAGAGGGGACAGACTGGCCGGTGGCTGCATCTCTGAGGAGGTCTGTGCCAGGTCCTGCTCCCTCTCCACAGGTATCCAACAACAACCCCCTGGCCATTGCTGACAGGCAGGGGGTGTCCTGGGGATGGATGGGGGGGAGCTCATAGAAGAGGGATGGATGCAGTGGGTGCCCCTCGTGCCCTGGGCTGGGAGAGCTCTGCACGTCCCACTGTGGTGGCCGTGAGCATTCCCCTCCCCGGGTCTCCCCTGCCAGCAGCGCCGCTGGACACCTGGGAATTTCTCCTGCATGATTTTTCCTGGCACTTCTCTCTGCCCATAGCTCAGCTCCTTCTCTCCTCGGAGGCTCACCGCTCCTCCGGCACAGTCTGGACGAGTGCCATTTCCCTCTGCCATGGTGGCACCAATGTTAAACCACAGCAGAGCTCGCCCTGGGCCCTGCCGCTGCCTCCCGGCTCCGTAAAGCCTCAGGCCACCATCCCTGCTCGGCCGCGTCCCTCTGGCTGGTAGCGTGTGAGCCCTGAATCCGCCCCGCTCTGAATTAGCACCGAGAATGTGTTTTTTGTGAGAGGTAGGGATCAAATGCTTCGCTGGAATCAAAATATTTTCCATCTCATGTGTTGCCTTCACCTGCTGATTGTGTAAGAGGATCACACAGGGGGAGAACAGGTTTATCTGGCACCACAGATGCCTCGTCCGGCTCCTGCCGGGACACGGTGGGCTTGGTCCTGCTGAGCCACGGGACACGGTGGGCTTGGCCGGTTGTTTTTGCCCTGGGCTGGAGGTAGCAGTCCGGGTGGATGTCACCCAGCTAGGTCTTTTGTCACAGCCTTTGGCGTCCCTGCTGCGGTGTGAAACCGAGCCAGCGGCACAGCCGGGCTCGGGATCCGTAATTGCTGGGGGCTGCTGCTGTCCCCAGCCTCCTCCCTGGGGACAAAGGGCTGTTGGTGGCAGGTCTGGTGCTTGAAACGGGTCCCCGGAGGCCGAGGGCTGGGAGAGCTGAGCAGCAGGATGCTTCGGCTCCGCATCCGGAGACTCACAGCGGGACTGTGGATGAGTCCCCTGGGTGCCCGATGCCAGCGTCCCACCGCTCCTGCAGGACCTGCTGCGGCGTCTGCTCCTCAGACAGGCTCTGTTGCCACTGCTTTTTGCTGTCCCTGTCCCTGGGTGAGCTGGAGGAAGCAGCAGGGGCGTCAGAGCAGGGCCTCAGCCCTCTTAGCTCATTCGGGTTTTTTTCCTTTTACATATTTTTAAAAAATCATTTCCACGTTGCAACAGTCCCCCCTGCCCTGCCTGGGGCCACGGTGTGGGGTGGTAGCAGAGGAGAGCAGGGTCTGTCAGGGCCAGGGACCGCGTGGTTTGGAGACGGGGTCAGTGGGCTGGAGAGGGGGTCCCTGCAGAGACACAGTCCTCTGTCCCTGCTGCTGGCACACACCGCTCTGAGAGGACAATCCCTGCTGCCAAAGCGGTGTCCCCCCGCCTCAGCACCTCCATGCTGTCACCTGGAGAGAAGTCCCTCGAGAAGCCCAGACACAGCCTTCACTCTCGCCCAGGCTTGTGAGATCCTGAGCGGAGGGATGGGCTGGGATTTACTCCCAGGCACGTTGTGTTCCCTGCTCAGCCTGGTGGCCCCGGCAAACCCCACCAGTTCCCAGAACCAAAAGGGATAACGTCACGAGGAGCCAGGTAAACTCTGCGGGCAGCGAGCATCACCATCCTCATGTCCTGATGGCTCCCCTCTCGTTGCCGGCAGCCAGGGCTTTCTGCTCCATGGCAGAGGCGCACGGGGCTGTCACCTGTGGCATCAGCCATGTCTGCTGTCACCGTACGATGTGGCACGGCTGGTCTCGGTGAGCCCAGGTCCCTGTAACCCGTGTAACTCCTCCTCCTTCTTGCTTGGCTCTCCCTTTGGGGGTCACTTTGGTGATTTGCCCCATGTCCTCCAGACAGTGACGTTTCTTACCTCCTGTCCCCAGGTAAGAAGGAGGGGCCTTTCTGTGAGGGTGGTGAGAGCCTGGCCCAGGTTGCCCAGAGAAGCTGTGGCTGCCCCATCCCTGGAGGGGTTCAAGGTCAGGGATTTCTCTGCTGAGGGAGGGGGCCAAAGAATCATAGAATTGTCCGTGTTGGAAGGGACCTTTCAGCTCCTGGAGTCCCATCACGGACCCAGCACTGACCAACCCACCACTGACCCATGTCCCTCAGCACCACCTCTGCCCGGCTTTTCAATCCCTCCAGGGATGGCGACTCCACCACTGCCCTGGGCAGCCTCTGCCAAGGCTTCACAGCCCTTTCAGTGTAAAAATTTTTCTTAATATCTAGTCTAAACCTCCCCTGGCGCAACTTGAGGCCGTTTTCTCCTCTTCTGTCGCTCGTCCTGTCACAAACCAGCACGTGCTCATCCTGAGGACACGAGTGCGGGTGTCTGGGGACAGGCAGAGGACTGGCAGGGTGGCCTCTCCTCCAGGCACGATGGCCATGCCTTTTCCCCAGTCTCCTAGAGCGACTGAGAGGGGTAACAACGCACATTGTCTTTATTTTCTTCTCCAAATCGGGTCTAAATGCCATTGCTTTCCAACCCCCTCCTTCCCTCTCTAACAGCAGCTCTCCTGAGGCCCCAGAACCATATCCCTGAGCCGCCTTCTGTGGGCTGTTTCAGTCCTTGTTGACGTGAAAAGCTCAAAAGGGAGCGGTTTATTGTAAGATGCAATCTGATCTTTTGTAAACCTTCGCCTACTGGTCCCCAGTGATCTCTCCAGGCTGGACTCGGCCCCTGCCAAGGGCTTTCTGGAAGAGCCTGAGCAGGGGGTTTGCCCAGTCCAGCCCTGGAATTCTGCCTGTTCCCTGTGGTGGCCACCGTTAGCAGCACGGGGAGCTGCCGGGAACCCCTGGAAGATGTGGCGTGAGAGAATCAAGGGGCCGGTTCCTTTTGTCCCCAGTCACCTCTAGGACTATAATGCATCTTTTATTTATTTATGCGGTCTCTGCGCACGAGGCAGCTGTTCGGTATCAGTTTTATTGTCATTCACCACGAGACTGAGCATGTTCGCATCTACAGGGTGCCTGCCTGATGCTCCTCATCGCGTACCAGAGCCTCCCAGACACCAACAGGTCCACTGTCTGGTACCACCTCGGACTCTGAGAGTGGGATGTTCCAGGCCAGGAGGCTGCAGCAGAGGGATGACCCCGGATTTGGCTGTGGGTCCTGCTGTAGGTTCACAGTCTG
Organism: Numenius arquata; assembly: GCF_964106895.1. NCBI lineage: Eukaryota > Metazoa > Chordata > Aves > Charadriiformes > Scolopacidae > Numenius > Numenius arquata. Next base: position 77,181,635 of record NC_133578.1, read on the forward strand.
CATGCAGGAACGGTGTGACCCCACGGGGAGGTGGCACCTGAGGTTTTCAGCCCTGGCTGTGCCTTTGAGCCGGGCACCAGTAACCTCCCTGCAGAGCTCTGCTGCTCCTCCATGTCCTTGTGGCAATCAAAAGGCTGTCCAGGTCCATGTTCTCCATTTGATGCCTTGTTCTCAGCCTTGTGGCCACTCACTGGTTTTGGGACAGGATTTTTCTCAAGACCATGAGCTAATTTTCAGTGGCTTTTTTGGGGAGAGGGGGAAGATCAGCTTCATAGAGTGCTCCATGACAGCAGACCCTTGTGGTGCCCAGGCACTTGCCCCCGGCCACTCTCCCTCCCAGCACAGCCTCCCCTGCTACCCATCTCAGCCTGGGGCTGGCTACCAGAGCTCCTGCTGAGGCTGCCCACTCCCCTGGCCAGGCAGACCCTCCTGTCCTGGCCCACCCTTGCTTTCCACCCATAGCACCTCCAGGAGGACCATGGCTCGGGGTTCACGGGGGCTGGTGGGACGGTCCTGCTGTGGGGGACCCGGGCAAGGGCAGCGGCTCCCCCGGTAGAGCCCTTGCTGGGCACTCCTGGGCTGGATGTTTGTACTGGGAGCACTGGGAAGCTGCTGGGACTCACTGGGAAGGCCATGGTCAGCGAGACGGGCTGGCCGTGCTGGGCTTTGTGAGGAGCACATGGAGCCTGTGAGCGCAGGAAGGAGTAACAGAGGTGCTTTGTGTGCCCGCAGCAGGAACTGGGCCACCAGCTGCCCGTCCCTCCCCGCTAACAAGCCGGGGGTGCTGCGCGCCTGCGCCCATGGCTGCCCCGAGCCCAGCCCCGCCGGTGGGATGCCACGTTCCGGCCCCGGGAGGCAGAACAATCCCCTTTTCATCTGCCGCGTGGCGGATGGGAGCTGCTGCCAGGGCTGGCGGGGACAGCCCTGTCCCCATCCCGGTCCCGCTGGAGGAGGGCAGGGACGGGACGGGGACTCGTGCAGTGATGCTGTTGCGAGGGCAGTGGATGCCCAGACCCATGGGATGTGGCTCCGTGACCTCTGGGGAGGAAAACTCATCAGAGAGACCCCAGGGCATGGGAGGTTGTCCCCAGTCTCCTCGGGATGTGAAAAGAGGTGATGTTATGGCTTTGGTTTGGCTGGACCTTCTACTTCGCCCCGTCCAATGTGTGACCGTCAGCCGTGGGTGTGGGTTGCTGGGAGGTGGGGTCCATGTGGGGGTCAGGAGTGGGGCTGGGGTGGTGACTGTCACCACCAGCCTCTGGCTGGGCTGGAAAAGTCGAGGGGGGCTGGCATGGGAACGGCTCTGAGCCGCTGGCTCTCTCCTGTGCCCTCACCTCCTGGAGAAATGGGGCTGCGATTCCCGAGCAGGCAGGTCCTGAGGGCAGGACAGGCAGCAGGACAGGGGTTTGCTCTACTCACCGTGTCCTGGCCGGGGTCTTCTGTGGGCTGGAGACCATCCCTGCAGCACGTTTGTCCCCGCAGGGCCGGGAGCCATGGGCAGGGATGTGTCCGTGCTGTCTCACACCTTCCTGTGCCTTGCAGGTGAATCAGGGGAACATGCCGGGCATCCAGAGCACTTTCCTCGCCATGGACACGGAGGAGGGTGTGGAGGTGGTGTGGAACGAGCTGCTCTTCACCGACAAGAAGGCCTTCAAAGCACACGAGGTGAGTTGTCCCTCCCTGGTGGGACTGTGCGCACCTTCCCTGAGACCACCCATCGCACCTTCCTGGCCAGTAGCGCCGGTCCCTGCTGCTCATGGGTGCACCTCGGTCACCAGTTAGTCACAGCCCACTCCTGCCTGCCTGGCTTTCCCTTGGCTTCTCTCTCAAAGACAGCTCCGTGTGTCGTCTGTACCCCAAAACCAGCTTTCCCCATGATCAGGGGCTCAGCCTGCTCCCCCAGCCCCAGGTTCCCTTGCCTCCCTTGAGGTGTCCTGCCATGTCCCAGGACCTGCCACCTCACCCGTCCTCTCTCTGCCCACAGGAGAAGATCAAGACCATGTTTGAGCAGCTGGTGCTCGTGGATCACCCCAACATTGTCAAGCTTCACAAGTACTGGCTGGATGTGAAGGACTTGAAGGCGCGGGTAGGGAGGACTCTGGGAGATCCCCAGGCTGGGGGGGGATGGCAGGGGACCCCAGTTCTGCTCCTCACGCGGCTCCCCGGGACTCCCCCTCCTTCCCCGGGACACTGTGGCCAGCAGCCTGCTCTCAGCTGTGTGTGGGACCAGCGCTGGCGGCGAGCTGCTGGCCAGGGCAGGGAGGCTGGGAAGGTGACACCTCTCTTCCCTCCCAGGTCATCTTCATCACAGAGTACGTGTCCTCGGGGAGCCTGAAACAGTTCCTGAAGAAAACCAAGAAAAACCACAAGGCCATGAATGCCAGGGTAGGTTCCCTGGGAGCAGCGGTGGGTGTCCCAAGTGGGTAGCCCTGTGCCCGCTGGCACAGGATGGGTTTCTGCTCCCTTAGAAGGCACAGCAAGCACCTATGGTTGCTCCCTGAGCTGCCCAGGGACCCTCCGGTTTAGGGAGATGGCATCTTGGTGAGGGCCAGAGCAGCAGAACTTCCCCAGGATATCCCAGACACCGACCCTGCTGTCGGGATCTGACCCCGGGGCTGGGACCTGGTGGAAGCTGCTACTGCGAGGTTCAGTGGCACGATGCCGACGGTTCCCGGGGCTGCATCCCGCTTCGGGAGGCCCGTGTCTCCACCGCCCTCAACCAGGGATGGTAGCCTTGTGGCTAGCTCACTACTTGGGCTGAAGGGACCAGTCTCACCTGCAAACCCGCTCAGTGTGGGTCTGACTCATGGTTTTGCAGGCAGGTCTCAGCTGGGTGACCCTTTCTGGGGGTCTTGTGCTTGACCCTGCAAGCCCTGCCATGAGGTTTGAGCTCTGTATCACACCAGGGCTGTTGGGCACTACTGGGGTTGGGGTGTGCAGAGGAAGCCGTGTGTGTGGCCCCTGCGGCCATAGCCAGCCTTGGCCCCACTGTGATGAGCCTGTCCATGCTCCCACCGGGGTTTTGGGGCTCAGGAGAGCTCTGCCGGCCAGTGAGGACGAGTTCTCGGGTTCGATGGCGTTTTCTTTGAGCAGGGGTCAGAAGGGGCACTGTTGTGGCTGGGACAGCAGTCTCGGCAGGGCTAGTGGAGGGCTGATGTCCCCAGTCACCGGGCAATAGGTGGGGGTGACCTGATCCATCTGCTGGCCTCTGAGGGGCGCCTCGTCTGACGGAGAGCTCTGGTCTCTGCTCTAGGCCTGGAAGCGCTGGTGCACTCAGATCCTCTCTGCTCTCAGGTAAGTTTGCCGTCGCTTGCGCCGTCAGCCATCCCGCTTCTCCCTGGTGAGGTGCTGAGGGCAGCTTTGTGCTTCCCCAGCTTCCTGCACTCCTGTGAGCCTCCCATCATCCACGGCAACCTCACTAGTGACACCATCTTCATCCAGCACAACGGCCTCATAAAGATTGGTTCGGGTAAGAAGCTGCCGGCCAAGGGACGTGGTGGGGTTTTGAGGGGTGGTGGGCCAAGAGGGTTCTGGCTGGGCAGAAGAGGCTTCAGAGTCCTCAGGGGGTCACCCCTGCAAGGCTTGGAGTGACCTTCCCTTCTGTTTGTGTCCTTTGTTCCGTGCCTTCTTACTCGCCCGCTTCCGGATCGGCGCTGACGGCCAGTCTGGCACAGAGTGTTTGCCAACGGTGAGTGTCCCTCTGCCGCCTCTCCCAGCACATCATCCCAGTCCCCTCCCCGGGTCCCCCTTCGTCCCCTGTGGGCCCTGGGAACCTTTCACCAGTGAGGGCAGAGGGGACCTCTGTCCCTTGGGGCGTCGCTGCTCCTATCGTGGGAGCAGAGGGGTCTTCTGCGGGGGCAAGTGGGACCCCAGCTGCCTCGGGGCACCCCTCTGTGCTCCAGCCCCGGGGAAAGAGCTCTCAGAAGAGCCCTGACACAGAACGTTTCTCCTTCCCCGGCGCAGCCCTCCCGGACGACCTGCGGAGCCCCATCAGGATCGAGAGGGAAGAGCTTCGTAACCTGCATTTCTTCCCCCCGGAGTATGGCCGTGAGTCCGGGGTCTGGGTGCTGGGGGGAAGGATGTGGAGGGAGGGGTCCTGTGCGAGGCGTGGGCGCAGGGTGTTTGTGGCAATAGGGAATTATCCAGTGCATTCATGAGAAAAGCTGTTGGCCGTGAGTCACGGGAGATCTCATGGTAATGAATGGCTGGGTGGTAGCACCGGAGCAGCTGTGCCCACGCGGGAACGGGCTGCGCGTGAGCAGTTATGGGTTGGGAACAAGATCCCAGCGTGACCATGGGTAGCTCTGAAAAGGTCAGCTTCTGGCTCAGGAACACTCCGAAGCATGTAAAATGTTACAACAATTAGGGAAAAAGGAGTAAAGAATCTTTGTGCCGTGTGAAAACTCATGATGTGATCCCCATCTTGAATATTTTGGTACAAATTTGAGGAGAATAAAACGGGAAAGGTTTTATTGAGGGCAGGGGTGTGCGGGCAGAGGCAGCCGTAGGGACGAGGCAGGGTGCAGGGGGCTGTTCCCGGAGTGAGCCAGTGGTGGCTCGTTCCTCTGTCCTGATGTGGCTCTGGCTTGGTTCTGCAGAAAAGGCTGACGGGACTGCTGTGGACATCTTCTCCTTTGGGATGTGCGCACTGGAGGTAGGGAGCAGGACGGCTGGGAACCTGCAGCGGCCCTGGGTTACGGGGCAGGATTGCTCTTGCTGAGCCCGATGGGGATGGCGGTGGCCTGGAGAGCTTCCCGAAGAGTCTCCTTGCCCTTTTCCAAGCCTTGCTGCAAGCTGGGGATCCCTCACAGTGATAGAACCGTAGAGTCATAGAATTGTCGAGGTTGGAAGGGACCTTTCAACTCCTGGAGTCCCACCATGGACCCAGCACTGACCAACCCACCACTGACCCGTGTCCCTCAGCACCACGTCCGCCCGGCTTTTCAATCCCTCCAGGGATGGCGACTCCACCACTGCCCTGGGCAGCCTCTGCCAAGGCTTCACAGCCCTTTCCAGGAAGGAATTTTCCCCAATATCCATCCTAAACCTTCCCTGGCCCAACTGGAGGCCATTTCCTCTTGTCCCATGGCCTGTTCCTTGGGAGAAGAGACTGACCCCCCTGGCTACACTCTCCTTTCAGGGAGTTGTAGAGAGTAATGGAGACATCACTGCTGGGTTCAGCAGAACATTTTCTGCTGCCATGGCCCACCCTGCCCTGGGTGCAGTAATGGGCTTAGCTCACCTCTTCTCTGCTCGTCTGGTGCCTCCTCTTCCTCCTCGGGCTGTGACAGCCCTGGGAAGGGAGGGAATGGAGGGTAGGGACAGACCCTGCTGCTCCGAGCACAACTTTCCCGGGCAGACTGTGGGGCTGTGGGGGCTGTTTGCCTTGTCCCCCCGCCTGTGGGTGCCCAGGGAGAAGCCTGGACCTCTGTGGTAGCCAAGAAATGGACCCCGAGGGCAGGGACACAGTGGCCAGGGGGCACTGGGGAGCCTGGGAGATCCGGTGTGTCCTGGTGAGGAGCTCAACGGGTGCCACCCTGCCAGGGGGTGTCCCTTTGGGAAGCCCCCGAGGACTGACGCGGGGCTTGGCCGCCTGCAGACACGACTGCGCTCCTTCTTCCCCAGATGGCCGTGCTGGAGATCCAGACCAACGGGGACACGCGGGTCTCGGAGGAGGCCATCATGCGGGCACGGCATTCCCTGGACGATCCCAACATGCGGGTGAGTGCAGCCGGACGAGCCTTGGGGACGGAGCCACTGGGCTGTAGCCTGACCCACAGCTGGGTCAGGAATCCCTCCTGGGGTGTAAATCTGCCCACGAGTGTCCTTCCTGTCTGCTGATACCTGGAAGGTCAGAGCCAGCCTGGCATTCCTGCATGCTCCAGGTTACCCTGGTCCTGGGAAGGGGGAATGGAGACAACAACCTGCTGGAAACTTAAGGGCAGCAAAATCTGCTGGGCTGAAGGACATAGAATCATAGAAGTGTCTGGGTTGGAAGGGACCTTCTTTGTGTCTGTTGTGAGCAGCCCCAGCCAGACACCCGTACCGAAACTGCAGGGAGCAGTTCAAGAGGACAGGCCCCAGCCTGGAGCATTCTGAAGAGGCAGAGGATCTCCCTTTTCTGCCATCAATGAGCAGAAATGGGCAGATGTATCCCCCTGACCCTGCCGCTGTCAGGAATCCCTCCCACTGGCTCAGGCTCCGGTCTCCCACCATCTCTCCTGGTGGGATGCTGCTCCCAGAGCTGCTCCTGGCAGGATAAACCCCTGCCTTGCTCCTGGCAGGATAAACCCCTGCCTTTCTCCTCACAGCCCTTCGCTGGGGTTCCATTGCCCCTCCTCCCCAGGTGGGAGCAGGCAGGGAGCAGAGGTGCCATGGCCAGGCAGTTGGTGGGTGTCCAGCAGGGGAATGTCCTGCTTTGCCTCCAGTTTATGCCCTTTCATTCACCTTCAGGAATTCATTCTCTCGTGCTTGACCCTCAACCCGGACAAGCGACCAACGGCCAATAGCCTGCTCTTCCACCGGGTGCTCTTTGAGGTCCATTCCCTCAAGCTGCTGGCCGCGCACTGCTTCATCAACAACCAGTGTGAGTAACCCTGAGACCTCCCTGCCCCGCTTGAGCTTGTGTCGCTGCCCCAGCAGAGCCGTGCTCCTGGAGGAGCCGGGGGAGGAAGGCAGCGGCTCGGAGACCTTCCCTGGGGTCTGCAGAGTCCGTGTTCCAGGACCTCCCAGCTGACAGCCCCTTCCTGCCCTTGCCCTAGATCTGATGCCAGAGAATGTGGTGGAGGAGAAGATAAAGGAACTGGACCTGAACATGGTGATGGCAGAGATCCGGAGAGAGGGTCGGCCTGGAGCGCAGTGGAGGTATGGAGATTTCATAGCCATGAGCCCAGGACTTGCATCCAGGCTGGTGGTCCTGGTCCCATGGCACAGTAGTCCTTCATGCTGCTCTTCTGTCCTGCCTTTCCTCATAATCTTCCTGTCCTGTTTCCCTCCCAGGTACTCAGAGGTCTCGTTCCTTGAACTCGACAAATTCTTGGAAGACGTCAGGTGGGTTGGGGGCAGTGCTGGCTGGGCTGTGATGTGTCCACCCAGCTCTGGTCCTCAGTGTCTTTGCCCTCAGCTCCTGGTCCTCCAAGCTGAGCTGTGCCAGGGCTGCAAGAGGACAGGGCTCAGCTGATTGTCCTCCCTCTGTGTCTGCACCAGGAATGGGATTTATCCCCTGATGAACTTCGCTGTTTCCAGACCCCACGCCCTTCCACGTGCCCTCTCCCAGCCCCAGGAGGACCCTCAGAAAGCCAAGACTCCCACCCCAGAGCCCTTTGATGTGGAGACCAGGAAGGTGAGGCCAGATCCAGGCGGGGACAGATTCCCCACTGGGAGTAGGTGGACGATCCCCATTCCTGACACCTCTCCCTGTAGCCATGCACTGAGCTGCAGCCCAGGGGAGAGCTATCCTCCTTGTGTTGGCTGCCCCAGGACTGCGGTGGTCCATTTGGCCGGAGCCAGCGAGGTCCATTTCCCTCTGTACTGGGCACTGGGGAAGGCCCCACCTCAAGTGCTGGGTCCAGTTTTGGGACCCTCACGAGAGGGAAGACATTGAGGGGCTGGAACTTGTCCAGAGAAGGGCAACGGAGCTTGGGGGGACAATTCTATGATTTCACCTGAAGCCTTCTGGAGCAGCCTCGTTGCCTCTGATTCTCTGGCTCTGCCTTCCCTCCTCCCACATCTGCAGGCAGCTCTGTGGCACAGCCCGTTCTCTGCCTCGCTGCTGGGTGTAGGTTTGGAATCCCATCGGGGTTTGATGGTGATACTGCAGTGGCACGCTGCGATGGCAGCTGAGCTCTGCCTGGCACTGGCCATCCTCGGGAGCAGTCAGAGTATCTCATGGGGCTGCCTGCACCTCTCTGTCTTAAAAACCCATTTCATAGCGGGTATTTCCCTGTGATGATACATCTAATTGTTCATCACTAGTCACCTACAGCACCGTCTTTGTGTTACCGTGGATGTATGAATGCAATTTCATACTTGCATTGAATTAACGTTAAAAATACCATGTAGGGCTAAACCTAATTCTTATTCCTGCAAGACGCCGTGAAATGCCTCCCTCCCAGAAGCACATCCCCAGTGGTGTCTGCAGTCGGCTTTCAGTGCACTCAACTTATGCTTTATTCATACTGCTCAGTGCTTATTTTTAGTGAGAGTGCTGCACTGATCAATGTAAATGTAAATGTAAACCTACACAGTTATGTCTTCCCCCCGCCCCAGCATTTGTTCTGTGCTGCTTTTCCTCCTAGTGCCCCCAGGTAAGTTCTGCAAGCACGTTGTCTGTCTGACCAACACGCCCAAACAACTAGTTTTTACCACCCAGTTTGACAAAGGACTGGTGATCTCAGAGGCAGTGAGTTTCTACAGATTTGGTGAAAACAGCATTTTGTGCAGCTGGACAAACCTGCGACTCCCAAACGAGCGAAGCTGCACTGCAGAGTCTCTGTCTGTTCTGGGAGGCACCAGGTAGAGATGCTGGATGGATCCAAGGAAACTTTTTTTCACGCTGAGGATGGTTAAACAGTAGACCAGGGGCTAAGGGAGGTATGGGTCCTCCTTGGAGGTTTTCAAAACCCAGTCAGGCAGAGCTTTTAATGGCCTGAATTCACTGTTTGTCTTGTTTTGACTGGGAGCTTGGACTAGAGACCTCCTGGTGTCCCTTCCCACGTAAATCATTCTTTGATCATCGGCATTAGGCAGAGAGGGGTGTGGAGCGGGTGGCAGGGATGCACTCAAATGTCATCAGTCTCATCTCTGATGATGTCTGCAAGATGCTGTGCAGTTTGGGGTAATTCAGCCTAATAAAGGAGCACGTGGCCAGTGTGTAAGGGAAGAGCACCCACCTTGGGCTACCTGCAACTGCACCCTGGGCTGCCATCCCCAGCAGCGTGGCCAGCAGGGTGAGGGGGGGGGATTCTGCCCCTCTGCTCCGTTCTGGGGAGACACCCCCCCAGTGCTGCCTCCAGCTCTGGGGCCACCAACAGCAGAAGGACATGGACCTGTCGGAGTGGGGCCAGAGGAGGCCACGGAGATGCTGGGAGGGCTGGAGCCCCTCTGCTGGGAGGACAGGCTGAGAGAGTTGGGGGGGTTCAGCCTGGAGAAGAGAAGGCTCCGGGAGGAGACCTTGGAGCCCCTTCCAGTCCCTCAAGGGGCTCTAGGAAAGCTGGGGAGGGACTCTGGATGAGGGAGGGGAGCCACAGGACGAGGGGGAAGGGTTTGACACTGAAAGAGGGGAGATTTAGGTGAGATCTGGGGAAGAACTTCTTTGGTGTGAGGGTGGTGAGAGCCTGGCCCAGGTTGCCCAGAGAAGCTGTGGCTGCCCCATCCCTGGAGGGCTTCAAGGCCAGGTTGGAGGGGACTTGGAGCAACCTGCTCTGGTGGGAGGTGTCCCTGCCCAGGGCAGGGGGTGGCACTAGATGGTGTTTAAGGTCCCTTCCCACCCAAACCATTCTGTGATTCTATGATACAGTCACACTGGTCAGCTTTTCTTGGAGATGTGGATGGCCCGTAGATGACAAGGGTTAGAGGACAGCCAGTTTCCTGACTGAGAGCACTGAATGCCCAGGGATGTTTGTCCAAGGGAGGAGCTGTAGCAGAGAGGTGCTGGGTCAGAGGAAGGAACAAGCGTGTAACTCATCCCCTCTGAGCATAAGGAGTATAAACGAACCCCTGTTAAACTCTGCATGGAACAGGGATGGTGATTCCTCGCTGGGTTTCCTGCCTTTTGGAACTGCATGCTCTCTCTGGCTGTCCTTTGCCCAGACAACACGACTTCTGTTGTGAACTTGTGAATTCTATTGGGAATTTTCATGGGAACTTGAAGAATTCACCCTGGTTGTGAAGTTTCCCCAGAAGTGCACCTTCTGCAGGGCTCCCTCAGCCACCTCTCCATCGGCTGAGGATGGCCACGGAGCGTAGCTGGATATGGGACTAAATTAACCCTCAGCTGCTCCACCTGGACAATTCCTAGAAATGTGGGAAGAAGCAGAAGGTCAGGCTGGCAGTTGGAATTAAGGGGCCTAAGTAGGAATTTGAGTCACGCTTGGAGAGCAGCAGTAAAGCAGGCCTGAGGGAGCCAGAGGGACCGTGTCCAAGCTGATGCCGATTTTGGCCTCTTGCAGGTGGTGCAAATGCAGTGTAACATGGAGCTGAATGAAGACAAGACCCAGTGGCACGTAAGTATCCAGCTCCTATTCCACATGAGGCACTGGGGCAGGACCCTGTACCCGTCCCTGGCATCTGGCTGGGACTCAGTTTGGTCTCAGCTACGTAGCAGGCTGCAGCATCCAGAGCACTTACTCTTGTCCCTTTGTAATAAAAGAAGCCTGCAGAAGAACAAAGCCACCAGCCCCCTCTGGCTGCAGGACAGGAAGGCCGTGACATCTTTGTCTGGGCATCTTTTAGCTCTGCTTCTCTGTAGTTTAACAGTTGTGGGTTAGCTGGAGCTGCTGAGAGAACATTCCTCCAAGACACCCAAACCACCCTGCCAGAGACATCCAGAGTCTGGGCAGTTACAGCGTCCTTCCCGCTCACCGCTGCCGGCGGTTCCCAGTGCCGATGGAAGAGTCGGCACCTTTCCCTCTTGCGGAGAAACCAGGGTTTGTAAAGAGCACTCTCTTCTCTCTGCAGCTCACTCTCCTGCTGATCCTGGAGGACAAGCTGCATCGACAGCTGAGCTACGACTTGCTGCCCAGTAGGTTCATTTGCAAGTAGATTTTCGTGTGTGAATGCAGAAGTGTTGCCTGGTGGCCCTGGTCAAGGTTAGGCCCAGATTGTGTTAGACACAGATTGTATTTACAGCCAGATTTTCTTTCCTTCTCGTACTGGGAGAGCAGGGTAAACCCAAATATCTGTGTGGTACTGGTTCTTGTCCACTCAGACCCTGAGCTTACAGCTACTGGCACGTGGTAGCACTCTCAAGTGTCCAGCGAGTGGCCATCAAGAATCTGCATTTCACGCTGGGACATGTGGCCTGCAGTTCTTGGGGTAACACTAGAGAATCCTCCCCTTGTTCCTAGTCCCAGTGCAGTCTCCACAACAACTTTCCAAGGAGAAGGTGGACTCTCCTCCGAGGGAGCCCTGTGGCTCCAGGGAAGGTGCTTCTCCTGGGAGTAGGTCCAGCACCGCAGGCTCCTTCCTAAAACATGCAGGAGCCTTCTGGAGGCCCCACAGCTGGAGTCCCTTGGCTGCCTTACACCCAGAACTAAAGCGTAAAGCTTTTGGAAATTAACGCTTGGGAGGTGCTGCTTCACCAGCCCCTTGTGTTCTTCTGCCTACAGGTCGTGTCCCACCTGCTTTTCACGCTTGTTTTTTCAAAACAAGCAAAAAAACTCTCTGAGGGACACATCACCCAGACTGTTGTTCTCGGTGCGATTTGGGGCTGGAGCTTGTTCCTGCCCAGAACCTTCTTCAGCTCCCACTCACTGCCCACCTCTGCCCTGTTTGCCCCAGCATTGCTTAGCAATTACTTAGTGATTACTTAGCAATTAATTAGCCCACCAAAAGTACACGGCAGGTGCCGCTGGAGCGTAGTGAAGCAGAATGCGGGCGTGCTGCGGCAGGGGACAGGGGCACCAGGGGAGGAGGAGCCGAGCGATGTATGAACTTCCATGTTCTCCCCATTCCTTGTCCCTGCAGCCGATAACTCCAAGGACTTGGCCACGGAGCTGGTGCATTACGGGTTCATCCACGAGGTAAGTCTCCTGTCTCCTCCTCAGCTGAGCTGAGCACGTATCGCGCTGCCAAGGGGGTCCCCAGCCCACGGTGACGCCACGGAGGAGCCTCAGAGGAGCAAGAGCTCCTCTGTTCCCCATTCAGCAGCTCACAGGGGCCAGCTGTGCTCGCTCCCCCGGCATGAGCGACAACACATCCTTTTTTTGGCATTTTGCTGGGTTTTCTTATTCCATACTTCACTGATGCCTCAGTCCAGGTTGCTGTTCTGAGGGGACAGTGTCGCTGTGGTGGCAGGGTTAGTGACAGCAACCTTCTGCATGGGAGAACCAGAGGAGTGTGAGGGAAGGAAGCTGAGGCCGCCTCCCGGAGGAATGGCCCCCATAACCTGGAGAGCGGCTCTTAACTCCCTTGGCAGATTTCTGCCTGCCAGGAGAGATATCCCACCCCAGCATCCAGCTTCCAGGCTCTCCCTTGGGAGTTTGCACAGTCCTGAGAGAGAATCCCGAGCAGCCTAGACGTCCAGGCCCCTCAGCAGCACGGCCTCAAGGAAAGGCAGCCTGGGGGGAATTAAAAATGTATTTTTATTTTTATTTTGTACAAGTTAGGAGTTCTGGGGCGGTAGGCAGAGTGTTGGAGAATTCCTCATTCTGGATGCTGACATTAGCCAAGGAGGGGCTCAGCCTCACTGAGTGAAAAGCTCATGTGAGTACACCTGGGGAAAAAAGTGCATTCTGACTTTCTTCCTTTCCCCCCGGAGCGCGGTGACTGCAGCTCGGCCCTGGCGCACTGGGTGCTTTCCCCTGCACTGGGAAATACACGGCGTTTGCAGCAACCTCCTACTGCGGAGTCTGCCTCACATGGCCCGTGTTCCACCGGCTGTAAATTACCTTTCTCTTTCTTTCTCCTAGGAAATAACTTCCTTGTCACACGCCTCCCCCTCTCTAACATCTCTTCTGCTCCACAGGTACCAGCTGCCTTTTCCCCAAGATGGTGGGGCTGGTTAATACCATGTTAAACTCTGAGCCTGTGTTTAGCTTGGGAGCGTGCTGCTTGTTTCTGGTCTGAAGGACCCGTGTATCCAAACGCTCGTCTCCTTTTCTGACTGTAGTGCTTGGCCTAACAAAAGACACCACCTACGCCACACAAATCCTGCCTTCAAAATGCCAAGTTTTTTCTTAAAAGTGGCAATCCAGCAGCAGTAGTGACAAGGGGGGGCTCTGACCAACATAAACCAGCTGATTCTGCATTTTTCATTGGAGTGGGAATTTTGAGTTTGTTTCTGGCAATTCCAAAACCCCTCTATGATGCAAGGTGTTTTGCATCCTTTAGATATCGCTGTGTATTTCAGTAATTTCTTTCTTAAAGAATAAATGATCCAATTATGTCAGAAACCACCTGCTCCTGAATGTGTCAGTAAAGAGATTTCTGTACAAAAAGTGACATTAGTTTTTATTTTTATTAGCAGTGAGGGTATTATAAAACAGATGGCCATAGAAAATAATTAACTGACCACCGGACCTAAAGTTAAGTTGAAATTAAACTAAGCAGCAGAAGAAGCTGGAGCTGTAGTTCCTTCCGACTGGAAGCTCCAAAGAACTTGATGCTCCTTTGCCTCTCCATTGCCCCTGACACAGAACGGCTCCAGTCTTGATTGGTCACTTGGCGTTATTCAGTAAATATGATAATTATTAGTAGCTCCAGAGGTGCTGGCGAGTTGTTCTCTTCCCATGTCCGAACTCAGGTGTGAAGTCGGTGGCTTGGGCTGGAATCGTGCAAGGAAGACGACGTCCAAGGTGGCCCAGCCAAATCCATCTGTTGATGTGTGTGTTTCTTTTATTTCAGGATGACTGTGAAAAGCTGGCTAACTTCCTGGAAAACGCCTTCCACAAGTACCGGTCTCCTCCCTTGTGAGTCACCTCGCTGTAGTCTGGGACGGAGCGGTCCCCTGTGCTGCGGGGGACGGGGAGCCTGGACCAGACTGGAAGAAAGCGGGGGGCTCCTGAGAGACCTTCCTCCATCAGGCCCGAGCCTTCGCCGTCCACGGGAGGCGTGTGCCCGAGCTGAGGTGGGAAAAGGCAACAGCGAGCGGAGGAGGAATCGGCAAACACAAGACATTACATATGCATCACGAGAAGCCGGGACCGTTCTGGTCCCCGCTCCCGAAGCAGCACCCCAAAGGGAGTTGTGAGGCGCGGGGGAGCACCCCCGGCAGCCCCTTCCCGATGGCATTTGTGAAGATGCAAAGCTGTTGCAAGAATCCCCCAAACTGACAGATTTCCCTCTGGGAGTGATAAGCTTTCTTCAGCGCGGGTCCCAAAGCTGTTTTTCCCTCTTTGCGGCTGGTGACACCTGCAGAGGAGAGGAGAGGAGTGGGCTGGGGGCCCTCCAGCAGTTTCCAATCTGCCACATCCCGTTCTTTACCCCCAGTTTCTCCTGTTTCATTAAGGTTTCCCCAGCGCAGATGAACCGCTGCGATGCCTTGTAATTAGAATTGCACATCTTGGTTAAAGCTGAAGAGAGGACTTTGTGAGCTGGACTTGAGAAGAAACCCCAGAAATCCAAACCCACCAGCTGGATCCAGACCTCACTGGTGCTGAACAGAACCCTCGCCATTCCCCACTTTGTCTTACAGCCTTCCAAAAATCTCACGGCATCTTAAGGGGGAAAACCCCTGGTGCCTTTTCCTTCCCTATTTCTCCTGTAGCGCTTGGGATTTCATTACCCTGGAGAACGGGGCCATCACTGTAGCTGCTGCGTGTGTCGGGCTCAGTGGGTGAAACGTGCAAATAGGAATTATTTGTGTCGCAAAAGCCGTGCTGTGCTGCTCCCCGCTGTTCACGCTGTGCCTGCGCCGCGCTGTGCTGCGTCGTGCTGTGCTGCGTCCTCGCCGTGGCTCTGCCTTACGCTGCCCATGCTTTGCCGTGCTGCTCCGGCCGTGCCGGGTTTCCCATGCTGCGCTGAGCTGCCCATCATGCCGTGTTTCCCGGCTGTGCTCTGCTCTGCCAACCTGACAGGTCAATAAAGCCGCTGAAAGCAGCTTGTCTCAGCAAACCGCTCGGTGATTTCATAGTTGCTCTTACGGTTAAATTCAGAAGATGTGAAATAGCTTCCCTGAGTTAAACAGATTTATCCGGGAAATCGGGTAGAGAGGGAATTCAGTGGAGAACAAGTCTTGTGAGGAGCAGCTGAGGGAGCTGGGGGGGTTCAGCCTGGAGAAAAGGGGGCTGAGGGGAGACCCCATCGCTCTCTACAGCTCCCTGAAAGGAGGGTGTAGCCAGGGGGGGTTGGTCTCTTCTCCCAAGGAACAGGCCATGGGACAAGAGGAAACAGCCTCAAGCTGGGCCAGGGGAGGTTTAGGATGGAGATTGGGGAAAATTCCTTTATGGAAAGGGCTGTGAAGCCTTGGCAGAGGCTGCCCAGGGCAGTGGTGGAGTTGCCATCCCTGGAGGGATTGAAAAGCCGGGCAGAGGTGGTGCTGAGGGACACGGGTCAGTGGTGGGTTGGTCAGTGCTGGGTCCGTGGTTGGACTCCAGGAGCTGAAAGGTCCCTTCCAGCCCAGACAATTCCATGATTCTATGAAATATCGTACAGCTGCTTAATTCAGAAATCACTCTCCTGAACAAGTTTTCACTTGCCCCTGCAAATTGAGAAATTCCTTCATACACCACCTGCTTCATTTCCCCGATTAACTCGTTAGCTCCTTAACACGTTTCACCTGCCTAAATTCATGGTTTGATTTAACAATGCCGCAGCTCGGTTTGTCCAGCGGATTTCCCTGCCGTGTCCTTCGTCACAAAACTGGGACCAGAGTGGAAATCCTCCCCTCACAGTCGCCAGTCACACCCGACTCCCCGGGGTCCCCTCCTGCAGGGAAGGGGTCCCCTCAGACACTGACGGTCGGCTCCGATCCACTCTGCAGGGCTGTAATTCCTGCCCATTTATTATTGCTGCTAGTGCTGAAAATTGCACCCCGTAGGAATGCCGTGTCTCATTGCTTTCCAGTCGTTAACTCCTGTCACTTAAATGCAGGCTAGAAGTAAGGCACACCGTTTTGTGTTCCAATTCAGATATTGTACCTTTATCTTACCATCTTATTCCCTCCCGGATGAAAAGCACTTTGGCAACGAGTGCCTTTCTCATCACACTGGTAATCAGACGTTAAGTCGTCTTTCAACTGCTTTTCATAGGCTTTATTGGCCTGAACTTTCTAAGCTTTTACTTGTGAGATACACTTTCACAACCGGTACATTTCTCGTGCTTTTCCCTTGGTCATTCCGTTAGTCCCGCGCCTCCTCTGGGGCGGGGCCCGGAGGCCGCAGCGCCCTGGTGTCAGCGGAGCCCAGCGTACCCGTCCCTCGCAGCCGGGCCGCCGCCTGGGGAAGGGACGTGGGGGTCCTGCGGGTCCCCGTTCCGGAGCCGCACTCCCCCCCAGGACAGACCCCCGCCTCTCCCGGACGGGCTGGGCCGAGCGGGGCTCATCGCCGCCCCCCCTCCGCTCACGTGACTCCCCGCACTTCTCGCGAGACATTCCCTCCCACCCCTCTCTCCCACCGCTGCCGCGAGATTCTCGCGAGAGTTCCGTGGCGCGCGCGGAAGGGGAAGCTCTCGCGAGGGTGGTGCGCGCCGACAGCCGACGGGGTGGACAAGATGGCGGCCACAACGACCATCTCCCTGGTGAGCGGTGCGGCCGCCGCCCTCCCGCGGGCGATCTGGGGCGGTGGGCTCAGGCCGGCCCGCAGGAGGGGGGCGGCTCGCCTTGTCCACGGGGCGTCGCGCCCGGCGGGTCCCGCTGGGCCGGGCCGGGCTGCAGGTCGGGGCCTGCGCGGCGGGGACCGGGGTGGCTGTGGGCCCGCCGCGGGCGGCCTTTCCCCCTGTGCCGGTCCCTTCCGGGGCCCGCCAGTAACGGGGGAGGCGGCTGTCTTCCTCTTGTGGCCCTGTCGGGGAGGGCTCTGGCGGTGCAGCGGATGGGTCTCCACCGTCGCCGTGCGCTCCCCCGGTGCCGCTGGGGCCCGGCCGGTGCTTGGGGCCCGCTCCGGGCTCAGGAGGGGGCTTCGCTGCGCTGGGGTACGCGCGGTGCTTCATCTGGGCTTGGTTGATGGTTTCAGAAATTCATTTGTTTAAAGAGATGTGGCTAGGTACTGGGGGGGGTTGAAAGTATTTAGCAGAGACCATTCTCTCCCAGAGCCTATTAGCCTGAGGTTAGAAAGTGAGGGTCACCTTTCCTACCAGACTTAATAGGCAGTGGTTATTTTTGTATTTCCTATTGCTTCCTTTATGTGTTCACGAAGGGACCCCAACAGTATTGATTTTTATAAGAGTTCTTTGTGTTTTCAGGAACGTTCTTTAGAGCTTCCCTGAGTAGACTGCTAATGTTGTAAGAAAGCAAAAGAGCACTCTCATGTGGCTTGTTTGGGTTTTTTGTGACTTAGCCTTAAAAAGAGGAAACTATAGCCCTTCACTGGGGCACTATTCGTCCTTCCTTGGACTACTCATTTTTATTTTTGGCTACGTGTGGCATTGTGTAAAATGGCAATACGAAGCCTGTTGGGTGGAAGCCTCCAGGGAAGGCAGGCCGTAGTATAATTGTGGGTGCTGAGGAACCGCAAAGGGGGTGGCCCAGCTCGTGTGCTCCCTCCAGATACCATCAGATGCTCATGGAGCACTGGGTCGGACAGACCCTTGGTGTGACACACAGCAGGGTATTTCTTAATGCTTTTGTGTTTTCTGCTTTTCTTGTCCCCTCCCCCCCCATTGTTTTAATAGAAAATATTTGCTTTGTTTCGTGACTAGATCTAATTGTAAAGCTGCTCTGTTTTTCTTTAGGGCTGTGCATTTGAACCCTGATGGAGTTGACTTTCACAGTATTCCTTTTTTTGGATTTACAAATACTGGTGCTCATAATCAGGAGCAAATATAAATAACTCATTTTGTTTCCCATCTCATTTTTGCTTAATTACGACTTCGTTAAGTATGGGGCTTTGCCAGGTTAACGTTGGGAGTGAGTGTTGAAGTCCTGAGCACGAGGTTAAATATAATTAAATATAATTCCAAAGATGATCGAAACCGAAGGAATGTGATATTGCTTAGGATGCGTGAGGAGAAGAGATTTTGGCTTTCCTGAAAGCTAAGGTGGTGACCGTCCTTTATGCCACAGAACTCTGCTTCAGCCAGTTCCTGTGGTGTCATTGTATAGTTCCATATATGCGTATTAAAATGACAATGCTTTCTCGTTTGAATTTTAGGTAGGATTAGAGTTTATACTGAAGTAGTTTTGCAACTGTAATTTCGCTTGGTGCCAAAGGCCATTGCTTACAGTAACAGCTCTGTACCACTGTGCTTTGTTACCCAGAACATCCCTGTTGTGGCATGCTGCATTGCTGTCCTGGGTTAGCTCTGCTGGCCATGGCTCTTCTTTCATCTGCATATTTTGACTCTTTTCCCCACACTGCTGCTCTGGGCCATGCCCCTCGGCTTGCCATACGGGCACATTTCCCCTGCGGCAAACTCTACTCCTTCTGGAGTCAGAGCTGTAACAGCCTTTTCCTCTCCTCACGTGGGCTGTGTGTGTCCCCAGACTCGCATAAATTCAGTAATTCCAAGGGGTCTTTTCCTTTGTTTTGCTTTGTTTCATGGGGTATTTTTTTGTTTTTAATTTACAGGCACTCCCTTGGGACTGCCCTGTTGTCAGTGGGAGTTTGTGGGTTGATTCATGGAGCAGAGGAAGCACCCTCCTGTGTCCCGTAGTTAATTAAGGAAAGGACTGCCATATGCTGCTGCTGGGGCAAAATCTGTCTTCCCAACAAATAAGTATTTTTATCTGGTTCTCATCAGTAACTGTGGGAATCAGAAGTATGGTATCATTGTAACTAGGACAGGCCTACCAGACATTGAATTTAATTGCTGAAGGAAGCTTTAGGAAAATTTTAAGTGTGTTTGGGAAAAGATTTAACTGGGGGAGAGTTAAGCTTCAGCTTTTCTTTCTTTTCCCCAACTTTATTGGAATTACTTCACCTTTGCATTGTTAGGCTGCTCTTGCTGCTGCTGTTGGTAGGAGGAACACATTGTCTGCAAGCAGTTTATTGAGCATCGGCAGGTGTGTGTTCTGTAGTAAGTCTGCTGTGTTGGGAGGGAACAGTCCCTGCAGGGCGATCCTGCACAGACATTTCCAGTACTTAACATCTGGCAGATTAACTAATTTGCAGCTCCCTGAATTGTATGTGAATTTGGAGATGTTTTGAAGAACATCAGCTGTGCACACGTGCATTGTTCAGCAGGAAGGCAATACGCAGCTACAGCAGAGATGTCAATAGTAATAGGTCCTCCTCAAATACTATTAACTGTAAAAGTTAAACTAACCGTTCTTGATTCTGACCGTAAAGTCATGTGTTACAGGAAGTAGTTGTGTATCCACATTTGAGATCTAAAATTCAGCTATATGTTTATGGGATAAATTTTCTTAGCCTGGAGTAATTAAGTTCCCCATGAAGCTTATGAGGACCAGTACAGGATCCTTCCAGACTGCAGGTATTTCTTCTTTTCACCTGAAGTAGTTCTTGAAAAAAATCTCTTCTGCGTGTTTTAAATAGCTCATAGTTTCTGTCCTGCTGCCACAAGCAAGATCTATTTGTAACGTGGAGGGGATGTATGTGTGACAACACCAGAAAATTCATATGAAGGTATAGTTAATTATTAATGCAATTCTAATTAAATTTCTCAGTTACTTGATTGGTACCTTTTAGTGTTAGAAATACAATCACCTGTTACAACAGATTAAATCATTAATGTCTTGCTTAAGAAACTTATATTTTTAAACCAATTAAGTAGTCTTGAGACACTTGGTGCCACTGCTTTTGGTGTCCATACTGTGACAGTGTTGTCTGTCCCATCTTTGGTCCTTGATGGGCTTCCCTTGTAAATGCTCCTTTGGCACCTGGTGCCTCCTCACCCCCAGGGACGTCGCTTCAGGATGATGTGCAGGCCTTTGCCTTTTGGTATTTACCTGATCTCTTGCTCTTGTGAACTTTTTTTTTGCATCACTTCTGTCGTGACATTCTTTGAAATAGAAATATACCAGAAATGGATACGATATGGTAGGTCTCTTACTTGTCTCATCAGTTCCGTTTATAAAGATAAAAACATTACAGTGTTATTTCTATGTATTCAGTAATATTGTTAGCCCTTTTTGCCATCCCGTAATATACTCATGTGTGATTACTTGCCTGTCTGTCTTTTTGTGTTCTTAAACTCACAACTGAGTTAGATAATTTGCCCTTCCCTGCAAGAGGAATGTGAGCTCTCTGTTGGTGACATCAGTGACAGTAGGTCTTAGCAACCAAAATGAGAGTCATGGAATTACCCAGGTTGGAAGGGACCTTTCAGCTCATGGAGCCCCACCACTGACCAACCCAGCACTGACCCATGTCCCTCAGCACCACGTCTGCCCGGCTTTTCAATCCCTCCAGGGATGGCGACTCCACCACTGCCCTGGGCAGCCTCTTCCAAGGCTTCACAGCCCTTTCCAGGAAGGAATTTTCCCCAATCTCCATCCTAAACCCCCCCTGGCCCAACTGGAGGCCATTTCCTCTTGTCCCATGGCCTGTTCCTTGGGAGAAGAGACCGATCCCCCCTGGCTACACCCTCCTTTCAGGGAGCTGTAGAGAGCGATGGGGTCTCCCCTCAGCCCCCTTTTCTCCAGGCTGAACCCCCCTAGTTCCCTCAGCTGCTCCTCAGAAGTTCTCCAGCCCCTTCTCCTTGGTCTCCAGACCCCTCCCCAGCTCCGTTGCCCTTCTCTGGACACGCTCCAGCCCCTTAATGGCTTTCCTCTCATGAGGGTCCCAAAACTGGACCCAGCACTCAAGGTGGGGCCTCACCAGTGCCCAGTACAGGGGGACCATCACTGCCTTAGTCCTCCTGGCCACACTATTGCTGATGCAGGCCAGGGTGCTGTTGGCCACCTGGGCACACTGTTAAGTTCACTGTATGGTTCTGGAGCACTGCCAGATTCTCTGAGCTGATTTGGGGAGAGCGGTCTGCCTGCTGGGTGTGTTTGTGTTCAGTGGGAGGTGCCGGAAAGAAGCAGCACTGAGCGTAGCAGGGGTCCCACTACCCGTCTGTGGGCTACGCTCCTGTTGGTGCAGCCCAGGGTGCTGTGCTCTGGCACCAAGGAAGGGGACCCCTCCTTCCATCTCCAGAGCGGCTCCTTGGCCTGGACCGTGGCAGGGGTTAGTCCGTCCCAGGTGCAGGATGGAGCATTTGTCCTGCCTGGATTTCATTAGCTTTTTATTGGCAGTAAATTCTTATACCTGTGGCAGAAGCTGTGTCAGGAATCTCAGGAGTTTGTCACATTTCACATTGGCAGAAGTCATTTTGCAGCCTGACAGTGTGAAGTAAGAGCAAGAGAGCGATCTCCTGCCTAGAGCAAGCGGTGGAGAGACGTTGTGATTCAGAGGAGCCCAGGGTGGACGTTGCCATCACACACAAACGCTTGCTGCACTCGCTGTGGGTCTGTCACGGTGTCACAGGGAAAAGGGTTAGCTGGGAGGTTTGTCAGTGAGACGGTGAGCTGATGGACAGGGAAAGGGGTCATCCTTTTGCGGGGGAGGAATGTGTTCCCTTGTGTCTTACTTTACTCTGTTTGTCATCCAGAGGATCACGTGCATATTGATTTATTTCAGCCCTGTACTGTAGCTTGTCAGGAACAGGAGTTTTCTTCCTTTGAGAGCTGGAAATGGAGAAGCGGGTGATCTCTGGGTTCCGTGGCAGAGAAGTGATAACGCAGAGCTTATAAAGGTCACGTCTAGGAGGCATTTGAATTCTCAGTGCTGATCCAGTGGGCAGGAGTTCTAGAAATGCAGTGAAGAAGCATCACAGGGAGTTGTTTCAAGAGGACATAGATCACTTGTGTGCCTGCATTTAAGACTTTTCATGTTTCAGGTGTTGGATTCACACAGGATTTGGTGCTCTGGAAGAACTGTGTTGTGCTACTGGACAGCATTGGTGAAATTTGGCATAGAATCTCCTTGCTCATTTAAATAGAAGAGATGTTACTGGCCAAATAGAGGGTCATGTCAACAGTTTGGTCATGCCATGCTGGGAATGACACGTTTTGAAAGGTTTCAATCCCTGCCCATTCCTTATAGAACACATCTGACAGGATGGCGGAAAGAATGTGGGCATGCCCCATGCTCCAGATGTTGGCGGTGCAGTACTTGCACACACTTAGAGTAACAGAGGAAATAACTTACCGGCACTGC
Organism: Numenius arquata; assembly: GCF_964106895.1. NCBI lineage: Eukaryota > Metazoa > Chordata > Aves > Charadriiformes > Scolopacidae > Numenius > Numenius arquata. The sequence goes on from NC_133578.1 coordinate 77,203,609, forward strand.
TGCTCCTCCCTGTTTCAAAAGAAGGATTCTATGCTGAGTGGAAAGGATATTGCTAAAGAAATTCAGGAATAGCAAAAGGTCATTGTGCACAGAAAGGCTCGCTGAGTTACAGAGCTCACAGCTGAATCCATGAAGATTTAGATAATAAATAGTGGCAAAATGCTCCCAATATATTTATCTACTTGACGGAGTACCTTTTCTGTAAAATAACCCATTGTGCATGTAAAAGAATTGCCTTTGACCAGCACTCGGGGGATGCTTCCTCCAGCTTCACAACTGGCATGGGGGGGTGTAGCATGAAAATATTGAGACAGACACAGATTCCCAAGCACCGATGGAGGTGGTAGAGCAAGGATTAAACTGAGTGTACTGGCCAGGTCCTTCATCAGTCCTTTTTCCATCTCTGTCTTATTGAATCTTCATGTTGTTTGCTTGTTAATGGTTCCCGAAATAAACAAGACTGTGTTTTTCTTTCTCTTGTGTGTGTTTATACTTCAGAGAAATTCTCAGCCATGTAATAAATTTCCAACGAATGTGCCTGAACTCTTGGAGTTCAAACCACCTTAAAGGGCCAAGCAGCGCTCAGAAGCAATGCTCATAGCACCAGGTATCCACTTTCTATTTATTTCTCTTTTAAAAGAAATTTAAATTTTTAAAAGAAATTTCTCTCTTTTTTTTTTTTTTTTGTAGAGTAGGGTAGATGGTTGAACTCGATGATCCCAACCTAGATAATTCTATGATTCTATGAAAAGAAGCTCTTGTTCTCCTGCTTCTCTTGTCAACTTCTCCCCCATGTTTCTTGTTCCCCCCTGACTGTGATGGTGCGTTCAAATAAGGCAGTGGCCAAGGCGGCCAGCCTTGGTAGAAAGCCCCGACTGCTTTTCTCCAGGTGCTGTTGCGTTGCTGCCCAGCAAAGGCAATTAATTGTGCTGAGCCTTTTCTTGGGGGTGGCTTTACCCCAAGGTGCCAGGAAAGAGGGAAGCAACAGTCATTTCTCTGTTGATAGTGATAGATTGGGATTACTTTACACAATCTGCTGCCGTTCAACTGGTCTGAAGGGACCCGTGAAGAAACTGCAACTCTAGAGCATTGTATTCAGACACTTGTAGAACACACTTTTATGTTAAAGGGTTCATTTTGCATCTGTTCTGTGTTCATTGGGCCTAGAAAATGCTCCCAAACCCCTTAGGGTGAACTTGAGCCTGACTGCACGAAACCAGCAGTCTGGATTGTTGCTGTGATTGTAACAGTAAGAATGATGTGGGGCGTATCTCTCAGAGCATCAGCGGGCTCGTCCTGAGCCTCTCTCTGCTTCCCGGGTCGGTGAGCTCCTCTCCTTGCCCAGGACAGTCCCACAGAGACCAGGGGAAGCCTCGTAGCCTGGTGGGAGACTGGTAAAGGAAGTACTTAAATGCCTTGTTTTCTGCTGTTGACTGCAGTTTTTCCCATGGTAGTTTTTATACTGAAACCGGTAGTGTTCACAGACACGAGTCTCTTCAACCTACTACGTGTCAACCGTGGTGTTTGTCCCTTCTGGTATTTTCAGTGGCTGAAGGTTGAGTTGAGAGAAGAGGCTAGTTCTGCTTTTGGTGGGTGATACAGGCAGAACTTACGCCAACAGCAAAGGCAGGCCCAGACCCTGCTGCTTTCAGCCAAGAAGGAGGTGAGGTTGTGGAATGGATGGTGCCAGCACTGGCACCCTCGTGCTCTGTTCACACTTGCTTCTTCCTCTGCTTGCATGGACGTGGGAGGGAGCTCCCCACGGTGCAGTCAGACCAGTCCCGCTCCGCATCCTCGCAAGGAATGAAGAGGATTCTGTTGGGAAAATGAGCACAGTTCACCTTATGAGAAGGAGTAGAGCAGTTCAGTCAGAACAACAGTTAGTCCAGCAGTGACTGTCACTTAGGCAAATGCATTGCCAGAGGACCTCAGGATAAAGAACAACTGGGCAACATGGTGGTAAATGTTGCATTTGTTAGAACATACAAATTAATGTGTGTATGGTGGGGGCGATAAACTGATGGTGTGTGCACTGTGACAGGCTGTAAAATCACCTTTTCCTGCATGCACCGATTGAAGTTTACCTGCTTAAACAGAATGTGACCTCGCTTTATACCCAGTGAGTAAAATAAGAAATGTGGTAATGAGCTGACCAAGCAGCGTTTAGCATCAATCCCCCTGATCAGTTGGAGGAAAGGGTTTGTGGCAGCCCTGCCTTGAGGGAGAAGTTGGTGCAGAGTCCCTTTGTCACGGCTTGGGGGGTGTCAGCTGGGGGGGTCTGTGTGCAGGACCTTGTAATGTCACCATCCTGCAGCTACTGTACAGGCAACCAGGGCGGGTGGGCCAGCCGCCAGCTGGGGATTGCAGCCTTCAGTAGGTTCTGGATGGGCTGGGTATGGCCGGGCTGCAGCGCTGGAGCTTCTCTTCCTGCAGCTGGAACTGGCCATTGCTGGGGACAAAGAGGCACTTGGGAGCCTGGAATTTTGGGGCTCTTGTGCTCCGTGTCCCCTTCCTTTTTAGTGGCAGGGCTTGAGGCTCATTACCCTGGGGCTGGGCCAAGGGGCCTTCTGCTGTTTTTCACTTCTTGAACTTGGCAATTTCTGTTAATTCCACAGTAATGCTTAAAATCTAAATTATTACCCTAAATTGAGAATACCATATGAATGTGCTTGAGCTTCACTTACACTTAAGTGATATTTGTCATTTTCTGTGGAAAGAATTCACGTGGTTAAAGTGTCTTATCTGTTTTCCTCTCCGTCACAAACAGAACATTCTATGTATCAATATACAGAAAAAATATGAAAATGACATAAGTGAAAAACTGGACTGTCGGGGACTTGTGCTTGTGAAGGAAATGGGTGGTTGGTCTGTGCCCACTGGGGGTTCTGGCAGCTGTTGCGGTGCAGAGGCTGTGCTGGGAGCAGTCAGATGAACGGGGAATGGCTCTCCTCGTAGAACTGGGGTGTACTTTTACCTGAATCGCTCTGCTGTCCCCAGGGCTCTCTGGCAGCTGTTACAGCATCTCATCCCTTTTATCGGTGCATGTTCCCCTTTGCCTTGTGGCGGGATAAAGAGGCTGCAATGAGACACGCAGTTTGTGTGCAGCCGGGATGCATTTCTGCTTCCAAAAGCCATGGGTTTCTCTCTGAGGCTTCAGATGTAGCCAGAAAATAGCTTTTTGCTGTTCTCCATTCTGGTATTACGTTTGTAAGGTCTTGATGTACCTGTAAGATTATTTTTTTTCTGGGGGAGGTCAGTGGTCTCCAGAGACATTTGTGCCCACAGGAAATGTCTACGTCGTTCGCCAGTGCCAGGAGTGCCATGAGCAAGTGATTGTTCTGAATAAATGGGAACCGAATTAGCGGGAATACTCGCTGTTCCTTCTGCTAAAATGCCCATTACTTTGATATTATATCTTTTCCAAGTGACAGTTTTGTTCCTATGCCAGGAGAGTTGGGTTTGGTTTGCCATCTGAATGGGTCTGTTTGTTTTTTCTATACTCTGCTTGTTACAAAGTACTTACGTTTTTGTTTTGGTTTGGTTTGTTTGTTGGTTTGGTTTTTTTTACTGGAGGACTGAGATATTTGTTAATGGGTTTTTAACGATGAACCCTATTTTGACTGCAAATTATGTGATGGCACTTTGGGGATGCCAAAGCACTCTAGCCACAACCAGGTTGATGAGTTAGAGTAAGTAGAGAGTAACCTACTCTTACTTAACAGAGTAGGAATAATTGATCAGTTGTTTCCCAGGAGTGGGCTTCAGTGTAAACCATGAGTGTGAGGCAGGGAGGTCAGTAGAACAGCCAGGACACAAAGACGGCTGACGTCTGTTAGCTACACGTATATCTGAAATTGTGAAAATTGGTTCAGTAGCCCAGAAGCTTCTTTCTAGCCCTGTTCTGATGTTTGGTTTGGGACGGGCGGTATCTTGTGCTGAGGATGAGCTAGTGCTGCTTTGTTACTCGGATCCTGGAACAGAACAGGGTTTGGAAAGGTTTCAGAGCAGATCTTAAGAAGAGAACTTGAGAACCCAAGGGTGACAGACCAGTGTAGGACGAGGTGGAAGGAGGAAATAGATGGGTACATTGGAGAGAGTTTAACTGTTGTGAGGTAGGATGGAGTTGATCTGAGTGAGGGCTGGGGGTTATTTAATTTCTCTAAATCTAGTGATTAGGGGAATCTTTAAGTATCCAACACGTTCATCAGTTTGTACAGTTGATGGGATGGCTCTCCCATAGGGAGTGGTGAGAATATTAACAGGTTTTCATGAATTACTAATAGATTTGGGAAGACTTTTTAGGCAATTGTGACATTCTGACATTAAGTGCTTTGGGTTTCTGGGAATGAAGAAATTGGTCGCTTTTGTGAGAACAGGTTTTTCATTAGTATTTTTCTATTTTCTCAGGGCACAGAGTCCATTAAGATGGAAAATGGACAAAGCACAGCAGCCAAGCTGGGGCTTCCTCCCCTCACACCAGAACAGCAAGAAGCTCTCCAGAAAGTGAGTAAACTGGATGTGAATTTGCTTCTTAGCACTCTTGCTTGTTCATTTGGGTTTTGGGGTTTTTTTTGTTTGTTTGTGGGGTTTTAAAAGGGAGCTCTCCTGCCAAGAATGCATACGGGGTAATGGCCATGCTGCGTGCGGATTCACACTCTCCAATTTGTGCTCAAGAATTCCTTGTTTTGGTTTAGAGTTTATAGATGCTTTTGGGGGAGCATGATGTGGAATTTGCTGCTGGGGTGGGGAGAGTGTTTTAATTAAAAAGAAATAATCAAAATCATAAATAAATAACATCTTAAGATGACACTGTAATTCTAAGCCAATATGCAACTGCCGCAAAGCTACTGCAAGGAGTGGGCTGTGCTCCCCCAGGAACAGGTTTCTGATATGCTCCAGCTGCTCTTTTATTCTGTCCACACACAAACACATCATGAAATACCTGTTTTTTCCTTATGCTCTTTCCCATGTTGTTGTAGCAAGTATTCTCAACCCGTTTGAGCCAACCTGTGTTAATTCAGATCAAATTTGGTCCAGCTCTGATTTCTGGTGGTTGGTCCTGTTTTATACAGCTGGGGGGGGAGGTTACTGACTTCTTGACCCCTTTCCCGATGGGAGTGAGTGATGCCTGGCTTACTGAGAGGAGAGCAGAGCTGGGAAAAGAGGGGAAAGAACCCAAAACCAGGAGCTGTGGGCTAGGTGTCTGCCATGCTCCGGTGAGACGAGTCAAGCTTTGTTCTAGGTAGGCTTGGTGTGAATGTTCCCGTGAAGTTGAAGCTGCTTGTGTGTGTGTGTGTTGTTTGGCTCACAGTGTGAAACGGCCTCGTTTCCTCTGGCTTCTCCGTAGCTGACAGCTGTAAATCCCCTTGTCCATTTCCAGGTTTCCGAAGCACACGTCTCAAATCCACGGTTTAGAGCCTCCCGTTCCCTGGCACCTCCCAAACACGTACAGCCATGGAGAGCAGGTGCCTGAGGGGTTGGCTGAATGTGTCCGTACCGTCCCCTGGGAGTAGGCACATACGTGGGTATTAGGTGTCCCTTGACAAAGAGCCTCCATGTCAACACCGCGGGGTGTAAAGCTCAGACTTTGTCAAATTTGTAGAAGACCGAAAGAAAAAGACAAATCGGTCTTGTGTCTGCAGGCGAGGAACCAGAGAGGGAGAGCTGGAGCATTTTAGTGAGCAGAAGCCATGGGTCCTCCAAACTAGACTAGGCCAGATGTGATAAGACAAGGGAGGGGGAGTGCCCAGTTGAGAGACTGGACATGGGGATTTGGAGGCCCTTCCCTTTTGTAGAAACTCTTTGTCCAGCTGCTCTCTGAGTGGAGAGGACTTGAAGGAGGCTATCTGTCCTGCCCTCGTCCCAGCAGGTAAGGTGCCATGGTGGGATCTAAGGGGCAGAGGGCGGACGAGGGAAAATGCGAGGTGTGTAGTGCATGCTGCTTTCCTAACACCGTGCCTGCTGCAGATCGAGTCCATCCAATCCTCTGCTCGAGCGTTATGCTGTATTTCAGGGCTCCTGACTCCAAGATGCAGACTGAGATGTTAGTAAGCTGTTGGCCGCTGGCTGATGCTCAGTGCCTTAGTGCTTAGGGCTGGAGCGCCGGAAAGTTCCACTGGCAGCCAGTTGTGTGGTTGTGGGGAACTGTGGTGTGAAATCAGGCATCCGTCCCTGCTCTGTGGTATTGTCCGATGACTACAGACTCTCTTTTCTTTCTAGGCAAAGAAGTATGCGATGGAGCAGAGCATCAAGAGTGTGCTGGTGAAGCAAACCATCGCCCACCAGCAGCAGCAGCTCACCAACCTTCAGGTGAGAGACCCTCTGAGATGCTCCTTCTGTCTCTTACTCTCCCCAAGGAGGCGGAGTTCTTTTTGCACTTAGAACCAGAGCACAGCCCTGAGGCCTTCTGGAGCTGGGTACATGCGCTTGTGTTTCCACAGTGAAAGTGAAATATACTGTCTTCAGCTCACTAGAGAAACCCCCTTTATTCACCTGCGCAAATTGCCCCCAGATTTCACTCAGTCAAAAAGTAAATTGCTAAGAGCTTCTCTCCTCTTGGCTGGCCAGATGCTTCTTGAAATGCCAGAAGCCAGAGAATTTGCTGTGGGTTTCACTTTTGACTTTCGTTGAAGGTGGTGCCTAGGGTTACTGGGAACAGTGTCCTTTCACCATCCCCTCTGCTTGAGGGGGGGTACCCGTCTCTCCCGTAATTGGCAGTAATACCCCACTTCCCTCCCCGTCACCCCCGCGCTCTCTCAAGTTCAGGGAAGTTCTGCTGGCGATTCCCACGAATGCTGGAACGCCCGTGTACTGGGAGACTTCTTAACTGGTGTATAATCTCCCTTCCTTCAGAGGGTTCTTGAACACATCTCACTGCCTACTCCTCAAAGTTAGGAAGCCCAAAATAACGGCTTTGAGATGTTGGATGTCTTTTCCCGAGGAATCACTGTGGATGCACTTGCCACATCAGCAACTCCGGCCTTTCAGGGCTGTGCGTGTTTCTGAGTGTCGGACCTAGTTGAGGGGCTCCTTTATAAATGCTGGGGGTGAATCAATGACAGTGGTTGCAGAGGTTACTATTGCCTTGAGTCCCCCCTGGGAGAAGACCCTGCTTCCCGAGGCAGTGGCAGCAGCACAACTCCACCCTGACCTGGTGGGACTGGAATCTGCAGGTCCCAGCGCCGGACAGTCCTTGGGACCAGGCAGTGAGGGGCAAGGAAGGAGAGGCCTCTCTCACAGGTTCCCTGTGCCGCCGCTCTGCTTGAGTTTTTACAAACAGCCGTAGTATGCTCAGCTCCAACAGACTGAACTCTGTCTTTACTGTCTTTCAGATGGCAGCAGTGACAATGGGCTTTGGAGATCCTCTCTCACCTTTACAATCGGTCAATAGACATATTCACTTCTTCTTGGGCACTATGTCTTAGTCAGGGCCTAGAGTGGGGAAGTACATAGTGGTGATACCATGTTTTAATTCAACCCAGCACAACCCTCCCACATTCCCACCCGTTATGGACAAGCACAACAAGCAGAGGCAAAGTGTAAACTCCCCCGAGGAAGACCCCGGGCTGGGTGCAGTCTGCTGGGACACTGGCACTCGGGGTCCTGGAGGCAGTTGGCAAAGAAAAGCTTTAGATTTCCAACAGTTCTGAACACACCCGTGAAATTGTGGGAGCTGCATTTCTAGGGATGCTACAGTTCTGAGGTCCCGACCTAAAACTAACCGCCAAGGTAACTCACAAATGGGCGACTTCTTGTGGAACAAACTCACAGCGCCGGAGCCCTGGCAGCTAAGGTGCTGGGAGGACTGGGGCATAGAGCTTTGCAGAACTTGTCGTAGCCCAGGTGTAAGACTGCTCGTTACTGTGCATGTTTCCAGACTAGGCGAATACGGCATGTGTCAAGTAAAGTAAAAGCAGGATGGAAGTAACAAACCTGCAGGACGAGTCAGAGAACCTGTACAGTTCTTTAGTGCTGGAGTTTCTAATTAGACACCACAAAGAACTTAATTACCTGGGATTATCCAACCCATTCCTTTTTCTAGACACGTTGGACAATGGCCACTGCAGAAAGTGTCCTAAAAGCTCCCCTCTGCATGCAAAGCTTCATTTGTAAATTTGTAAATATTTTTCCATCTTGCTGGAATATAATATTTCTGCTTGGTGTAAAATGCAACCAGAGGCTCGTACTCCCAAATGAAAGATGCACTAATGCTAAACTCACCTGGTTTCCCTCCTTTAACACCGCCACAGTAGGTAGTGTGTCAGCAGGGAAGCCAAACTGTATTTTACAGGGTGTGTAAGTTCAGAATGGAACAGAATCATCCATCTCCATGTGAATTTGGCACAGCTGGTTTCTGAGCCCTCGTGCCCAAGAAACTTCTACCAATTAATTAACGCTGACTTGATAGCATAGCCCCATCCATTTTGCTTAAAAAAATTTGTGACTCATTATTCACAGCTGGGCAAGAAACGAAAAGAGCGTACTGATAATGTAACAGGAAATGTTTAATTTCTCACTGGCCTCAAGGGCATAGTCAGTGTTGTGAATCCTTACCCTGAGACATTCCTCCCTCTGGGGAGGCAGAGGCTGCTGCTGATGGACGGAGCCGCTGTGCTACAGCTCACTGTGGTTGGGATTCCCAGTCCTCAGCTTTATCCCGAAGCCCATCAGGGATGTAGAAAACGCAGACAGCCCTCTGTCCAACACCTTTCCTGTTGACAAGATTCCTGATGTTCCTACATGAAGGAAGTGCAGCCTGAACTTCCTATTGCGGTATCTCAGTGCCTGAGATTAAAGCTTCTTGGCTCCTTAATCCTCCAATTATTACAGTGCAAGATTTCCCTGTTGCTTCAGCAAGATGAGCACAATTTCCTGGCCTTGTATTAAAACTGGAGCTAGTGGTGATGGTTTTGCATCATGTCCTTTGTTTAAACGAACACTTAAAGATGATTTGGCTTGTCCTTAAAATAACAGGACTTAAGGGTGACGTTACACAGATACAGCTACGAGCTGCTGCCTTTATGAAGGTTGCAGACACTTCAAATTCCATTTTAGAGGTGGAGGAAGGGCTGGTGGCCAGTAAAATCTACATAATGTAGCCAGTGAGAACAATGAGATTTCTCCTCGCGAATCTCTGACGCTCTCATGTGCTTAGTTCACAGGTCTGCGCTGCATCGTCCCTGAACGCGGTGCTACCGATTAGTGATCTGCAAATCCCTGTAGCCATCACGGTCCTTTTGTAGCTCCAAATTTCTAACATGCTGCTGAGGTAGCAGAGTCCTCCCAACTCCTCCCCACCTATTTGTCAGGCTCTTTGCAGGATGGCAAGGTGTGGGTTCCTCCTGTAGGAGTTCCTGCTGTGGGCGAGGACAAATGCCATTTTTCTTGCACCGGTTGCATTGATAACTGAGAGGAAGGAAATGTCCTCTCTGTATATATAGAGCCTTCAGAAGGTGACACATCCCTCTGCCTGGTGCAAGGCTGCAGTATCTCGCCAAGAAGCTCTCCTAGTAAAACACTCCATTTTTATCCAGTCGGTGGCACTGTGGGTGATGCACTTCACTGGGACACTTGGGGGTAGGAGGTTGGTGGCTCTGAACCCATCCCTGGACACACTGCACAGGCTGAGGGCTGCTGCTGGCTGGCTTTCCTGCGCCACGGCTGGGGATGTGTTGGAGAACCTGGGAGACAACCCATCGGTGTCCTGCCTGTGCACATGCTGTAGTCCTCCCAGTCCCAGCACTGCAGAGTCAGTTGGAAACAGCTGGTTTTTTAACTGTTTCAAATACTTAAACCCAGACAAGAGGGGAACTTACTGTCACCTGAGGAGCAGCAGCACGGGGTGAGAACCCTTCCTCTTTATAGAATCCCTGCTGGACTGAATAACGGGAGCAGAACCCGGGCAGTTTGTTTCCTCCTGTGGCCAGTGCTGATCTCGTAGGGGCACTGTGAGGGAGGAGGATTTCTGCAGGCACGGGTGGTGTCCCTGCTGCTGTGACTGTCACATAAAGTGCTGCCCCTCTGTTTTGAGTCACAGCATCCCTAGACACTTCGGAGCTCGTGCTCACGCTCCTTACGGTGCTCTGAGAGCCGGCCTCTCATCAAGGCTGCAGTGAAAGACCCTCTGAACAGCAGTGGTGGGGAAGAGGGGGTTGCTCAGAGCTCCCACCCCTCAGTGCCAGGTGCTGGAAAGGGAGAGGGGCATCAAGCCTAACGCTCCGTTTACCCCCTCTGCTGCAGTCCGTAGCCCCCGCTGCTCGGCCTCTGTTCCGGGCAGAGCAGGAGCAAAGGTCTCGATGTCTCCAACGCACTAATTCAGTCTTGCTCATCCCAGGGAGCTGCCTCTACAAACACCCCGTTTTTGCCTTGGTCCCAAGATGTGCTGCTAGGACGTGGCCAAACCTCTCATTTTTTATTGTAGTCTTCTAGAATTGCAATTGGGTGAAAAATAATTGAAGGATATACTGCTTTTTTTGGATACCTGCTGTAAGAAATGTCTGGATTTGTCTTGCAAACAGGTTTTCAGGCATACTTAGGAGAAAATAGCACAGAGACCTTCTCTGCACCGAAACTGATAAGGGCGGAGGCTTTGGGGGCTGCACCACTATCTGAGCCAGTACCAACAGGCAGCGATAAGTACTAGCACCACACACTTAACCGAGGAGTTTCATTTAACCGGTTACTTGTTTTGCTTTGCTTTTCACTGTGCGGTGGAAGTGGTGCCTAGTACTGGATCTCCTCCTGCCTGGGGCGGGGGGGAGGCGGTGTGTGATGCTCGAGGGAGCGGGGAGGAGGTGCCCAATTCCACATCCTTTGCTGCCGGGGAGGAAGGGGGGGGGGGATGGGGGGGCGACCAGGTGGTGCCCAGTATCGGATCTCGTGCTGCCCCTTGCGGGAGGGAGTGGGAGGGATGGTGATAGTGTCCAGAATCGAGACCTTTGCTGCCTGGAGGGGGAAGCTGTCCCAGAACGAAGTTATTTCCTCCTCCTGCAGGCGTTGCTGGAGATGGGATCAGGCTTGGGGGGGGGGGGGTAAGACCTTACCAGTGGGGTTGGAGTTGAGGCTCCCAAGGTGGCAGAGCCCATCAGAGATTTGCCTGCCCCTGGGAGAGAGCTGTACTGCTTGTCCGCTCCAGCAGTCTGCACATCGAGCAGGAAAACACTTCTCTGTCATTATGTGTGCCAGGCTGTGCTGCAGCCCGGCGAGGAGCTACCTGCTGTTGGGCCATAGCTCCAGGGAGGGAAGGAGGAAGGGAAGGAGGTCCTGACGTCCGTGGCCACCCCGCGATCTAACCAGCCAGTTCTTCTTTCCAATACAGATGGCAGCGCAGAGGCAGCGCGCCCTGGCCATCATGTGTCGCGTGTATGTGGGCTCCATATACTATGAGCTGGGAGAAGACACCATCCGCCAGGCCTTTGCCCCTTTTGGACCTATAAAAAGCATTGATATGTCCTGGGACTCTGTTACTATGAAACATAAGGTTGGTTGACAGCCCTTGAGCAATGTGGTTTTCCTTCCTGAATACATGCAGGAGAAGGAGCCTTTATCCTCGTAGGGAGCAGGTTGCTTTTAGCACAGTAACTTTGAGATGAACCTTTGTAGCTCCTGCTGTCCTTTGCTTTTGGGATTCTGCAGAGGGAAGCAGACGTTTGTGGGGCTGGTGTGCACAAAGATGCCAAAGAGCTGGCTGTCCTGTGTGCGGTGGCCTCTTGCTATTTTCCCTCTAAGCAGGAGAGGCTCTGGAAGCAGGTAGCCTTTTGTCGGTGCTTCTGCATGTGATTTGCTGCTTTAGTATAGAGCTGCTTTAACAAAACATCTTCTCAGGCCACAAGAGTAGGGCTCTGGTGCGTGGGAGGTCTTGGCCGTGTTGTCTTGGCACTGGATTCGAGACAAGATGTGGCTGGTTTGATTGAACAAGTGTCTCCTTCTGTCTTAGGGTTTTGCTTTTGTGGAATATGAGGTGCCTGAAGCTGCTCAGCTGGCCCTGGAGCAGATGAACTCTGTCATGCTGGGGGGAAGAAATATAAAGGTGAGTAGCAGCTGAGTGCCTGCTCTGAAAATTCTTAGTTCTCTTCACTGTGAATAATGGGTTTGTGCCCAGAAGTGCACGCCACACGCTGTCATGTGGAAGGTCACCTGAAGTCTGTTCCCTCGTAGACCTTGATATTCAACCCGTTGCCTACGTAGTGGCTCAGGGTCCCTTTCTCCCTGAGTAGAGGCCCCCAGCACACCAGTGAAACCTGTTCTCCTAAGTTAGCTCTGTTTTTTCCACCCACATGTAGAATGGAAATCTCTTGAGGACAAAATAAAGGCAATTCACGATATTTTAAGGCTGCCTTCTTATATCTTACCTGTGTGCATGGTAGATAAGTAGCATTGGGCTTCTGTTGTGCCTGTCACCGCTGCCGTACAAACAGCCCAAACAGAACAGAACGAAGGGTTGGGGCTGTGGTTTTTCAGGCAGCAAGGGGGTGAAACTTTGGGGATCGAAACTAGGATTTTCTGCAAAATGTTTTACATCTTGCATTTATGTCTCTGATACTTTCTGCATATCTGCAGTGTCTGATTTCCAAGAGGGATTTAGGAGCCTCGGAAAGGATATAGCAGCATTGTGTTTTGCTTCCAGAATTGTTTCTAGTCTGGAAGCTGGTCTCTGGCAGGTCAGAAGTAACGGTGGGGGAGAGAGCAGGGCCTGTCCAGGTTCTTGGTAGCGCAGATTGTATCCCAGAGCTGAGACAACCACTGCCCTTTGCTGATTGTGCCCTTCTGCGGTGTTGTTTGGGTTGACAAGACAGTGGGGTGGCTGAGTGTGAGTCTCTGGAAATCTGGTGAGTTGTAATGGCCTGTGCGCTCTCTCCGCAGGTGGGGAGGCCCAGCAATATCGGCCAGGCACAGCCCATTATAGACCAGCTGGCAGAGGAGGCGCGGGCCTTCAACCGCATCTACGTGGCCTCTGTTCATCAGGACCTCTCCGACGACGACATCAAGAGCGTGTTCGAGGCTTTTGGGAAGATCAAATCCTGCACGCTGGCCAGGGATCCCACCACTGGGAAACACAAAGGCTATGGTTTCATTGGTAAAACAGCTGGCTGGGGCAGGGGGAGAGTGGGCAGCAGCATCCACACCTTTCTTCTTTTATCTTTGTTTTTTTACTCTAGTGGAAGAATTGCATTAAGCAGTGGGATAGAAATAAATGTGGAGCAGATCTGTGCCTGAACTCAGAACTATAATTAACAGCCAGATGTTTTTACTCACTGTTATGTAGGTTGAGGGATCTCGCTGTGCCGACTGTTCTTGACAGTGCTGTGTGATCAAGGGGGTGAGATGAGAGAGCTCCAAGCGCTGAGATCTTCTCCCTGGAGCACTAAGCAGTCGTTTTTGCAAATAAAAATCACAGTTGTGGGATGAGAGTGGCTGCGTTTAGGAGTAAAAAGGGCATAAGGGAGTAAAAATATCTGTAAATATTCCTCTTTCTCACTGCAGAATATGAGAAAGCACAGTCTTCTCAAGATGCCGTTTCCTCTATGAACCTCTTTGACCTTGGGGGCCAATATCTCCGAGTTGGTAAAGCCGTGACTCCTCCGATGCCTCTGCTGACACCGGCTACGCCAGGAGGGCTCCCTCCAGCAGCAGCCGTGGCCGCAGCAGCCGCAACAGCAAAGATCACAGCGCAGGTAAGGCCTCGGCTCGGGTGAGTCAATGGGGCGGATGAGTGGTGTGACCCTGCTAGAGACAAGTGTGCGAACTGAACTGTGGTCACTAGTGTGACTGAAAGCCCTCAGCCTGGGTCATGCTTGATTCTCAGGACCTCATGTGTGGGAGCTGGTGAGGATCTGATAGAGCAGCGTATTGGAGCGGAGTCTGGCACAGCTGGGCAGAGCTTTAGTTAAAGAAACGGCAGGGGGACATTGGAGGGGATTCCTTGTCATAGAATCAGAGAATTGTCCAGGTTGGAAGGGACCTTTCCGCTTCTGAAGTCCCACCGCGGACCCAGCACTGACAAACCCACCACTGACCCATGTCCCTCAGCACCGTGTCTGCCCGGCTTTTCAATCCCTCCAGGGATGGCGACTCCACCACTGCCCTGGGCAGCCTCTGCCAAGGCTTCACAACCCTTTCCATGAAGGAATTTTCCCCAATATCCATCCTAAACCTCCCCTGGCCCAACTTGAGGCTGTTTCCTCTTGTTCCTTGGGAGAAGAGACCGACCCCCCCGGCTACATACTCTTTTCAGAGAGTTGTAGAAAGCAAGAAGGTCTGGATGGGAAAACCAGCAATTAGGGAAAGGGTTATAGTAGAGGCTAAAAGAATGCGTGGAAGTGTGTGACAGGAGCAGACTAAGGAGGGCAGTAACAGCCACATTAACAACACTCCCAGTTGTTGAAAAGGCTCTGCCTGTGTTGTGGGGTGGGAGCTGACTGTGACAGCTTTAGGCTGTTCAGAAACAAGGAGATGCCGTGATGGAGCAGGATTGGGTGTTATGCAGGAGTTCAGGGGTTCTCAAATTTAGTTTGCTTGAAGCAGAAGCTCCTGGCTCTGACCAGGGGGCATTGAGGGAGGAGAACTGCCTTTCCAAGAAACACCCCGTGTCTGTGACCGTCGTCCTTGCCCGGGGCAGCAGAATCTCCCCCTCCATTGTCACAGCCCGTGAGAGAAACCAGTTCCAGCTCTGTTGGGTTCTTGCATTCTGAGGTGTGCAGCCTGCGTGCGCTGCCCGTCAGCTGGCTGGTCTTCCTTCTGTGAACAGCTCTTTTTTGGGAAATATTTCTGTGAATCACAAGGTAAGGGCAGAGGTGGAAGGAGCTGCCAGAAACGTGAAACTCTCCGGTGGTTTGCGTGTCCCCGGTAAACAGTCAGCAAGCCTGGGAACCCCTGCAGTCAGCTAAGGCAGGCAGGTGAGGCATGGCTAGAATTATTCAGATCAAAATCACTGTGGGAAAGAACCATTAATTCTCTTGGGTGAAATGTAGAGATCTATTACAGACATGGGTGAATGTTACTGCTCCTTTCTGCAAAATACTGCAGGATTTGTTACTGTGAGGAAAATACAAAATTCCATATATAGAAAAAAGGTTCTGAAAGACCCTGGAGGTACTCAGACATCGTGTTGGCTTTCCTTAGACACGGACAGATCCGATTTCCCACATGGGCAGTGAGGAGGACTAGAGAGAAGAGTAAGAAGAGTTACAGAAGGTGGTATCTCTTATTTACGCTCCAAGCATAGTTCTTGTGTGGAACAGCTTATTTTAAATAAGAACATAAGCAGTCATGGCCTCTAAGGGCTTTAATTTCACATTTTTTTTTAAACACCAGCTAATCTTTAAACTTGGGGAAACTAAAGAGATCGTGGACATGAGAGAGAAACCTAAGTCAGAGATAGAACTTTGGGTCTGTGGTCAGAACTGCAGAATTGGCATGGGATGAGCTGGAATTCGCACGCCGGCCAAGGAAGGAGGAGGTGTCTCTGCACTTAAACGAAGAGCGAGGGGTGCCGAGTAGCACAGGTAGTTCATGTCCTGACAGTGACTGGAAAAAAGTCAGTCTTGCAAAAGAAGTGATGGAATTAAAGCTATTAGAAAAAGTTCCTTTGGCCATTGAAGTAGAAGCGGGGGCAGCTGGTGACCGGTGTAGTCAGAAATGAGGATGGGCCTGTTCCAGCATTGAACGCTCACAGAAGCGTTTTCCCTGTCGTTAGAGGCGCAAGGCAGCCTGGCTAACGAGGCCTGGGGTTGCTCTATCCTGGGTGGGTGTAATGCTTGGAGTTTGTCGTGTGCAGATGTTTGGGGTTTTTGCAATAAGTCTGTCGTGTCAGGGCTATTCCCGTAGGTAGGGCTGAAGAACAGCAAACGTGATCCCTGCATAGGTTGCATGGAAAACCAGGATCTGCAGACTTTGTTCTCATCCCAGTGGTAGGGAAAGATTGAAAACAGGCTTTAAAGGAAGAACAGCACTTTCAAAAGAAAAAGGTATGCAAAATGTTTGGTTGTTTTAGGGAAATGCCCCCGCTGGATGAACAGAACTGTCTTTGCTAAGACTGCTGTTACACTTTGCTAGGAACAGACTGAAATTCTCTCCTGGCGGCAGTTCAGGAGCTGGAGGAGATCCCTCTGGGAAGCGGTTAGAAGAGACCCGCAGTGGTTCAGCAGATGTTGAGGTGTGGAGGCAAACGAGAAGAGAAGAAAATGAGCTGTGCTGGGAATTGCTGACCCTTCCCTCTGCTGGGGAAGTTACAGATAGGTCTTATCTAGACCTTATCTAGTGGCCTTATTCTAGGGATTCGGAGAAGAGAACTGATGGGATGAGTTGGCCACACAAAGCTGAGATGGGTTATTAATGTAGGGGAGAACTGGGGTAGCGCAGCAGATGGGAGTAAGAAATATATGCAGCCTTGAGTACAAGAGACCGCATTTAAGGAACAAAACCTTAGAATTTTTTGCTCCATGGTGTCGGGGCTTATAGGAGCCCTGTGAAAACAAGGAAGAGAAGGATCCGGGTAACTAAATCCTGAGTGTAATAGCCTGGAAAACACCAACACCCCTGGAATCCTAGGGTATATTTTAGGTACCTTATTTTCAGTAGTTTTATGGAAGTGTTTTGTCATATAACTAGGCGTTCACCTTGAACGTTGTGTGATTTCTGGTCATCTAGAGTCAGGATGTTTATAGAAGGTACAGAGAAGTACCACAGTTATTGGGAGAATTGGAAAACCTGATGCGCAGGAAGAAACTAGAAGAGTTTGGCTCAGTGTAACTGCAGAAAACCGCTGAAAGGAGGGTCAGATGTTTGCTCAGGTACAGTCTGCCTGGAGGCGAGTAGGGAACGGGAGGGGAGAAGAGGCACTGGCGACACTGAGAAAAGGAACCGGCTATAAAATGTTTCAATGATCAAATCTGGAAGTTTGAAGAGTTTCCAGTCATCGAAAGCTGTAAGGGTCTTACCAGGAAAATGGTGGTGGCAGAAGTCAGTTCTGTGACTGTCTCGCTGAGAAGTTGTTGGCGTGGTACTTGCTTGCAGTGGCTGTGATGATGAAGGCCGATAGCAGAGCAGTGTTGCTGGATCTAAAGTGTGTGGTCTTTGAAAATAGCAGCCTTGTGCTCGCAGTAGTGGGTTTGGCTGCAGTGTCCCTTCAACCAGGCAAGGAGTAACCTTCTGCCGGATCACTTTAGAAAAACTGAAGCTGTCAGGGATCCCTCACCTGGTTTGTGGCCGCGGGGCCCGGTGCTGTCATCAGAGGGGTGGGATGGGAGCTCCCATCAGTCTTCTTACAACGCATCACATGCCTTAGCATCAGTAGAAAGCTTTATCTGTGTAGAAGGTGGAAACAAGTAGAGATTCCTCTGGAATTGCCTGCACCTTTCAGACCATGCACTGAACCCCTGGGTGTCCCTCTGTAACCAGCCTGGCAGCTTGAGAGGATGGGGGACATTTGAGTTGCAAGACAACCTTTTCCTTCCAAGGCTTGGTGTCTCCTAGTTTCTACGTTTCTCTGGTGGGCTGGCTGGCATGCTTTTTTTCCTTCTCCAGTAGCCCTGGAAAGCTGTCATCCTCAGAGTCTATATATCTGGTGTTTGTTAGGGGTGAAAAAAGCTGAGCCTCCCCGAAACGCATCCATATTATGGCTTCTTGACATGGAATTAACACTTGGGGGTTTTGTTGTGTTTTTTTTCCTGTCCCGCAGGAAGCCGTGGCAGGAGCTGCAGTTCTTGGCACCTTGGCAACCCCTGGGCTGGTGTCTCCGGCGCTGACTCTGGCCCAGCCCTTAGGGGCGCTGCCACAGGCCGTGATGGCAGCACAGGCACCAGGAGTCATTACAGGTACCTCCACTCTTCCTTTTGTCACCTGGGTGACTGTTAGAAAACACGGTTCTCTGCGGCTGGGGTCACACAAGGAGAATTCGAAGCTGAAATCCTTCTCCCCGCCCTGCTTTGTCAAGAACATTTATTTTTTTATTTAGCGGAGCAGGAATGTATTTTGGTATATAATAGATCCGAGAGGGACATGAACTTTGCAGCAGCAATGCATGGTGCTGGGAGGGAAACTCTGGATAATTGTTATTCCATGCAAAATCCTGGGCTCTTTCTCCCTTCTGGGCCAGCACATGATGGATGTATTGAGTGCTTTTCTCCTCTGTGCTGACTGAGGTGCTGCCGGTGTCTCCCTGGCCGTTGGTGCTGAGCAAATAAAACTGTCTGGATTCTGTCGTCCTCGTCATCACTGGCTGGTGTGTACCCAGGTGGTGCAGAACATTGGTTCTTTCCTTTCTGCTGCAGAGTTTGTCCTCTTGCAGGTGTGACCCCTGCCCGACCGCCCATTCCCGTCACCATTCCACAAGTGGGAGTGGTGAACCCCATCCTGGCCAGTCCCCCTGCGCTGGGCCTGGTGGAGGTGAAGAAGGAGAAGGAGGAAGAGGAGGTGTTCCAGGAGTCGGAGAGGCCGGAGATGCTGAGCGAGCAGGAGCACATGAGCATATCCGGCAGCAGTGCCCGCCATATGGTGATGCAGAAGCTGCTTCGGAAACAGGAGGTGAGCAGGGTGTGACCTCCTGGGCTGGTCCCAGTTGTCACCAGATGAGGCTACTGGGTTTAGAGTTGTCTTAATGTGGCAGAGATCTGATGGTCGGTGTGTGGGACGGGCTTCCTGCAGGACACCTGGCTCACTGGGACCACAAGGACTCCTGCTCACGTGCTGCTTGTGGTTCTTCCTCTGCCTTGAGGATCTCCTCAGAGGGTTCTGATCAGTCCCCAGGCCAGAGAACCTTGGCTGGGAGGTGTCTCTGGTTGAACTGTGTCTTTACTTAGCATCACGGGGCCCTTTTGGCTTATAATTCAAGAAGTGAGACTGGCCCATGGTCGGGGCAACCTGTTCCAAACTGTTGAGTCCACCTTTTCCCCACAGCCTTTTACAGGAAGATGAAACTCTGAGCTGTTTTCAAAACAGAATTTCATGGAAGTTATGATGAGAGAGAGGACAAGAATGAAGGACAGAAAAATTCAGAACATTAAACAGAGCAATAGATTCATAGATGGGGGGGTGGGGGAGTGTCTGGGAAGGGGCTGTCATTATCCCTGTAACGAACGTACCGGGCCAGCCAGCACTTGTCAGAGGTGTAAAAGACTCGGTTAAACCTTCTACTCGATCTAGAGCCAAGGAAAACAGGATGGTGGTGTTGGAGATAAGAGAGCAAAAAATAACTGGACAGGAACAGCACAAGGAAAATGGTAGAGATTTCCAAATCACTTGTGCTTCAAAGATGTGTCCAAGAAAAGCCCAAGAGCTGGCACCCAGCTGAGGCCAGGCCACAGCTCAGCTCCCGGTGAAGGAGATTCGTTTGTGCTTCTGATGCCTGGGGAGAAAATGTACTAATTTATCCCTGAGAAGGTGGGACGTTACTGGTTCCGTGGATTACACTGCAATGCCATAGCAATAGCAATGCCATAGTGTTCTGGTGGTGCTGGGGGATGCTGCACGGCCTGACGTGGCTTTGCAAACGTAATCTCAGTGTCTCCTGGGGGTAGTGATCCTTCTGTCTTGGCCTTCTCTCTGCAGTCCACTGTGATGGTGCTTCGCAACATGGTGGACCCAAAGGACATTGATGATGACCTGGAGGGAGAGGTGACAGAAGAATGTGGCAAATTTGGAGCTGTGAACAGGGTCATCATCTACCAGGAGAAGCAAGGAGAGGAGGAGGACGCCGAGATCATCGTCAAGATCTTCGTGGAGTTCTCCATGGCCTCAGAGACTCACAAAGCCATTCAGGCCCTGAACGGGCGCTGGTTCGCGGGGAGGAAGGTGGTGGCGGAGGTGTACGACCAGGAGAGGTTCGATAACAGTGACCTGTCCGCATGAACTCTGCTCGAGAGACTCTGCCCCCGCCCCTTCTGCCTGCCCCCTTCTTTTTTAGCCATGTGTAAGGAGCGCTCCAGGGTGGGCACAGATCTCTGTGATGTACCTGTAGTTTGGATAAAAGCGCAAAGAAAGCCGTTGTGCATCTGTGTGTGTGTGACAGGGGCTACGTCTCCCCTGCGGGGGCCAGAGCCCCGAGAGGGGCCGCTGCTCCTGTTCCTGCCGTACGCTGGGGCCGCTTCAGAAGCCCTCGGGTCCAGGTCCTACCGCACCTTTTAGGGGCTGGAAGAGATGGCCAGAAATGGTTGAACGGAGGAGAGAGTCTCTTCGTAAAGTGTTTCAGCAGCACCCTTGGGTGCTGGTGGATTAAAAACCAGGATGGGGGGGAGTTTGGGCGGTGCTGGGAGGGAGCTTTGTGCCGAGGACCCGCGTGTTGAGCTCGGCCTCGGGAGTTGGAGCTGGGCCTGGTTGGAGCATTCCCATCAGGTTTGTTCTGACACCGTCATTTGGGCCTCAGGGGTTTATGGATGGGTCAGAACTACCCTCTAATGTGCCAAAACGCGAACAGCGCCTCTGGCCGCAGGGTGGCACTGGGCTGGGAGCACGAGCAGCGCCGACAGCAGCACACAAAGTGCTTTTACAAAATAAACACACACACCCCCCCCCGGTACTCAGGAGGGGTACGGGCACATGCCTCGCTGGGAAGGAGGGTCTGGGGCGGGGGGTGAGGACTCAAAGCGTTAGTAATATTTACAGAGCTTAAATGCATTTATTTAAGTAATCTTTCTGTCTAGCTAATGAGCAGGAACAGAATTAGCTCGTTAATTATTTCAGGTACGTAAGGGGCTGCTGTATTGTGGTTGTGCACAACTGGAACACGGCACACACCTGGAGAAAACAGTCGGGTGAGTTTAGGAATTCAAATGAAGGAAGAGCGGTCTCAAAGGAGTCTCACTAGGGAGTTGGGAGCTGAGCTGCAGCTGCGGGTGGCTTCGAGGCTTGGAGATGTTTTTAAAATTAAATTTTTGTATTTTGTTTCAAACACTTGAACTCTTCTTCTGTTGTAGGCTAGAGATTTGTATTTGCATTTTATTTATGATTAATGTATATTTACCTCTTTTTGCACTGGCATTGCCTGTTTGCCCCAGTTTCACGAGGCAGCACAGCTGCTTTGCTGCTTTTCTGTGTGATGCGGGAGAAGCTTCACTATTTGTAATTGTTCCAGAGTTTGATTATTCCTGCTAAAGAAAACCGAAACACCTCTCCCGTGATGCAGTTGGTCCCTCTGCCTCCCATTCTCTGCTCTTTGCTCCTCTCGGCTGGGTTCAGGGGCACAAGGACCGCACTGGAGGTTTCCTTGTGCTCTTGATGGTTTAAAAAGCCAAAGTGGGGAAAAGCTGATGCAAGAGGAGAGCGGAGGTTAAAGACTGACAGCCCGAGCGCTGATCAGCAGCTCTCTCTACACCATCCATCTTGCGTGGCTGCCAGGATGGTATTTTACAAAATTAACTTTATAAATGTCTTGACGAGTCAGGTGTCCGACAAAAGGCCATCTCGCCCTCTCTGTGGCCCTGGGCACCATCCTCCCAACGTCCGTGTAAGGGAACGGGAGGAGATGCGGGTGCGGTGGGTGAACTGTTGATGGGTGAGGAACTGGCTGGTGGTGGCATCCAAAGAGTCGCAGTCAACGGTTCCATGTCCCAGTGGAGACCAGTAACAAGCGGTGTCGCTCAGGGGACCGCACTGGGACTGTGCCATGTTTTAATTAATGACATAGAGAAGGAGATCGAGCGCCCCCTGAGCGAGTTTGTGGATCACACCAGGCTGCGCAGTGCGGTGGGTGCCCTAGAGGGAGGGGATGCCATCCAGAGGGACCTTGGGCAGCCCTGAATTAGGACAGAGAACTGCCCCCATCTCGTTAAGCTTCAGGAACGGGTCTGCAGTAATTGCCGGAAAGACAGGAGGAGGCTAAACCTGTCCAGATTTGTCTTCCTGTAGTTCTGGGGCTGTGTGTTTCGCTGTGCCTGTACCCAGTGATGACCACACCGGTAGCTGTGGTGTGTCACAGAGACCCATATGTATCCTGAAACAGAGTGTGTGTGACTTACCCAGTACCAGAACTGGGAGCTGGGAGGGTTCCTCGCCTTATTTACGGCAGCAAAGCTGCCCGGGTGCAGCTGCACAAACTACTGAGTGGCTCACTCTGGTGGCAACTGTCAGAGGAGGCTCTAGGGTTTAGTGAAAACATCCCAAAAATGTTTGGGGTGAGGATGAAACCTTTTTGCCGGAGTGCTGGAGCTTAGAGACTGGGCCCGGCCGGTACAGAGTTCCACTTCCCTAATCCCCAAAGGAAGCGGCGTTGGTGGAAAGCAGAGGCCAAATGGCTGCTCTTGGTGGCCTTCACACCTTGATCTGTGTCACTGGCTCCTTACCAGGGGTCAGAGACCTCAGCTTTCTAAGAGGGGGGGCCTTCCTGGCAGCCCAGAGGCACGGGTTTAGGGAAGATACCGCTTCCCTGGAGGTGGGAGGAGAATCCCCACGGAAGGCTGGTACCCGCGGTGCGGGTTTGGTTCTCGGGTTTCCCATTGGGTGATTTCAGCGTAATGGGGAAAAGAGCTCGTGAGCTCCTGTGCCTCTGCTGGGAAACCTCTCCTGCCTCTGCGGGATCCCGTCCCGGACAAACACGGCCTGAGGTCTCGCCCCAAGGGATGCTGGGGTTCGGGAAAGCTCTGTCAGGTATTTCATGATGCCGGGAGAGTCATCTGAATTCATCTCACACTGGCCCCAGCCCATTTCCGTGTCTGTCCCTCCCGTTTCTCCCTGCCCGACCTGCCCTGGCTTTGAAGCTCTTTCCTGAGTCACTGGCCTTAGATTTGAGCGCTCGGGCAAAGGGGTAACTAATCCCCAGCTTAAACCCTGCGCACACACTCCCAGCTGGAGACCGGCACACCACCCTGCTCCCTTTGGCCCAGGGCCTTAACCCCGGCAATGCCGTTCTTTGTCTAGTTCCGCTGTTGACTTGTGGACAGGTTTAAAGTTTGTAAATCCTGAGGATTATTGGTGTATTCCTGTGTAGAAGATGAGCAGGAGGAGACCAGATAATTCGGGAAGTAGCAGTCTGCAGCAAAATAGGTACACAAGGTTTTCCAGTATCTCACTGGTACCTGGACAGACTGTCTGTCCACAGCATCTTCATGCCGGGTAAATTCCAGGTTCAGCTTTCAGTATGAATAAGGTAAAATCCTGATTCAGCAGCGTTTTCCTGTAAGCGCTGTCTCTGGTGCAGATACTCAGTTTTGAGGCTATGGGGCTGTCCCAGAGGCAGCCAGGACAGGACTGTGTATGGGTAACGCAGGCTGAGTCCCATCCCTCCGAACGAGCAGACCTAGTGAGAAAAAAGGACTTAATAGTCCTGTAGAAGGCCAGTGAGTTAGGAGTCACGCTTCGAAGACAATAGTCCTTTATCTCTCCCCAAACACAAGGGTGGTTGAAATAACCTGATTGACAGCCAAGGATTGTTATTTTTTGCTGTACAAGCTGATTACCAGACTTCTCACTGGCAAGTGTGGGGACTTACCCCCCCCCAAGCAGCCTCAGAGTCTTTCCTGACAGTCCGTGCCTGGATCTCTCCTACGGATCCTGAAGCAGGCTTCAGCTTTATCCCTTCTGTGCCCATCGACGTTAGACCTCTCCGTGATGCTTCTTTCCTGCAAAGACCTGGTGAAAATCTCTCTCTCACACAAGCATTTTGCACTGGGGGTGCCCTTATTTCCTCTGAGCTTTAACCTGTGATCCCTGGGGACCGCTGCAGAAGAGCTTGAGCCTTGAAGCTCTGGGTCTCCTGTTCTCTCTGACCCACCTTCTTTCCCCTTGGTGGTCTTTTCCCCACAGCGTGCACAAGACCGCCTTGCCAGTTGGTTAGTTTTCCACAAATGGGCTGCATCACCTGCGGTTTTCCTCTGTCCTTTCAGTGCCCAGTCCTTGCTTTCTAGAGAACAGACCGAGTGGACTTGGGGGAAGCGACAGCTCTGCTGGTCACAGGGCCCATCCTGCCCCAGGCAGGTTTCACTGAATTTCACTGAATTTTTAGAGTTGGAAGGGACCATAGAGATCATCCAGTCCAACTCCCCTGCCGAAGCAGGATTGCCCAGAGCATGTCAGAGCATGTTACTCAGGGCTGCATCCAGGCGGGTCTTGAACATCTCCAGAGAAGGGGACTCCACACCCTCCCTGGGCAGCCTGTTCCAGGGCTCTGGCACCCTCACCGTGAAGAAGTTTCTTCTCATATTCGAGTGGAGCCTCCTATGTTCCAGCTTGTGCCCGTTGCCCCTCGTCCTGTCACTGGCAACCACTGAAAAGAGTCTGGCTCCCTCCTCCTTCAACCCACCCTTTAGATACTTATAAGCATTGATATGGTCTCCCCTCAGCCTTCTCTTCTCCAGGCTAAAGAGTCCCAGCTCTCTCAGCCTTTCTTCACAAGGGAGATGCTCCAATCCTTGAATCATCCTCGTTGCCCTTTGCTGGACTCTTTCCAGTACTTCCCTGTCCCTCTTGAATTGGGGAGCCCAGAACTGGATGCAGTATTCCAGTTGTGGCCTCACCAGTGCCGAGTAGAGGGGGAGAATGACTTCCCTCGACTCCTACACAAAAGTGTGGAACAGGGCAAGTGTGGAATGAACGTGCTTCAGACGCCAAGGACGTAGGGGTAAGGGTTTTCCCGAATTAGAGGCTGTGCCAATCCATGCAGCACCAGCTAAATCCTCCATTCCATCACACGGCACTGGAGCTGGTAAATTTCTCAGCCCTTTGGGGGATGTAGGTTCCACCGGAGCAGTGCAGGGGGGCTGCCATCAGTCCCTGTACGCAGCTTGGCTTCTCCCGCTTTCTCTGACCCTCCTCCAGCCGGGAAGCACTTGGGGCTTCTCAGGAAAAAACTGTTTCTGGGCCTGTTCCAGTGACCTTCCCGCTGAAGCGGTTCCAAGTGTGTAACTCCATGGGGGATAGATCCAGGAATATTCCAGGGGGTGCTGAGCCTGAAGGAAGAGAGTAGAAAAGCCTAGCTGGTCCGGGGCGGCAGCCTGCAACAGAAAGAGCTGTTTCTCAGGACATGCTCTAGGTCCAAGCTCCCCAGCGAACCTCTCGTTTAGTGGAACTGCATGGCAAATGGGGTGCAGTTTTCCAGAGAAAACAGAAAACCGGGTGGTTTGAGCTTTTAAGGGGAAGGGCGCTCTCTCACACAGTGTCTGCTCTGCAGCAGCCGAGCACTCGAGCGTAATGAGGTACCATCACAGAAAACTGCTCCTCTCAGAAACATCGTCCTGCAAGTCAAGGCAGCACCAGGCAGAGATGGGGATGAGGCTGGGACGGGACTCTTCCAGTAATCTTTTATAAACTGTACCCTCAGTCCGGTTTGCAAGTCGTGTGTGTATGTGTTAGCGCTGATTCAGTGCCAGACCCTTCCTGGGGTGGGACTATAAACCCCCGACGGCTGTTGGGGGACGTGGGGGGCAGCGGTGGCTCAGGGCCGCACCTGCAATGGCTGCTCAAACGGAAAATAGTTTCCTTCTCCGCCAATCAGGGAAGAGGCTTCTAGAGAAAATCCCATCAAATCCCTGCTTGGTTGAGACCCGGGATCAGTGGTGTCTCCGTCTCTCCATGGTTTGCGAGACACGCAATGTTCATGCCTTCGGAGCTTCCATAACCACGGGCTGACAAACACTCTTCCGTTAAACCGATCCCGCTGCCCGACGGCGCCACAGAATTTCTGTTCCACCTTGAAGATTGAAACTCTACAGCAAAACCATTTTCTTCCCGCTTACAGGGCCCTTGAGAACAGCCCCAGAATGAAGATGTGCAGGGATCATGGTCTTAAACACTGAGCTTTACAGAGAGATTTCCCTCGACCTGCTGGAGACCTGACATTAGCAACGTTTCCTGTCTGCTCTTGTATTAAAATCTTTATTTAGCTTAAATGGGTCTTTTTTTTTGTTTTTCTCCTTATTCGTGTACTTTCACAGAATGTGATTTGTTGTTATTATTAGTCTTTTAGTAGGGCAGATGAATCAAACTTATAAAATCTCCTTCCTTAAGAGCTTTCAGTCATTCCCATGGCTCTAAAAGCTGGTCTGAGCAGGGACACGATTTGTCAGCTCCTTTTGTCTCGAAGTGGCCAGAACCTCGGCGTTTCGGCTGGGAGTGGGTGCCCGTGTGCTCGGCCGCTCACCTGCCTGCTCTCACCAACGCATCCAAACGCTCCTCCTCGCTCCGGCTCCCTCATGGGCACCTGCCTGGGCTGTTTCTGTTCCGCATGAACCGTTTGTTTCTCCTGCGTCACGTCTCACCCCTGAGTTTACGCGTAACGCAAATTCCTGTTCTTTGTCTCTGACGTAACCTTGTGCTTGAGATTTCGGCAGATCTAGGACAAGAGGAAACGGCCTCAAGTTGCGCCAGGGGAGGTTCAGACTGGATATTAGGAAAAATTTCTACACTGAAAGGGTTATTAAGCCTTGGAATGGGCTGCCCAGGGAAGTGGTTGAGGCACCATCCCTGGAGGTATTTAAAAGACAGGTTGACACAGAGCTTAGAGACACGGGTTAGCGATGGGTTTTATCAGAGTTAGGTTGATGGTTGGACTGGATGATCTTAAAGGTCCCTTCCAACCCAGACAATTCTGTGATTCTATTCCATTAATGAAGCATCTTCAAAACACCAGAGTTTGTGCTGTGTTCTGCTGCCCCCCCATGTTCTAGGAAGCGTAGCTGGGACACTCCCATGTGTTTGTACAAATGCGAAGAGACGCTCCTAAAATGTAAGTCTCCTCTTTGTATTTCCCGATGGCTGATCGTCTGTCTTAGGGTTCACCCCCATTTTTCCCAGCTCCCATGGTGATTCCTGCTGGGGTGCTGCACCAATGGAAGCGTTATACCAGTTAGTGGTTTTGCCCAGAAAAAACAAATACGATTTGTGTTAAGTCATAGGTTATCGTGGCAGGATTTCTCTGTTACAGAATACGCTGAAACTGAGGCAAATGAAAGATGAATAAACCCAAATGTTCAAAAAATCTCCTTCCTTCCTAATTTCACAGCCATCAGGCTGAAAGGCCCTGCGCGTGCTGGGATAACTCCCGCCTCCTCCTCCTGCTTTTCACAGCTGCTTTTCTCTTTGCTGCAGGAATATTTCTGGCCCTTTACAGCATGAGGAAAGCCGAGCATCAGCAGGAGCTGCCTTGCGTCGGTCGGTGCCCGTGGCGGTTCCTGGAGCTCTGCCCAGTGTCACACGTGACGTGCCACATTCAAACTGTGAGGAATGAACCATTTATCTCTAAAAGTTTCACTAGGAGATAAATGTCCAAGAACTGGTGTGGAGGTGGAGACCTGTGTACGGGAGGTAAAAAGAGCTGGAACAGAGTCTTGTTTGGAGAGGAGATGAGTGTAATGTCTGGGTGACAGAGCTGGGCTGGAGGTGGGACATTCAGAGGTGATAAATCATGGAATTGTCCAGGCTGGAAGGGACCTTTCAGCTCCTGGAGTCCCACCACGGACCCAGCACTGACCAACCCACCACTGACCCATGTCCCTCAGCACCACCTCTGCCCGGCTTTTCAATCCCTCCAGGGATGGCGACTCCACCACTGCCCTGGGCAGCCTCTTCCAAGGCTTCCCAGCCCTTTCCAGGAAGGAATTTTCCCCAATCTTCATCCTAAACCTCTCCTGGCCCAACTTGAGGCCATTTCCTCTTGTCCCATGGCCTGTTCCTTGGGAGAAGAGACCGACCCCCGCCCTGGCTACACCCTCCTTTCAGGGAGTCATAGAGAGCGATGGGGTCTCCCCTCAGCCCCCTTTTCTCCAGGCTGAACTCCCATATGACTTGTTCTCCAAAATGAGCAGAAATTACTGGGCAAGAAAGGCAAGGAGTGATGAAGAGAGCAGGGAAGTGTGAGAGCAGTGCAGATAAGCACAAGGAGGCCCACAGTGTCCTGGGGACAACTTAGAGGCAACAACATATTTTGGACTTTATGCTTTTGTCAGGAAGCAGCACCATGTGTCCCGGCACTGGACGCGGGTGTGGGTTTCAGACCCGCCGTGTCTGGGGAGACGGAGATGGCCGTGGGTGCTCTTTATTTTCCCTTTTTGCAGCCCTTTTCCAAGTCTCCACTGTGTCCCCCTCGACTCCTGTTCCTCTGTGTGTCGCCATCCTTCCAGCGCTCCTCACAGAGAGCCCATTTCATGCTCCTGATGGCCCACAGGGACTAGCTTTCGTCTGGCTCATTTTTTAAAAGAGAAATGTTGATACCTCACAGAACTTCACTCAGTGGCACAGGATTTTTTTTTTTAAAGTATTTTTCTAACAGTGCCTCATATTATAAACTTGATATCCAGCTGCTGCCAGCTAAGAGAGTGTGCGTATTTGCTTAGCAGTATGGTTTAGTGATGGTTTTTGTGTCAGGTTGATGGTTGGACTCGATCTGAAAGGTCCCTTCCAACCTGGACAATTCTATGATTTTATATTATTTAGGAAACCTGTATAAACAAAATCTGGGTTATTTTTCCCTTTGGACGTTACTTCAGCAGGGGAGTTGGACTAGATGATCTCTATGGTCCCTTCCAACTCTAAAAATTCAGTGAAATTCAGTGAAATTCTGGCGGGTGAAGGCAGCGCAGCCAGAGCAGGGGCTGTGGCCGAGGCGAATCCCCGGGTTCTTCCTCCAGGCCAGGCCCCGCCGCCTGCCCACCCGTCCCGGCCGCTGGGCTCGGCTGGGCCCGGTCTCGCCTCACGGCGGGCGGGTCTCGGGGCCGGCCGGGCCTCGCCTCGCTTCACGGCGGGCGGGCCCCCTAACAGCGCCAGGCCAGGCCAGGCCAGGCCTCTCGGTCCCGGCTGGGCCGGGCCTCGCCCCACGGCGGGCGGGCCCCGGGGCCGCGCAGGGGCGGTGGCTGGGCCGGGCCTCACCTCATGGCGGGCGGCCCCCGGGGCCGGGCCGGACCAGACCTCGCCCCACGGCGGGCGGGCCCCGGGGGCCGGGCGCGGGGCAGGGCGGGAGCGGACTCCGCTTCCCGGCGACGCTCGCGGGGGGGCGGCGCGGCCCCATCAGCCGAGCGGGGCCGAACGGGCGCGGCGGGGCCCGGGCGCGGCGGCCAGGCCCGAGAGGGCGGCGCGGCAGCCGGCGAGCGGAACCGGCCCGGCGTCTGCGGCGGCGCCCGCCCCCCCACCCCCCCCGCGCATCCGGGCCCTCCCTCGGGCAGGCCCCTTCCCGGCGCGGCG
This sequence comes from Numenius arquata, assembly GCF_964106895.1. NCBI lineage: Eukaryota > Metazoa > Chordata > Aves > Charadriiformes > Scolopacidae > Numenius > Numenius arquata. Next base: position 77,232,709 of record NC_133578.1, read on the forward strand.
GCGGCGGCCGCCCCTGCGCGCCCGGAGCGGACGGCGGCCGGGCCCCGGCGCGATGCTGCGGTGCATGCCGCCCCTCTGGCGCTGCAACCGGCACGTGGAGGCGCTGGACCGGCGGCACTGCTCGCTGCAGGCCGTGCCCGAGGAGATCTACCGCTACAGCCGCTCGCTGGAGGAGCTGCTGCTGGACGCCAACCAGCTGCGGGAGCTGCCCAAGGTGAGGCCGCGGCCCGGCCCCGGGGAGCGCGGCCCGGCGGGGCCCGGCCCGGCCCGGCCCGGTGGGTGGTCGCCCCTTGCCGCCGGCGCTGCCCCGGCCTACGCGGCCCCGCTCCCGGCAGCGGCCTCCGCCCGGCCGCGCCGCGCTCCTTCCCCCGAGCCCTCGGTGCGGAGCGCGGCTTCCCTCGGTCACAGCCCCGGCCGCCTCCCCCGGGCCAGGTGGGGCCGAGCAGAGAGAGGGTGCCGGGGCTCCGCGCTCTCCGCAGGCGCTGGGCGGGCTCGGGAGCCCCTGACTTCGGGAGGGGGGTCTCGGCCGCCCGATGAAGGTGCCTCCTGCCCGGTGGAGGGGTCTCCTGCCCGCCAAGGATAAACCCTCCGCCGAAACCGGGAGCCCTGTGCACGGCACTTGCTGCTCGGCAAAGCACAGCGTCAGTTTCCAAACTCTGGTTTGATCCCCAAACCACACAACGTGCCAGATAACTTTATTAAAAGCGGTAGAGGTGCTTTACACCGATTATCTGGGACTCCAGCCTGCACTGGGAACCTCCTGCCCGGCTCCGTGGAGCCGCAGAGCTCTCTGCGCAGGTAGCGCGGGTGGTGACTCCTCAGCGTGCTGCCACGCACCCTGCCCAGGTGGTTTCTCTGTAGGAGCAGGGGAATGGGGATCTGCTCCCCAGACCTGGCCATCTCCAGCGCCCAAAGGGTTGCCTTTCACAAGGCAGGAGTCTTGGGAAGGGGCCGAGCTCCGAGCTTGGGCCCTAAACTAGCACCAGGAACCGAAACGGGGATGTTCCCTCTCTGCTGGGAGATCTGGAGCACAGGATACCGCAGACAAGAGCTGGAATTTGAACCTGTGTCTTGGGAAGGAGGAGGCCGTAAGATGTTACTGGGCTATAGGCTGTTCTGGGGGAAGTTTTACCACGTATCCCCTGGGGAAATTGTACCATTTTTAAAAAGTTAGTGAAGTGTTACTTTGGCCAGAGGAAAAAAATAAGGGAGTCAGTAAATACAGACTAACCTTTTACTAAAATTACCTTTTATTGGAATTACTGACATGTTATGAAATTTGCCATGAAATGTGTGGGGAAAAAAAAAAAAACCACAACACAAACCAAAAACTCATTTTTGATTCAGGCCGAGGTAATTTGGTTGAGTTTTGTTAAACTGTACAATTTATGCATTCCTACCTAAGCAGATTCCCTTGTACAGACACAGCAAATTCTTGATGATCTCCTGACAGCTCTAATATTTCTGGGTTCTCTCCGTCTTTCCTGCTGGTCTGCCTCGCGCCAGGCTGCTGTGGGATTGAGCTGTGAGGGCACGTTGCTCGGGTGTGGAGACACGCGTGTGATACTTTACCAGCTCCCTTCCGTCGTGCATCTGGGGATCTTGCTGTACTTTAGGCAGGGATATTTCTCAAACTCCTGGAAAATGTGTGTTAGAGGCAGGCTGGGACTCATGAACGAGCATAAGTCTCCTCTGCAGAGGAGGCTGATTGTGACACACGCCGGTGAACCTGCCGGTCCTTGCGCTGCTCAGCTCCTTCCTGTCCAAGTAGCCACAGCCCTACTTTGGCTTTACGTAGGAGGCGTTTGGACCAGGACGTTGCTGGGTTTTGGTTAGCTTTTGAAGAGCATCTTTTGGATCATAAATGCAAATTTTATACTGACATTTTATTTACCCTGTGATCAGGTAGAGCTAATTCTGCCTGTGACAGGAGGTGCTCTGTGTCTGTCCCAAGCACCCTGTCTCTGTCACCGAAGAGCTTGTATTTGTGAATGCTGCAGTTTAATTCCAGGTGTTGTGTCTCTTTGGCTTGGGAGCATCAAGAGCTCTCGCCATGACCTCTCCCGGGTTCCCTCTAGTGTTTGAGTTCCCCCAAAGTTTTAGACTTCTGGCAAGGAATTATTGGAAAACCAATAGAGAACAGACGGGTAAGGTTCTGGTCCTCTAGGCTCAAAAGAGATGCAGTGAAGTCGGAAGAGGTGCAGTGAGCGGGGAGTGGGAAATGGCACGATCAGACCCAGTACGCAGCAGCTTCTGCACAAGGAAAATGAACGCTTACAAGATCTCTTCAGTCTGGACAAGGTAGCTCCATTCCTCCGTCAGAGGACAGAGGTCTGGAGCATCACAGATGTCCTGGAGGGAATGAACGGGGAGCAACCGACTGCTTTTTTTTCCTGCAAGGAGGGCCAGGGGGCATTAAGTGAAACCCAAAAGGACTCAGTTCAGAATAAGTGAAATAACTTTTCAGGCAAAGTGTAGTTAAGCTGAAGTGTGGAACTACTTACTGTCTGAGGTAATGGATGCTCAAGGTTTACATGAGTTCTGGAAAGAAGTGGACCAGTCCGTGGAAGAGAAGATGACTGAAAATGAGGGCACTGTCTTGTTTGTGCTGCACATCCCAGAAGAGACTCAGAGGAAGTGTTGTCTGGACTCGCTGTACTCACACCCATCCATGTCCTGTGCTGACTGCGGCTCCAGTGGGCTTTCTCCAGTCGTGGTGGGCATCGCTCCATCCCTAGGAAAACCTGAACGCCCTCTACCTCGCACACAAGGTGAGGGTCAGACATAGAATCATGGAATTGTCTGGGCTGGAAGGGACCTTTCAGCTCCTGGAGTCCAACTATCAACCCAGCACTGACCAATGTCCCTCAGCACCACATCTGCCCGGCTTTTCAGTCCCTCCAGGGACGGTGATGTGTGTGGAACGAGAGGGGTCACAAGCAAAGCACCCCTGAAGCTGCTCCTGAAGAAGTCCTGGAGATGCTGTGCCCTGGAGACGCATCAGGAAGAGCAGGCAGAAAAAGGCCCCCGGTCTCTCCCCTTTCCAACCACCCTCCCAAGTTGCCTCCAGCAATGGTTGGGTGGTCCAGAGGCAGCTGAGAAGGAGGTCTGCAGTTTGGTGGAACGAGGACACAAGGTCAGATCCACCTTGAGGTGTGACCCGATACGTGTCCTAATGTTCCATGCTCACAGAACTTACCCGAGCAGTGACATGGGGCACTTCTTAGTCCCAGGCACACAAATCATGGGCAGGAGGGACGTTATTAATGGATGTTACTGTTGGGGTCAGAAACCTGACGCAGGAGTAAGAATCTGCGTGTTCTACAAGGTGGATACGGGGTGAAAGCTGAAAATAAATTATTCTTCCTGCAGAGAAAGAGGGGATGGCAATAGACTATGTGGGCACGTGTTTTCCCTGCGGGAGGGCGATGGAGAGGCCTTTGGTTGGGGTAGGGAGGACACTTTCCTTCATAGAAACATGCCTGTTGTGTGAGAGGGACGCTGGGAGCAAGATTGGTGTGTACCACGAAGGAAGATGGGGGGAAATGTGCTTGTTTCACAGAACAGGGCTGTGTGTGCCCCTTCTGTGGGAGAAGGGCTCAAAGGGGTACTGGGATGTGCCCGTAGGGTCAGGAGAGGAGAGCAGTCAGAAAAGCCTGAATAAGAGAGCATATACAGTCTTTGGTAGCAAGTTTGACCACAGCAAGTTTGTTTCTTGAGGGTTCAAGCAGGGTTTTTGGGGAAAGCTTCCATGTGGAAGTGTTTTTTGAAGCAAAGGGGTGGAGGGGCGGCTGGTGTTTGGAAAGGTTTTGTTTTGCAGGGAGCAAACAACTGCCTTTGAAAATGCTAAGATTTATCTGACCCCCCCTTCTGTTGGTTTTCTTCCCTAGCACCCACCACCAGGCCACCTCCGCCTGACACGTTTATTGGTGTATATTCCACTTTATTCCAGAGTCCAGAGCTCTTTCTGTGGCACTGTTTTCCTCTGTAGCAGAACTTCTTCCCATGTCCCCTTCCTGCTGCTGCTGCCTTGCTCCTGATCTGATTAACCGATGATCTGCTGCCGCTGGCACTGCTGAGCGCTCTCCTCCAAGCTGTAGACGCCAAGGCTTGTTCCTCTCTGTCCTGCAGAATTCCTGCCAAGTGCTCTTCTCTCTGCTCTTCCTTCTTTTCTACTTGTCCCATGTGGAACCTTGCCGGTTTTGAGTTCTGATTTTTCCCCGTGGTGGCCACGCTCTGGCAGTTTGAAGCGATAGATTAAATCTGCATGAGGAGCATCTGCTGCCACGTTGCGGGGATTTGCTGCCGGGGTGACAGGGTGCGATTTAATGGAAAATGATAAATTCCATTTGGTAAGTTCACGAGGGTGTCTGCATCCCAGAGGGGGAAATGCCTTGCTCTGTGCTGGCTTCTGCTCTCCCTGCCTTGCACAAAGTGATCTCTGCAGGACCGTGAGTGTGTTGCACGCTACAGCAGCAGCATAAACAGCAGGGACATCGGTTTTGAGGGTACAGCCCACTAAATCATTACATTAGAGCTACAGGAAAACACCGGACTCCTTAGTCCACCCTCGGTGAGCACTTGAGGGGTGCAGGTCTCACCGGAACAGAATGATCAGACGCCGTCTGGAATTTGGAGGAGGGATTCGGAGGATGGTGCTGGTCACAGCCCGGGAGCGGAGCGTGACCAGCAGGGACCCAGAGGCTCTTGCTGGGTTTTCAGAGGAGCCCTTGGGTTTGGAGTAGGGGAGGAACAAGGGAGAGGCGGGAGGAAACCCAGGTGGAGCAGAGCTGGTCAGAGCTGGTGCAGGAGGAGGAGAGGGTGGAGCTGGGCAGGGACTGAGAACCATGAACAAGGCGATGCGGAGGAGGGAGGAGACCTCTGTGTCAGCAGGAGCATGAGGGACAGGTCTGCTGGAGACCTTCTGTGGGAAGGATTCCTGGGTGGGAAGCACAGTGAGGTGTGAAGACTGAGGGGTCGCGTAGAGAGGGGAAAAGGAGGAAACTGAAGAGCTAAGTTTGATTTTTCCCTGCCCAGGGCAGAGGGTTGGAAGTAGACGATCTTTAAGGTCCCTTCCCACCCAAATCATTCTGTGATGCTAAGTGTTTGAACAGCGGTGGTGCTGAGAGAAAAGCCCTAGGGATGTCTGATGGAGGGTTTGTCTTTTGGGGTTTTTTTTACAGTTTTTCTGCTTTGCTGTTTCCTTACTAAAGCTCCCATGATAAATTTGGCCCAGTGCAGAAAGGTTTGGGTTTTTTTTCCCCACTGCCATGGAAAACTCCGAGAGACAGACACCTGGCTGGAGCACCAAGGAGAGGAGGCCTTTTGAGTCCAGTGCAGGTCCCTTCCCGTCCTGGCTTGTTGGTGTTTGCACCTTGGCAAGGCCATTTCGGGGCTGGAAGGAGCCGTGCGGGTTCCAGGTTCCTCCTGTTCGACTGCCCTTGGCCTGGGGCAAGAGTCGGTGTCCCTTGTCCGGAGCCTGGGATCCTGCCACTGGAGCAGCGTGAAACCCCTGTGCCCTGTTTGTCACTTTCCCAAGACAAGGTGGGGCCTCGCAAAGCTAATTAAGAGCAGCTTTTAATTTCCTGGCATCTGGGGCCTGCAAGGAGGATCTTGGGTTTTATTTACTTCCATGGAGGAGTAAAGCTGCTCCTTTTAATCTCTCCGGGCTAATAGCCCTTCCCTGAGAAAGTCCCGGAGGTCAGGAGGGCCTGGGCTCCTCCTCCAGCCCTGGAGCCCACCAAGGCTGAGTGTGGGGTGGGCACCGTCTCTCCCTCTGCCTGTGAATCCTCCCATCAGAACTGCGAGCCGCATTTGTTTAACAAAACCAGTCGAGAAAACTGGTTTGACTTGCTTGTTGGGAGACCTGTGCCCACGGTTGGCATGCCTCGCTGTTCCTTCCAGGAGCTCAGGAGCCCCGTGAGTTAATGTGTACAGATGGATGTGGGTTTGTTGCTCCAAAAGCCGGGTGTTCTGGGTGTGCTGCTGCCCAGAAGCTGAAACATATGCAGGACATTCCACCCTCATTGTGTTCCCTCTGCGCAGTAACTTTCTGTCTTATAGATCCTGTGTGGTGATGAGGGGGATCTGGGATTTGTGCAGGAGCAGTAACAGCCGAGTATAAGCTCAGATGTGGGAAAAAGAGCTAATAAAACTCTTGGACATGCAATCACTGGGCATACAAACAAGAGAGCAGGAAAGAGGAGCACGGAAGTGATTTTATGCTTTAAGGTGGACAAATAAGAGTTGACTGTTGATATTCCCTTCCCTGTGAGCTCCAGGGTGTGTAGTCGGACAGTGTGCGGGCGTCCTGCCCCATGGGGATCCCAAAAGGGGCTCAGGCCTTGGAGAAAGCTCACACGAGGATGACAGCGAAGTAAAAGGCGTGCTGGGCGGCGAGGAGGGTCGGGAAGCAAGGAGTTAGGGAAGACTTTGATGACTGTGGCCTAAGCGGGGCTGCCTCTCACCAGATCTTCCTTCACGCTGGTTTCATAGGACGGAGGGAGGTCATTTGTGGAAGCACCTTCTCAGCCCTTCCCCTGGGCTCAGCAGACCCTGGGACGCGTCTCTGCCAGCTGGTTAATGACATCTCCCATGTCCTGGGGTGCCTCAGCTGCTCGGAGGGGGTTCGCACCTCAGGGATCCCTCCCGTTCCTCAGTGACAGTGGCTGGCGTGGGGTCACCTCCCTTGCTCATGGTCCAGGAGGTGCAAGCGCAGTATCGCGGTGGCCCCAAAGAGCTCTTGCTCATGACCTCCAACATCCCTCCTTATTCCCTCTGGCTGTTGTCAAATATCTGCCAGGAGGGATTTAGCGGGTGTTCCAGTGGTGGTGAGAGGTAGAGGCAGATCTGGGTTAACCTCCTCAGGCCTCCTCTGACCTGTTATGTACGTTCCCCTCAATGTTCCTGGCTTTCGTACCCGTGTTGCACCATCTCCCTGGCAGGAGCGGGGACGAGGCGGGGAACAGTGGTGGGAGACTGGGTGCCGGGGCAGAGGGATGTGATGGCCACACAGCTCTCACATCACAAGGTCCTGTGTGGTTTCTGACTCCTCCTTTTCCCATGTCTCATTCAGGGTATTTCATGGTGTGTGTCCTCCCCTGGGAGCACCTTCCTGTTCCTTGTGCTTTTCGTGTTCAGAGGAGTTGTGTATTCTCTGTCTGAGGATCTCCTGCCGTCCCCTTCCACCCAGGGACACTGAACTCTTCTGTAAGGCTTCTCCAGTCCCCCAAATGTGCACCCACAAACCCCAAGTGTACGGTCCGCTGGAGTCCAAACATCTTCCTCTCTACCAATTAATGAACTTGGTCTCCTCTGCTGTGTCTTGGTTTTCCAGTTTCAGGGTTAGAACTTATTTGTTTGGGGTTTTTTGTTTGTTTGTTTTATGGTGCTGGAGATGCATTTGTTGTATAAACTCACAGGTTGATATGATTTCCACCTTAAGAAAACACAATCCTGTTTGAAACAATGGGAGCAGGTTATTGTATAACTCTTGGCGTTTTTCCCAGTCACTAATATTTGTGGCATTAACAGATAAGTTAATTACTTTTCTGTAATTGCTAGTTGACCCTTCTTTGGTCAGAGGATCATGAGATGGTTTGGGTGGGAAGGGACCTTAAAGGCCATCCAGTGCCACCCCCTGCCCCAGGCAGGGACACCTCCCACCAGAGCAGGTTGCTCCAAGCCCCCTCCAACCTGGCCTTGAACCCCTCCAGGGATGGGGCAGCCACAGCTTCTCTGGGCAACCTGGGCCAGGCTTTCACCGCCCTCACAGCAAAGAAGTTCTTCCCCAGATCTCATCTCAATCTCCCCTCGTTCAGTGTCAAACCCTTCCCCCTCATCCTGTGGCTCCCCTCCCTCATCCAGAGTCCCTCCCCAGCTTTCCTGGAGCCCCTTGAGGGACTGGATGGGGCTCGAGGGACTCCAGCCCTCGCAGGATGGATGGTTTAGAAGAAGAGGAGGAGACTGGTGGGTCAGCTGGAGAAGGCTGTTCCTGTGGTGCCGGGATGCCGAAGGGGCTGGGTGGGGAGAGAGAAATGGTGGAGTAGATAAGGAAGGGGGAGAGGGCTGTGGATAGTGCTTGGGGTGTATTCGGTTTTGCTTCTTCGCTGAGCTCGGTGGAGGGACCCTCTCTTGGTGCAGTGGTAGGTGCTGCTTGTGTCTGAGGTGCAGCCTGGCCATTAACTGCTGCACTCAGGAAACCCCCCACAGCTCTCTCCGAGAGCGAGGTGTTAATTGCGGTTTCGTGAGCTAATTCTCGCTTGGGGGTTTCCTCTCTGTGCTTTGTCATTATATTTGGGACCCAAGATGCTGCTGCTCCTGCCTGGGGAGCGGTGTCCAGCCCCGGAGGGAACTGCGTTCCTCAGGCCCCACTCCACCACCTGGGAAGAAGCAGCTGGAGAGCCCTTGGCGTGGAGACAACTTGCTTTGCCTTATCTGGAACGTGTTCCTGACGCTTAAGTACTTTTATATATTTGAAGTACATTCCTCAGGGTCTGATACACGGGGTTAAATAGTGGGAAATCCGGCCGATCTGCGCTGGGGGGGACTGTGTGGCGGCGGCCATGGGGCAGGGTCCATCTCCTCCCACCCCAGTGTGTGGGAGCATGTGGGGCTGCTGGTGTTCGTAGTGCTTGGTGCCCCGTCCCCGCCTCTCCTCCTTGGCCTAGGGCTGCCTGGGGTGGGCAGGCAAGGAGAGACCCCCCCTTGTCTTTCCCTGCTGAGGCACAGGGAGGGTGGGTGCCCGTGGCCATCAGCTGCGGACCCGTGGCCAGATGCTGCCGTGCCTGGAGCTCGGCCACTGCTCTTTGGGGCGCTGCTGTTGCTGCCTTTCAGGTGCTTGTGGTTATCATGCTTGTGGCCAGAAGAGGCTAAAGCCACTCCAGTATCTGGGGCAGATGGAATTACGGAATTGTTTAGGTTGGAAGGGACCTTTCAGCTCCTGGAGTCCAACCATGGACCCAGCACTGACCAACCCACCACTGACCCATGTCCCTCAGCACCACCTCTGCCCGGCTTTTCAATCCCTCCAGGGATGGTGACTCCACCACTGCCCTGGGCAGCCTCTTCCAAGGCTTCACAGCCCTTTCCACAAAGGAATTTTTCCCAGTCTCCATCCTAACCCTCCCCTGGCCCAACTGGAGGCCATTTCCTCTTGTCCCATGGCCTGTTCCTTGGGAGAAGAGACCAACCCCCCCTGGCTACACCCTCCTTTCAGGGAGCTGTAGAGAGCGATGGGGTCTCCCCTCAGCCCCCTTTTCTCCAGGCTGAATCCCCCCAGCTCCCTCAGCTGCTCCTCAGAAGTTCTCCAGCCCCTTCTCCTTGGTCTCCAGACCCCTCACCGGCTCTGTTGTCCTTCTCTGGGCTCATTCCAGCCCCTCGATGTCTTTTTTTCAGATGCTGCAAGGAGTGGAGAATGAAACACTGCTATAGTCAGAACTAGTTATTTGGGAAGATCTATTCCTTGTTTGTGCTGGGAAATGGGTCTGAATTCTGGGGTTTTGTCCCAGTCCTGCTCAGTGGGGCAGGACAAGTCTCCGGGTAGATGTCACCAGGCCCTGCCCAGGCAATGGCAGTGGTGCCACCACCGCTGGACCTCCAGACTGGTGTTCTCACCTCCCAGCAATGGCCATCACTTTTTTCCTCTCTGCTACAATTGACTCCGTTACCTTCCGTCAAGTGGAGTGATTCTTCTCGGATCTACCCATTCTGGGAGCGTATCTCGTTTTCTCCTGGCACAGGGAGAGGTGTGTCTGGAGCTCACACGCTGGTGACACAGCCAGGGCTGGCGTCCCGCCCAAGCTGCCCGGCCATGGGGCAGAAGACTTTCAGGTTCTGTGGCTTCACCTGTGAGGTGCTGGCTTTGAGCAGAGCGACTTGGCAGGACTGAGGTTGACCTCGGAGCCGATCAGTTCCCAGAGTGGTTTTGCTTTGTGAGATTTGCTTCCAGCTCCGCTGGAGTCCCTCTCATCCAGCTGGTTGTCCCCACAGGCCACCCCCCCGGCACAGCCCTCAGAGATCAGCTCCTTCTCTCATCAGAGAGTTCTCTTCACCCTTCTCCAAGAGCGGGCAGGCAGACACACGTGTCCCGCAGAGCACGCGGCGGAGTCTCTGCTTCCCCCGTGGGCGGTGCTTAAGATGTCAAGCCCCTGTTTCATCAGGAAAATGGGAATGGGAAAATGGGAATGAAGCACAAGGCTCAGATCCGTGATCTGGTTTTAAGGAGCTGCGTTTGGCTGCCGACAGACCCCTCCTGCCCGCAGTGACTGTCCTCTGCACCCTGTCTGGATGGGGACCACCGTGGAGCTCTGCTGCGCGCCCAGCCCGTGGTGGCTTGGGAAGCCAGGACCTGCTCTTGCGCGTGAATCACCAGGAGGGGTGTAATTATTTTCCTTGCCACATAGTCTGATCCTGCCTTTAATTAAACATGTGCTGTCCTGCTGACAGCAATGGGACCGTACCAGTGAGGTTTGACAGTTGGACTTGAAGTTCTTTTAAGACTAATGAGATGTAAGGAGGACCCATCCTTATCACCAGCACTTCCAGGATGGGAAAGGTGAGCAGAACCTCTGCCCTGGGTCCCCTTGACCTGTAGTGGAGGAGAAGGGTCGCAGCAGACACTGTTGGTGTGCTCCATCCCTGCAGCAAAATCACCTGGTCATGGCTCTGGGCCTTGGTCTCGGAGGCGGCCTGTTGTCACAGGGTGTTTTTGAAGAAAAGCAGAGATCTGAGACCCGCTCTGTGCCTGGCAGAGCTTGGGAACACCTTGACAGTTCTGGCTGCAGAAGCAAGAAGGTTTTGTGCAATTCCAGCGTGAAGGACGGTGTTTGTAGTGTCGACACAGTGCCTGGTCTCCAGATGTATGAATTGTCACCTTATTTCCTTCACCTTATTTCAAAAGCCTTATTGTTGCCTTGTTTCTAAGCCGTTGGCCCATGTGTCAGATCGCTGTGGCTCTAGGATTGTGTAAGTTGGGTGTCTGGCTCCTCCTCTTCCTCTGGCATGTGTCCCGTTCCCCTTCAGAGCCATCTCACCTTGAGAAATGCCCCGTCTTGATGAGTGTGTTCCACTGAAGCCTGCTCAAAGCCTGCTTGGTCGAGGGGAGAAACGTCCCTAGGGCCAGGGGTTGATGGCAGCCCCCACGAGCCATCTGTGCTGTGGGACAGTGTGGCTCCAGAGGCATCTGGAGTCCTGGGCCCACTTCTGGGCCCCGCAGTTCCAGAAGGACTGGAAACTGCTGGAGAGATTCCAGCAGGGGCTGCGAGGATGATGAGGGACTGGAGCATCTCTGTGATGAGGAAGGGCTGAGTGACCTGAGGCTGTTCAGCCTGGAGAAGAGCAGACTGAGAGGGGACCTCAGGCCTGCCCTGGGGATTTTGTTGTTTCTTGGAAACGCCGTAGTTGGGTGGTAGCTCAGAGGGCTTGTGCTGACTCTTTCATCCCTTGTCCTTTTTCCCTTTTTCATTCTCCACCTCTTATCTGGGTGAATACGTGAGCAGGGGGAGGCAGGGCTCGGCTGAGCATCACTCTCCAGCAGAAAGGAGGCCCTTGGGGGGGGGGTGCCCAAGTTCCCACCATCACTATCTGAACACTGTGGTTCTCCAGACTCACCTAATAGCTCCATTCACCTTTGTTTCGTGTCCTGGGCCTTTTCCGCAGCCTCACTCCTAACGCTGGGAGCTTCGCAGATAGGATCATGGACAGTGAAAGAGATTTGGAGGAAGTTCGTCACATCAGTAAGCTGGAGAAACACAGCTTAGTTGGAGGCGTGCTCATTGCAGAGAGGTTGATGGAACCTCTTTCAGACGTTCTCTAGGGCCTCTCATAGACAAGAGACTGGGCTTACAAGGGCCCTTTCTGGCTTTGCTGTGTGTGTGCCTGCTGTGTGTGACTCTGCCTGGGCTGGAGTGTTGAGCTGCTGCGCAGAGGGACCTTGGCAGGCTGGAAACATGGGCCAAGGGGCTTCTCATGGAGTTCGGCAAAGGGAAATGCCAGTTTCTGAGCCTGGGGAGGAATAACCTCACACCAGTACAGACCACCCGAAAAGCAGGAGATGCTGGTGGACCACAGATTGACCAGCAGTGAGGAAGAGCGATTCCAGCAGGTCAAGGGAGGTGATCCTTCCCCACTGTTCTGCACTGGTGAAACCACGTCTGGAGGGCTGTGTCCAGCACTGGGCTCCCCAGTGCAGGGAAGACGTGGACGTAGAGGAGCGTGTCTTTCACAGGGCCACAAATGATTAAGAGACTGGAGCATCTGTGACACGGGGAGAGACTGAGAGAGCTGGGACTGTTCAGCCTGGAGCAGAGGCGGCTCTGGGGGATTTTACGAACATGTGTATAATGTCTGGGAACAAAGGAGATGGAGCCTGACTCTTCTCAGTAGTGTCCTGTGGCAGGACAAGAGCGAAATAGAAGAAATTCTGTTTAAATGTAAGGAAACACTTTTTTTTTTTTTTTTTCTGAAGGGGTGCTCAAACACTGGAACATGTTGCACAGTTGAGATTGCAGAATGTCCATCCTTGGAGATACTCAAAACCTGAGTGGATGCAGCCCTGGGTGACCTGCTGTAGCTGACCCTGCTTTGAGCAAAGGTTAGACTGGCTGATCTTGAGAGGTCCCTTCCAGCCTCAGCTGTTCCCTGGTTCCGCTGTACCTGCCTCTGTGATGCAAAATGCCTTCTTGAGAGAACTGCTGCATTCGGAAATCTGTCCCCCACTCAAGGTGGCCGATGGAGCCAGTTTTGGGGTTGGACACATAATGGGTGAGGAAGGGACACAGTGACTGTCAGACTCCGGTCTCTACTCAGGAGTTCGGCATCTCCCTCTCAGTTTTGGCCGGCACCACCTCTAGTGCCACCCATCTGGGGAGCCGTCATGACACGTTGAGTACGAGGCCAGGAGCTCATTTCTACATCAGGTGAGAGTTTCCTCCTCCCTGGGCTTGCTCCGCTTTCCCAGGCAAGAGCACGCCCTCAGCCGCAGCCGTGGGCTGACCCGGCTTCTTAATTAGGTGCCGGCAAAACACTTCATGTGTAATGAGCTCCACAGCACCGGGGACTCCTGTGCTTTTGGGTCTCACTGGGTGAGAACTCTGCAAAGTGGCATGTCGGGCGTCCCAGCGTGATCGGTAAGAGGTGTGTCCCAGGTTGGTGGAGCCTCCTGGTCAGTACGTGCGGCCCAGGGCTTTCTCAATACACAGGTATTTCACTTCCTCGGCAGAAGCCGAAGGTGACTCTGCCAAACGCAGCCTGGGTTTGCTGCTACCAGTGTTTCTCATTTCCATAAACTGGCTGAGCCTGTTACTGTGTCTCTGGAGAACCTCAGACAAAACGGCGAGGTGCTGTCGGGAGGTGTTCCCTGGGCAGAGCTGCACTAACCCTTGGAGATGAGTGCCCCGAGGCCAGGGGGTTCTGCTCGGCTGGTCCTAATACTGCAGTGTGAAGCTGACATTTCTTCCCCTTTGCAGTGATGATGGCTTTGACTGTCAGTGCTGATTCTGCTCTATTAGCCTGATAGGTTTTTCTTCTATAAAATTAGATATTAGATATTTTTCCCCTATAAAGTTACTCCAAAGGCAGTGGTCTGAATCAGGAGGTTCATTAATAACTGCGCTGGGTTTACATCCTTTCTCGCTTCTGCCTGTACCATTACATTTCACTACTGAGGTGGCTCTTCTGAAGTTGCTGAGGCATCGGTTGCCGTTAAAACAGAAGTTAAGTCTTTCCAGTGGTTGGCTGGACCTGGCTGACAAGTGTCCTGTGTCCGACAGGAGCAGAGTGAGTAGCTCAGGGTGCTCAGTTGGAGTTTCTTGGGAACCCAACCCGTTTATAGTGGGCGGATGTTTAACTGACCCAAGTGTAGCTTCCAAGTGACTGGTGCGGTTTAACTGTGCAACGTTTGTCACAGTCAGGGGTCTCCTGAAGTTGTGGTGGTTCTCTTCCACTGTTTATGTTGGTTGCACACTTCAGTATTTGCCTGGCAACAGCAAAAAGGGCCGTTAGAGGCCTTTTATGGGGTTACGCAAAGGGGCCTGTGAGTTTGACTTCATGTCGTGTGTGCTGCTGTCACAAGAGTGGTCTGGATCGGGACTGGTTATGGGCACAGGGTGGCCAAGCTCCTTGTGCTGCTGTAGGAAAAACATTCAGGAGCAGAGCAGCCTGTCGAGGGAAAATAAAGTTGTGTTGGTGTATCTGTGCTCCAGCAGCACTTCATTGGCCCCGTCCTGTTGCTGCGGGTTAGTGACGGGGAGTCAGTAAGTGCCTAACAATTAACAAGAAGGTTTTTCTAGTCGGAGTGGAGGTGGTGGCTCACCTGCATTCTGCTTAACTTTCTCTTTTTTTATTTGCAAATATAACATCTTAGTTCTTGCATGGGAAGGCTGTAATTCTGCATTTGTGTTTTGTGGCCTCCACTGATGACTTGTGACTAGTTAGAATTTCTGTCGCGTCCAAGTATTTAATTCAAGTCCAGCTTAACTGACTGAGGAAACGGGATGTGCTGATCCCGTTGTCGTGCTGTTTGCTGACTGGGAATTTGTGCACAGACCTGATCGGAGCCTGGCAGCTCTGTGAGGTGCTGGAGGTTTTTGGTTACCTTTTTATTTAAAAAAAGAAAAAGCTGGGGGAGAAAATGTGCTGTTTAACTGCTATAAAAAAGTAGCATACAGAGCAAGGTGTTTTGGAACATCCTCTTTAGTAGATGTCTCTGTGCTGGTAAAAGCAATGCAGTTGGTTCTGTGAAATGGCAATAAACTGCGTGGAGGCGGCTGCTGAGCCAAAGGGTGGTGTTTTGCTTTTGATGGGCGAGCTGAGAAAGTAAAACTTAACTGTAGGCAAAACTGAAGTCAATGTTCGCAGCTACCAGTTTGCCCCACAGATAATTAGCTTTCAAATCTCTATTGTCCCAATAAACGCTTCCCATATATCTTGCAGTGCAGCATCTGGCATGATTTTATTCCAGTTTATTCTAAAAAGTTGTTAGTTTTGGGAGGTTTTTTTTGGTTGTTTTTTTTTTTTTGAACAAGTGTGCACGTGTATTTTGAGACTGGCTGCAGTTTGTCGGCAGAAGTGCTGGGAGTGTGGACTATGGATGTTCCGCTCCCTTTGTTATTTTCCGACGTGTAGGCTCTGGCGGGTGAGCACAATGTCTTGCCTGGAATTTCCTTGCATTCTAAAATTAGGAGAAGGCTCTAGGAAACAATAGCAAATCACGTCTCTGAACCTCCTGCTCTGGCCTGAACCTTTGTTGTCATTTAGACTTTCACCTACTTCCCTTCTTACTGAACTGATTTGCATTAGATAAACTGAATTAAAAAGAACTTGTGCTGCTCAGTGTCAAGAGGACTTTTTCTTCTTTTTTTTTAACTTATTCTGCTGATAATGGGCTCCTGTCTGACTTCAGGATGTCGGGAGTGTGAATGTCATGTCCCTGCTGTCCATCCCAGAGCACTCCTGTTCAGAGTTTCCTAAATCAAATCAAAGCACGCTCAAACAGGCACAAACAGACATAGGGGTTAACCTGTATAATTAAGATGTTTGTCTTTTTACAAAAAGTAGTAAATTATTGGTGCCAGACAATCTTTGAAACCTCAAGAAATCCAGTAGCGTGAATTACTGGCTCTTTTCCTTCCTTGGCACTTATCAGTAAACGATCTGTGAAATCCTCATGAAATCTACACTTGAATATCCTCAGGAAATCCCCCCAGAAGTGTCCCATCGGGGGAGACACAGGGTCACCCCCTGCTCTGATCCCGCAGAGCTCAAAGGGTCACACCTTGGGATCGTGAGATGATTGACTTCGGTTGGTGTGCTTCCATTTTGGCCACGGTTCTTGTCAGGTAATTCTGGAACCTTCTGGAGCAGCTTCAACCCAGGCAGCAGGAGGTCTGGGTACGGGGAGGGGGTCCCTGATGATCCCAACTCACTGCGCTTGTGACCAGGACAAGAAAGTGCCCGATTGTCCCAACTCACCGCACTAGCAACCAAGATAAGGAAGTGCCAGATGGTCCTAGCCCAAGGGACCAAGACGGGAACATGATATTGGCTGGTCCCGTCACTGTGACGTGGCCCAGGGGGGTCTGCACCACCACACGCCACCCCCAACCAGAACAAACCTCAGTCCCCTGCAGCAGTTCCTGGGGAGGGAGGTTCAGCCTTTGATGGAGGTGGATTACTGAAAGGCAACTGAAGAAGAAGGTTCAGAGCTCGAGCTCTTGTCTGGTCCTTCTCGGTGTGGTCTGTGCAACCGCACAGCACTGTCTCTCTGGACTGTTCTGGGATCTGTAGGCAATCCTGCAACCACATCTCCTGCTGCCCACTGAAACCTTCTGCCTCCGGCGGAGGACAGTCGGGATGGTTACGTGGGTTAGAAGCAGCTTCTGCGTGTCCCTTCGTGGACCAGAGCTTGTTCCGAACTTCATCACTACCTTCTCTTGCATCAAGGGTTGAGTTGTTTGCTGCTTAAGGTTTGGCCACCTAAACCTCATCAGCTGCTGGAGGTGACGGGACCCAGACACCCCACCAGAGACACGGCATTGCTTCAGGTCTGTGCCACAGTCTCTGCCTCTCCCTGTTTGCGGTTATGGGTAACCTTCTTAAACCTCTCCTGTTTTCTGGCCTGATACTGTTTGTTTGTTATTCCTGGGCGCTCTGATACCCCGCAGGAAATGCAGCCAATGCCACAGCCTGGGTTTCCATCCTGTCCCGTGTCCCACCTCCCACAATAGTTAGAAGCAGCTGCGAGATTCGTTCAGTTGATAATTCTAGTATGTCGTGTTTAGTAAATGTACGGAGAGGCTGTTGGTGTCTAGAAAGAGTATGATGGATGAATCTTGTAATTTACTGTTTGTAGCTCATACAGTTGACTTCTGAGGACAAGGGTAGGTGTGAAGATGCTGGATGCTGTTAGACCAGGAGACCTCTAGAGGTCCCTTCCCATAAACAGTGCTCTGTCTGTGGTGTTTCTAGAAAGGAATTTTCGTCTCTAATTCTTCATTACTTGGGCCCTGCAGACGCTTTGCCCACTCCTTCTCTTTCCCGCTATGAGTGGCACAAACACTTTCCCCGTTGGCGCAGGGACCCGTCACTGATGTCCTGATGCTCAGGTTTGCCCTGGGGTGAGAAGACACGTTCCCACAGAGCTGCTGCTGACCCAGTTTCCTTCTCTCCTGTCGTAGCCTTTCTTCAGGCTTCTGAACCTGCGCAAGCTGGGCCTGAGCGACAATGAGATTCAGAGACTTCCCCCTGAGGTGGCCAACTTCATGCAGCTGGTGGAACTGGACATCTCCCGAAACGGTAAGGGCAGAGCAGGATGGGGATGGGTGCCCCACAGCCCTGCGTTCTCCTGCGTGGTAGAACATGTTACTTGTGTTCTGGAAGGGGCAGCGCCCTTTCATGGCCCTGCAGAGTGACCTCTCATGGGTCTCATGGTTATCTTATGGTGTCTTAGGCTGTCACCAGCACCTGGTCACCCATTTTCCACATGACAGGTTCTTCTTGAGCCTCTTTTATCTTTCATGTATTTTTTTCCAGACATTCCAGAAATTCCTGAAAGCATCAAATTCTGCAAATCCTTGGAAATTGCGGACTTCAGTGGGAATCCTCTCTCCAGGTAGGAAGGCACATGCAACCCTGAAGTTGAAATTCCTCATTCTCCCTATCGTTCTCTGGTCCTTATCTCATAATTGTCCTCCCTTGGGAGTCAAGGGAAGGATCATGCCTTTGCCAAGACCTGCAGGTGTCTGCTCTCCTGAGGTGGAGCACTCAGCGCAGGGAGGAGCTGGTCTGTGCTCCATCTTCTGAAGGGCTTGGATTGAGGAGCCTTCCATCATTCTCCTGCCACTGGTGTGAAGGGTGAGGGCTTCTGTCCTCTTGGGTGGGGAGGGAGCAACAAACTTTCTCCCTTACCCTGATGGACAAACCGGAGTGAACGTGGGCTGGTTGTACCCCAGAGGAGCAGAGAAAAGTCCTTTTTGCTCTGTCATCTGATAACTTAGGATGGACCGTCTTTTGCACTCTGCGTTTGGTTGGGTTCCCTGGTATCTCAGTGCCCAGAGCTGTGTCCAAGAACAGGGCTCTTGGCCTTGTCTCTTCAGTTGTCTGTCTCCACAGATCTTAATCCATGATGTTTTGGGAGTTTACGTGTGGCTCCTCTGCCTTGGTGACCTGTGCTTTCAGGCACTGGTGTCATAGAATCACCGAATGGTTTGTGTGGGAAGGGACCTCAAAGCCCCCCCAGTGCCACCCCCTGCCCTGGGCAAGAACATCTCCCACCAGAGCAGGTTGCTCCAAGCCCCCTCCAACCTGGCCTTGAACCCCTCCAGGGATGGGGCAGCCACAGCTTCTCTGGGCAACCTGGGCCAGGCTCTCACCGCCCTTGGGGTGAAGAATTTCCCCCCAAGATCTCACCTAAATCTCCCCTTTTGCAGCTTAAAACCCTTCCCCCTCGTCCTATGGCTCCCCTCCCTGATCAAGAGTCCTTCCCCACCCCTCCTGTGGTCCCCTTTGTTCTTTGTCAGGGTCTCTGTAGATGCCACCCTGACTCCTCCAGATTCCTGCTGCCCTTCCTGCTCCTTGGCAGACGCTGCCCACGTTGCCCTTTAGATAGACTTAACTCTCTGCTTCCCTCTTGTGGCGACAGAACGGGACAAGCTCTTCACTCGTGAGAGTCCTGGTACCACAGGAATGACCAGCACTTCCACGCTAGAACTTGTCAGACTTTTTGTGGCCCAGAGTTGTAAAATGTGTGTGGTGAGCGGTGGGGCAGGGAGGACCCAGGAACCGCCTGTGAAGAGCAAAGGATTTCTTCTTTTCATGGGGCTTTCCCTCTTCTGTTGCACCTTGGAGCTGTCACGATGGTACCGCTTGGTCCCAGGGAAGGCTGCAGTGCCATCTGCAGAAATATCCTTAGAGGGTCACTTGGATTCCTTGGTAGCCCTCCCTGCTCTGAAATTCAAGTGATCACATGAAATAATTGGGTCTGGGACTCGTGCTTGGGCCCTGCAGAGCCAAGTTCGCACACTTGGACACAGAGTGGCTCTGGTGCAAGGGAGTATTGTCTTGGAAACGGTGCGTATCCTGGATCAGGAGCCAGGGTCACACTTGCTTCCTGCTCTTCTCCTTTCCACGTGTTGATACCGATTGGGCTAAAACTGGCTTTTGGGGGATTTGAGTGAGGGATTTAGGGAATTTATGCACAGAGTTAATGGTGGTTTGTTCTATCATGCTTTTACAGGCTTCCTGAGGGCTTCACACAGCTTCGGAGCCTGGGCCATTTGGCCCTGAATGATGTGTCCCTGCAGAGCCTCCCAAGTGACATTGGGAAGTGAGTATGTCCCTGCTGTCACAGCAGGGAGGAGGGCTGGGGAGGGCACACTGCGCTGTCAAGCTGGCAGCACCAGCGGGGCTTGGAGGGAAGAGCGTGACGTCCCAGTTACAGCCTGCCACCATACCAGCCGTGCCGTGCGAGCACCCCTAAGCGTAAGATTGTTAAAAAGCAACCTTTTAAAAAGGTTCTTTTCGTGGTCTGGGCTGTGTCTCCCCCTCTGTGGTCTCTGGCACAGGCAAGGAGCGCGTCCAGGCTTCTCAGACCCTCTCCTTCCTTATTCCACGAGTGCCCATTGTCCCCTGTCCACCGGGGGTGGTCTGTCTGATGATGTTGAGATGGTTTATGCTGGTAACAAATGGCCACGGCAAAGCCTGTGCGGTGCAGTTCCTCTCCCCAGGATTTGGCTTTCTACCCATGAGGGATTTTATCTTTCTCGGCAGCCAGTCCTGTGTGTGATACCACATTTCCTTGTCCTGAGTCTGGGCACAGTGTTGTTTCCCCGTGATTTTGCAGTACACAGTCACCTTCATCAGAAGCCGTTTAAGATCCTCTCTGTGTGTTTTGTTTTCCCCGACCATCTCCATTCCCGTTCGTCCATCTGCACAGGCCGTGAGGGGTGGTCCCACGGGAAGGGCTTTGGGCAGCTCCCAGTGAATCTGGCTTTCTCGCTCCCTTTTCTCTTGCAGTTTGGCAAACCTGGTGACTCTGGAGCTACGCGAGAACCTGCTAAAGACTCTCCCCACGTGAGTGTCTGTCTGGTGGCCTCAGGAGTCTCCTGACTGGTCGTTCTTACTGGTTCCTCAGGGACTTGCTGTTTCTGCAGTACAGGCTCTTGCACCTCTCTTGGGAGGGCTCAAGGCTTTGCATAAATCAGCTGCATCTTGATGAATTTCTGTAAATCGGGGTGAGGAGGGAGAGAGATGGTTCAGGGCTTACGAGCAGGCGGGGAAGTCCAGAGTCTGTGCTCGGCCTCCGTGTCAGGGCTGACTGGGAGTAGGTTTCCACGAGAAAGCTGCTGGAAATGGTGAGAACCCCTTTTCTTAGAGAGGTGGAGCAGACAATGGGCTCTTTTGGAAAAAGAGAGAAAAATGTACTGAGGTGGGTGTAGGAGGAACTCTGTATGCAGTGCGCTTTTTGAATACGGCTGAGGGTCTGTTTTGCTTCTGACTTCTCTGTGTTCTTGGGTATCCCGTCCGGTTGTTCTGGCTGAGCAGTTTGTGGGGATGGGTGGGATAACGGGCCTTCCTGCAGCAGATGAAAAATGAGCCCACAAGGGAGAAGAGGTAAGTCTTGGTAAATATTTCAGAGGGTTAGGGACAGGGATGAACTCCTGGAGAGGACCTGGTTGGTACAGCTGGTGCTATCGGGTAGAGAGGATGTGGAGAACTAGTGAGTTTCTACATTAATCTCTGGTTTGGAGCCCCTGAGCGTTGTTTGTTGAGTTTTCTAACCTACGTTAGCTCTGTCAGCCTGTTTTCTGCCTGCTTATCCATTCAACTGATAATTCCCCCAGTCTTCCTTGAGTACATGTTGGAAGGGAGTCTCCCTGACTTCTTTGAAGAGCAGTGTGTTTTGGGGCCACACAAACTCCTCAGTGACTGTGTGAAACACGTGGCTACTGTCACCTTTCCTCAGAGCCCTCTTACCATCGATGGCAAGTATTCACTTTGACTGCCTGTACTCTCCCCCCTTGCTCCTCCGCTTTATTTAAAAAAGAGAGCACAGGAGGTATCAGTGATAGAGCACTAAAGCCAGGCTTTAAGCCCTTGAGTAGGGAGGGCTTTAGTCTGTGTGCTTCTGTGGTGGCCTCACTGTGGGATGTTGCTTTGACTCAGGTGCACGCTCCTCCAGGTGCTTATTTTCCTCTGGGACCTGCCAGTTCAGGCTTTACACGACAAGAGTTCTATACGCGTGTAGAATTCACGTGTCAGCTTTGACCCAGAGGACACGACGCTTCCAAAAAGGGGCTGGAAGACTCCACACTGGTCACTCCTAGGCCTCACACCTGGTGATTGCACATCAGAGAAGCGTGGTTCAAATTAGCGCTGTCACCTTGTCTCCGATGCCAAAGTCACTGGGTCTTCTCTGCACAGAAGTTGTTGGCACTAACACCCTGCCATGGAAAGGTGATATTAAACCAGCTGAGATGGCCCCGCATGGAATATGGCCCCAGGGGAGAACGTGAGAGCCAGGCTGAGAGCAGGAGAAGGTTGGGTCCTGCTGTTGGGACCCTCTGCTGCCTGTTCTACACGTTCTTTGTGTTTGTACAGCCAGGTACCACCCCTGTGATACACCCCATAAACGCAGAGGTGCAGTAGCTACACCCAAAGTTGGGCTTTCAAACCACAGTGGAAAGTGGTCCCAATGGCTTTTCACCGTCTGGGAACCAGCAAGTGCCTGGAGTTTGAGAATTTGGTCTGGGACCAAACCCTGTGGTTTCTGGGGAGCCATGTTTCCTCAGGTTAGATTTGTGTGCCGTCCAGCAAGATACCTGTAGCATGCTAGGAGTTCTTGGGGCTTTTCTCTGAAAGATATGTCCAGGCTTGATACTCATTCTGCAATGCAATTCCAGCTGCTTTTCATCTTTCTTCAGTTCCCCAAATTCTACTTCTGGACAATTTCCAAAAGCAGAAAGAGGATCTTAAAGGCCAAGGCAATTTTCGTCAGATCTGCCAGTGAAATGTGAGATCGAAATCAATGGCCGAGGAAATTCCAGTGGTGCTGTCAGGGGCTCTGCCCAGGTCTGAAGCTCCCGGACTTGTCTGGTGGCAAGTTCTGCCAAAGAACGGCTCTAAACAAGTCCAGGTGGTCTTGCCAAAGAGCAGAATGACCGATTGAAATGGATGATGCTTTCTGTTTTCAGGGTTACTGAGCCCACCAGGTAGATGAGCTTCAACATTGTGACTTTGTGACCTTATAATGCGTCAGTGCCCTTTTGTTGTTGCTGAGCTGCTTTAAAGGTCCAGCTTGCAATGACCTTCACTTGTCCAAACTTAATTTTACTGGTGAGTCTCCTACTGTCAGCTGAGTTCTGACACAGTTTGTCTTACACAGCTGATTATCACTCCTCATCTCTCCCACGCAGGTGGGAGACAGCTGCCAATGATTTGGGAAGGGCAGCTCTCATTGATGTATTTTCAGGGAATGCATGTTATCTTATCACCAGGTTCCAGTATTTAAAGGGTGGCTGCAAAGAAGACGGAGACTCCCTTTTCACAAGGAGTCACATGGAAAAGATGAGGGGTGATGGGTACAAGTTACTCCTGGGGAGATTCCGACTGGACATAAGAGGAAGATCTTTCGTGCTGAGAACAATCAGCCATTGGAATGATCTCCCTGGGGAAGTGGTGGGTTCCCCAATGTTGGACATGTCTAAGGTTGAGCTGCTCAGGGTGCTGGGCCAGCTTATTTAGGCCAGGCTTTGCCAAGGAAGGTTGGACCAAGTGATCCCTGAGGTCCCTTCCAACCTGGGATCCATAAGTAGCGGAGGGTGATCTATCCTGAGGCATTTTACAGGACCTCGTATATCAACATGGCTTCCACAGCTCCCTTGTCCCTGTTTTGGGAATTCAGACTGCAAAGGAACACTCAAGGCTGCTTCACCCTTCAGAGAAGTCAAAGTGCAAGTGTACAGCCATAAAGAGAAACCTTTCAGTGATCCTGTTGATAAACCTTTGCTTGAGTTAATACAGTATCTCAAAACCCACCACTGCATGAGGTAAGAACTTGCCTTTCCTGCATAGCCCAAGTGTTTTTATAGTCTGGCCCAGGCGAGAGAAGTCTCTCTTACTGCTTTCTCACAGATCTGCACCCCCAGCCTCCTTAGTTTGAATGGCAGTGAGATTTCCAGCTCTGTTTCTGGAGAAATTTAGTGATCTCTATATTAGGACAATCCTTATGAGGAGAATAATGGCTGGAGAGCAGTCCTGAGGAGAAGGACTTAGGAGTGCTCATGGATGAGAAGCTCAACATGAGCTGGCAATGCGCACTGGCAGCCCAGAAAGCCAACCCCATCCTGGGCTGCATCAAGAGAAGCGTGGCCAGCGGGTCACGGGAGGCGATTCTACCCCCCTCTACTCTGCGCGCGTGAGACCCCACCTGGAGTACGGTGTCCAGCTTTGGAGTCCTCGACACGGGAAGGAATGGGTCCAGCAACCACGAAGATGATCAGAGGGCTGGAGCACCTCCCCTGTGAAGAGAGACTGAGAGAGCTGGGGTTGTTCAGCCTGGAGAAGAGAAGGCTCCGGGGAGACCTCAGCAGCCTTCCAATGTCTGAAGGGAGCCTACAGGAGAGCTGGAGAGGGACTCTTTGTCAGGAAGTGTAGCGACAGGACAAGGGGTGATGGTTTTAAATTGGAAGAGGGGAGATTCAGATTAGATACCAGAAAGAAATTCTTTACCGTGAGGGTGGTGAAGCACTGGAACAGGTTGCCCAGGGAAGTTGTGGATGCCCCATCCCTGGAAGTGTTTAAGGCCAGGCTGGACGGGGCTTTGAGCAACCCGCTCTAGTGGAGGTGTCCCTGCCCATGGCAGGGGGGCTGGAACACGATGATCTTTAAGGTCCTTTCCGACTCTAACCATTCTATGATTCTAATAAGAGCTGCAGACCCTCCTCGTACGGGGGAGGTGTCAGGGCTGAGACGCACACTCTGTTTGGGGAGGTAGGATTTGGATTTGATGGGGTAGGACTGGGAGCTGAGGACCCCTGTGCCCCGTCAGGAGAACTGGATAGTCCTGGTTCCGTGGGGTTGCAGACTGCAGGCTTGGTGTGTCTGGGGACTCGGGGCCCATCCTTGGACCACCAGAGCTGAGAGGCTTTGATTCCGTGCAGGCTTCTCATTGTATCTTGCCTCATCAGCTTCTTGTCTGTACGTCTTCACCTCTTCTGAGACATCGTCCCAGTGTTGTCCTTCCCGGTCTCCTAACCAGCATGGGGAAACTGAGGAAACTGTTGACTTTGTCATTTCTGCCCCTCCCTGCAGCTCTGCTCTCCTCGCCCCCTACACGTGTATTGTCTTCTGCTGTCTCTCTCCTGTCTCATGGTTTGGGCATCAAACTGGGACATCCTGTTGTCTGACTGTGCCTAGGTCCCCAGCCTTGCCGCGAGAACAGGCAGCGATGTTACAGTGTGGCTTGTCACCTTGTCATGGTTTTGCTCAAATTTTATTATTTTATTTTGTATTTATTTTATGGTGGGAGGGGGAGAAGGCAAATTGGTGAGAGTGGAAACTGGGCACTTTGGGGCTGCTGGTGCTGCTGAACCCACTGCAGATGGTCTGGCCTGGGGAAGGGGCCAGCTCCCCTAAACTGCTTGGCTCAGAGGGAGAAGGTGAAGGTCAGGATTGCCCCACCTGGTTTAGGAGTTACTAAAAATTGTGTGATTTGAGGTGTGTGTCCCAGATGCTAACCTCCTGTTCTTTCTGTCTTTTCTGTTTTTCTCTCTGACCCCTGTGTCTTGCAGCTCACTCTCCTTCCTTGTCAAGTTAGAGCAGCTGGATCTCGGTGGCAATGACCTGGAGGTTCTGGTAGGTGAGGGGTGGTGGGGAGGGAATACGGGTGGTTGGCAGGGGCAGAACCCCCTACCTCTGTGGAAGCCAGTGGTTTTTCATCTGAAATTCAGCTTATCTTGATATTCAGGGTCATCCAGTGATATTCTTTAGTTTTGCAGCAATGGATTAAGCTGTTCCTGAGTCCTGCCCTTAATGTTCTGGAGTGCTTTTGGGCAGAAAGCTGCCTAAATTGGGAGCAGAAGGAGCAGCTCACGCGGGTGCTGTGCACAAGGCTGCGGGTTACTTGTGAGGACAGTTGTCTGGCGCTGGGACCGTGCTTCAGCGGTTCATTAACTCCAAACCAAAGGGTTAACCAGCAGCTGCACCTCAGCAGTTCATTAACTCCAAACCCAAATGCTAATCAGCCACTGCACTTCAGCGGTTCATTAGCTCCAAACCCAAATGCTGATCACCGTGCCTGGTGTCTGGAGCGGTGCTGTGAACGTATGGCTGCCATTGCTGCTGGTGCTGCTGCATCGCGTTGGGTTTGCCAGTCTTCTCCAAATTGTTTTCTTGTCTGAGAGGAGGAAAAGACTCACTTCTTCTGTAAGGCCAGAATTTCCAACACCCTGTTTAGTTCCTGTCTTTCCTGCTTCCAGACAGTCCCTGTTGCTGTCTTCCGTGCTTCCTGCTGGCACCTTTTGCAGCCATTGTGTCACCCCAGACATTTCCAGACGTGTGTGCTGCTGTGTTGAGGCACACCAACACATCAGCTTCATAAACCATTTGGTGTATGGTCTTGGGCGGTGTGAAAGCAGTAACAGTCTCTAGTGTGGTGTGATTGTAGCATCTAGAGCATCTTCTCCCCCGTGGAAGGGACTGATGCTGTCACTGCCCTGCTCTGTTACAGCCAGACACTCTGGGAGCGCTCCCCAACCTGCGCGAGCTCTGGTTAGACCGGAACCAGCTCTCAGCCCTGCCTCCCGTGAGTACCTGTTTGGGGCCGTTAGGTCACCGCTGCGCTCCCTTCCCCGGCCACCCCCTCAAACCGTGGTGTCTCCTCTCTCATCCTAGGAACTGGGCAACCTCCGCCGCCTGGTCTGTCTGGACGTGTCGGAGAACAAGCTGGAGCAGTTACCCAACGAGGTCAGCGGGCTGGTGGCACTGACGGACTTGCTGCTGTCGCAGAACCTGTTGGAGTGCATTCCCGATGGGATTGGTGAGTAGGGTGGGACCCTGGCAGTGCTCCTGGTGGGGGGCTTCAGGTGTATGTCACAGGGTGTTAGGGCTTGGTGGACGCAGTCATGGTAGTGGAGTTGCAGAAGCAGTAGATGATAGTGGTGAGCAGAACTGTAGGACGAGTTCAGGTTCTTGATCTGCGTGGAGAATGGCTGGAGAGCAGCCCTGAGGAGAAGGACTTAGGGGTGTTGGTGGATGAGAAGCTCCACACGCCCTGGCAATTTGTGCTGGCAGTCCAGCAAGCCCCCTGCACTGCATACCCAACAGCGTGGCCAGCAGGGCGAGGTGGGGGGATTCTGCCCCTCTGCTCCGCTCTGGGGAGACACCCCCCAGACACCCCCTCCAGCTCTGGGGCCACCAACATCAGAAGGACATGGACCTGTTGGAGCGGGGCCAGAGGAGGCCACGGAGATGCTGGGAGGGCTGGAGCCCCTCTGCTGTGAGGACAGGCTGAGAGAGTTGGGGGGATTCAGCTTGGAGAAGAGAAGGCTCCGGGGAGACCTCAGAGCCCCTTCCAGTCCCTAAAAGGGCTTCAGGAAAGCTGGGGAGGGACTCTTGATGAGGGAGGGAAGCCATAGGAGAAGGGGGAAAGGTTTGACGCTGAAAGGGGGGAGCTTTAGGTGAGATATTGGGAAGAACTTCTTTGCTGTGAGGGTGGTGAGAGCCTGGCCCAGGTTGCCCAGAGAAGCTGTGGCTGCCCCATCCCTGGAGGGGTTCAAGGCCAGGTTGGAGGGGGCTTGGAGCAACGTGGTCTGGTGGGAGGTGTCCCTGCCCAGGGCAGGGGGTGGCACTGGGGGGGGCTTTAAAGGTCCCTTCCCCCGCCAAACCATTCTGTGATTCTATGATCACGCATGGGTGAAACCTGTGGACAACCCTGCTGGGGAAGAACGGTGGTGCCTGTGTTGTTGGGGTACACAATCCCTGGTGGGAGGCGTTTTGGCCAGACAAAGGTAGAAGAGCATCGTTACCTCTGTGTGTAGTTCACATGTTGCTTGTTGCCCCGGCCAGGTCAGCTGAAGCAGCTCTCCATCCTCAAGGTGGACCAGAATCGGCTGACAGAGGTGACAGAGTCCATTGGGGACTGTGAAAATCTGTCCGAGCTCATCCTGACGGAGAACATGCTGACGGTGAGTACAGCAGCCACCCCACCTGTCCTGTGCCATTCCGTTCAGCCACGTGCCAGGCACCTCTTCCCATCTTCTGGCTTCTGAGACAGAATCCCGAGCCTACTCCGGGCTGCTCTCCCGTTACCTGCTTTGATGCACAGAGTTTCATGTAACTTCTTCTTGAGAAGACCCTGGTGGAAGTTGAATTCTCTCACTGTATTTTTTTAGTGAGAACTTACCAAAGATGTGTCTGTTGGGACAGAAGGCAGCTTCCCTCCTCCCCCAGCTAGAGGACTTTATGCCTTTATACCTTTAATCCCTTGCTCTTGTCTTTGGCAACTACTGAGCCATCTCCTCCCTAGGCTTTGCCGAAGTCCCTTGGGAAGCTGGCCAAGCTGACCAACCTGAACGTGGATCGGAACCGGCTGACATCCCTCCCGGCTGAGATCGGCGGCTGTGCCAACCTCAACGTGCTGTCCTTGCGGGACAATCGCCTGGCCCTCCTGCCGCCAGAGCTGGCCAACACCACCGAGCTTCACGTGCTGGATGTGGCTGGGAACAGGTCAGCAGCAGCTTGTGGGCACGTTCCTCAGGAGGCTGCTGCCATGGAGCAGCTTGGGCTGGGCCCCGGCCTGTTTTGGGAGACATTTATCCCAGGGTCCGCAGTCTGGAGAAGCCCAGACTGGCTGCTTAGGGCTCTGGGCACGTGTCTCTCAAGCGTTGCCTGTTAAGCCCTTCTCCATCGTATTTGAACAGAGCAATGCAGAAATGGGGGGGCATTTTGCCACGTGTGAACTAAAGATCAGGGGAAATCCCTGGTGCTGTGTCTTCCTTCCTGCAGATTTTGTGGTTTTGTGTCAGCAGTCCCCAGGCAGTTGGTGCTACAGCCTTGTTGATGATGTGCATGACCCCCACAGCGTGCAAATACCTGTGATCTGTTCTGGAAGGCTCTGCAGGGTTTAGCTGCAGTTCTGTTCGCTGAGGCGGGTGGTTTTGCAGCAGAGGGGAGCTGAGCAGAGCTTTGTTTGGAACACCTCTCTGTACTGGTCCATGAAAGCAGAATTTTTGTGTCTTCAAACCCCTCTTCAAAGTTCTCTGTTTTCGCATTGTTGATGGGAGTTGTCCTCTGCTGGGGGTGGGTTACTGGGGTCCCGTCTGTGGCTGCTGCAGAGCTGTACGCAGCGTGAACCAACTGCCTCGGTGTGTGTGAGAGTGGGGGACCCTGCAGTAGCTTGGCTCTGTCCTTCTCCAGCGCAGGCAAGGCACTCCGGCTGGGCTGAAGTTCCTCCGTCACCAGTAAGTTTAACCAGCAGTTCTTCTGCTCTTTTGCAGGCTGCAGAACTTGCCGTTTGCTCTGACAAACCTCAACCTGAAAGCCCTGTGGCTGGCGGAGAATCAGTCCCAGCCCATGCTGAAATTCCAAACAGAGGATGATGAGAAGACAGGAGAGAAAGTTCTCACTTGTTACCTGCTTCCCCAGCAGCCCTCTCCCAGCCTGGGTAAGAGACCGGTTATCAACACTGGCTGCTCTGGAGGGGCCTTGGACCTTCCTCTTCATTATCGCGATACCTGCAGCAGAGCTGGGCTCCCGAATGGCTGGGGGCAACTTCTCAAGGCAGAGGTTGTTAAAGCTGAGAACTTGCATCTCTGCCAGGTGGTAAAGAAGCTGCAGCCTGGTCTTCAGGTCTTCTGCTTTGATCTATTGACCAAAGGGTTTGTTGTAAGGTTTGCTTCCTGCCGTGATGATATTTTCATGTCAGTACTTCTGATTCATGCATAATCCTGCCTTTTTCCTTAGTCCTTGGGTAAGGAGTGCTCAAGCCGAACCATTTGGGTCCTTTTGTAGAGGCTCCTGTAGATCTGGTGGGAGACATAAAGAGGTGACAAGATCTGGGGGCTACATCCTTTGTCCTCATGGCCTCTGTGGTTTGATGCAGATACAAGAGAAGTGCCCTCGTGGGTTGAGAACCGTCTTTAATCCAGGGCTACAATCCTGCTTGCTCAGAAAGAGCTCCCACTGTGTTATCTTTCCTCCCCAGAGAACCTTCTGCAGAACAGCGTGGACGAGAGCTGGACGGACACCAATTTAAACAGAGTCAGCGTGATTCAGTTCCTGGATGAACCCAAAGTAGATGATGAAGATGAGTCTGGAGCTGAGAGACGGGTAAGACAAAGAGTTTCTGGAGGCTTTTTAGCTCCCTATGGAAACACGGGCACAATCCAAACTTTTTTCCTGAGATGGGGAGCCGTTAGAGTGTCCATGTGTCACTGCTGCACACATGTACTGTATTTTTGCAACCCGAAGGGTGTTTGGTGCCCCCGAGACAAGCAGGTGTAACAGAGAGTTCCTGAGAGCCCTTACGCAGGCGTACAGTGCAACGGCTGTCCCTGGGAGCTGAGCTCTGACCGAAAACCTGCCCAGGAGCGCTTGGGGAGCCCAGAGACCCTCACAGCCAGAGTGGTGCCAGGAGGAAATTTTAGTTGCCCCCCTGATGGGGAAAGGTGCTCAGCCAGACTCCAGCCTGGCAACCTCACCCCTGCGAGCCTGGAGCCAGACAAGCCCCTGCCGGGGGGCGTCCCCTTCCTAAAGTAGCCAAACCCTGCAAACAGCCTCCAAAACCACCGCAGATCATTTTCCTTCCATGGCAGATACAAAGGGCAGGATAAAAGTTTCAGTTTCCAGCAAGTACTTTGTCGGTTTAAATTTCCAGCAGGATTTTTTTTCCCCTTTTTGTCTTGTGGAGAGAGATTCGCTTGAGATCTGAATCCTTCTAATAAATTGTGTTTGCGTCTGTCCTTGCAGCGTGGAAGCACTGCTGGTGTTAGGAGGTGTTGTGGGAGTTTTTGATCATTTTTAACATCGTTATTAATTTTAGAATACTGTTTTTCTTGACTCGTAGCTGGGATGGAACTAGCTAAGCATTGCAAATTCTGGTAGCGTATGGGCTTGTCAGGCAAATGAAGAGACACCAGAGTCATTAAGAAGATATTCCACCCATGTGTTCCTGCAGGGGTTTCTGTGTTGAAGGTTTTGCACTTACTAATCCTGAAGCACAATTTACAGAACTATATACAACTCCCGCTCCCTCTGCCAGATGGAGAGCAGGACAATGTCCGAGAGAGAGCTCGGAGAAGTGGTACCTGTCTCCTTTTCTGTCCTCTGTCCAGCTGAGGCCGTAGTAGCGGAGAGGCCCAGGTCAGGTCCTGCAGCGTGACCTTGGGCCGTGTCCAGCTGGGGCTCTGTCGCTCTGATAAAACACGTCATTTGAAGTGGTTTGGTCCTCATAGAATCATGGAATTGTCTGGGCTGGAAGGGACCTTTCAGCTCCTGAAGTCCCACCATGGACCCAGCACTGACCAACCCACCACTGACCCATGTCCCTCAGCACCACCTCTGCCCGGCTTTTCAATCCCTCCAGGGATGGCGACTCCACCACTGCCCTGGGCAGCCTCTGCCAAGGCTTGACAGCCCTTTTGGTGGAGAAGTTTTTCCTGGTATTTAATCTAGTCCTGAGGCACAGCAGGTGCTGCTGAACCTCCCGCTCTGAGTGTTTTTCTCGGGCAGGGCTTGCAGCGCAGAGCGACCCCCCATCCCAGCGAGCTGAAGGTGATGAAGAAGGTGATTGAAGTTCGCCGCAGTGAGGCCCACGCTGCAAAGCCCAACGCAGACCCGAATTCTCCTCACTCAGAAGTGAGTGCTGTTCACCAAGAAACGGGTAACCACGGAGGACACGTAGCAGACTCGGGGAAGGGGGAGGCAGTGTCTGTGTGTGTGTGAGCTGGGTGGAAAGGACTTACACTGGGGAAAGGTTGTAAGGGACAGAGCATGGATTGCCTGCATTCCACGGGCTGGAATCTGCCTTGAGGTGTCAGCTGGGGCCGCTGAGATAGAGCACAAGCTGCAGCCAGGAGACAGAGAACAACCTAAGGGGAATTGTGTGCATTGGTACCACCTTTTCATAACACAGGGAGAGGAGAAGAAGGATATTCCCAAAAAAGAACGATGGGAACAGGGTGCTCGGAGGAGGCATCTTGCCGCCCAGGCGTGATGCTAAGAATAAATGCCTCCATAGATGGTGGAACAGGGGTGGGCCTGGGTGAGATGCAGCAGGGAAGGCAGCCTGGAGAAAAAGCTGGTTCTGTTGGTGCTGGGTCATCCCCGACCTTGTGCTGCTTTGGTTTCCATCCTGCCTTTTCCACTTGCCTTCCCAGGAGAAGAGGCTGAGCGCCACGTCCAACCGCAGCGAGGACTCCCACCTTTCCAACAGCACTGCCTCCGCTGACTGCAGGGCGGAGGAGCAGCAGGAGGAGGCAGAGAGGAGCCGGCCAAACGGGCAAGTGCCCGAGATGCAGGAGCTGGAGAAGGAGGCAAAGCCCAGAGCAGAGGGGGAGCACAAGGAAGCCGTCGACCACGAAGAGGAAGATGTGGAAGTGGAATACAATGAGGTAGGAGCCTGGGAACTGCAGCAGGGTCATGATAAAAAGTGGAAGGACTTGAAAGCTTCAGAGAGAATTGTAAATGGACGCACAGAGTGTGAGCTGGGCATCACTGGAGGCAAGGACAGGCAGTGGAAGCCAAGCGCGAGCAGAGATTCGGGCAGTTGGTGGGAGCTGGGTCCATGGGGGACTGGGAAGGACAATGGGAGCTGGGTAGGGACAATGGGAACATCGGGGTTACAGGTTTGAGTGCCCTTAGTCCCTGCAGCTGACAGAAGATGTGTCTGGGCGAAGGAGCTGATGTGGAAAAAGGCGAGTATGGTGAAATCTTAACCTGTATTCCTGCATCTTCAGCACAAAAGCAGCAGCCCTGGCTTTGCCCGTCTTGGCGGCTGGGGGACAGGAGCTTCTCCACTGCCCCCAGACGTGGCTGTCACCTGAGGTTCAAACCTTTCTGGGGCTTTGCCGTTGCAGCCCACTGTACACTTTGCTGAGGACACGCTAATACGGAGTGAGGATGAGGATGAAGATGAAGAGCGACCGTTCCCGGTGGAGAAGCAGCGGCTCATCCGCAAGGACACCCCCCACTATAAGAAACACTTTAAGATAACTAAATTGCCTAAGCCAGAGGCAGTGGTGGCCCTGCTGCAGGGGCTGAACAGCGAAGGGGTCCCCAAGGAGGAAGAGGAGTTGGGAGGCTGCAATAACAACACGGAGCCCGCAGACCAGGAGGAGGTGTGGGATGAGGACGACAGGAAGAATGGAGCTTTGTCTGCCCAGCCATCGGTGAAGGTAAGGTCTGGTGGGGAGGGGGAAGGTCAGAGGGGTCCCAGACCGCCCTCCTGCTGCTTTGAACTACCAAGCAGGGTGATGTGGCTCCAACAGAAACACTAGCCAGAGACTCCAGCACTTCAGGAGGGACACACTGGGGGTGGGAGAGCTGGAGTTGGTTCTGGGGCTCATATGGTTTTCCAGGAGCTGTGCCGTGTTGCTTTTCCCTGACTCCTTGTGCTGTATCCAGGTCATTGTCCTTCCCCATGATGTGTGATGTTGTGTTCTGTGCTGCAGGAGCGGCTCTTTGTCCCACCACTGACAGGTTCTTCCATCCATTTCAGTCACCTCCTTGCTTGCTGGTTCTTGCACCTCCTTTGCAACAGGATGAGCTTTCTCCCTGGATCGATCTCATCTCAGGCTGCTTCTGCTTGTCTTTCTGCCGCGAGAGGTGGTGAGAGCAGGCTGGAGTGTGCCCTTTTTGCTGGTCCCACCCTGGGTCTGTCCCAGGGCAGACAGAGCCTGATGAAGTGTGTGTTTGGATTCAGGGGAACTTGTTCTCTGGGCCATGGGGCCGCGATGGGTCTTTCTGGTGATGCTGATGAGACAGGAGGTCCTTGGGTCTACTCAGCTGAATCACCACATTTGGTTAGGTACACGCAGAGGTTCCTCCTTGAGGAAGATCCTTGCAGTGGAATAGGAACACACTGAATGAGGGACACTGCATGAGGGTCTTACTGAAGTTGGGGTGATGATTTTGTGAGTGGTATCTGGCGAGCTGGGATTAGGATGTGGCTGAATCTCCATTGTAGTCTGACACTGACAGATTTCATGGCTGAGATGTGGGTCTCTGAACCGGTGGAAGGTGCTGGAGTAAAATCTATCCTTGCTGTTACCGCACACGCTTCAGACTGTTGGGATTGTTACCACCCCAGGCTGGAGCTCAGTTTGCTCAGGGGAAGGTTCTGGCACTCAGGTGTGCTTTGGAGCCTTTCTCTGGGTGGGCCCTTGCCATGCTATATCTGAGCTGGTACAGCTCCTCCTTTCCTCCCTGGGGACGAGCCTTGGGGTTTCCTTCCTGTTTGTGAAGTTCTTCAGAATGAAAAGGAGTTGATGTTGCTTGTAAGAATGTGTGGAGCCATCAAGAGTCCCCTTCATCGTCCCCTTTGTCCAAGACCTGCCATACTTGGGAAATGCCCTCACCCATAAAGCTTATTTCAGCCAGGGGCTGAGGATGCACTCACCCATTGGCAAAGCCCATGAAGTCTCCATAGGTGCTGGGACCATGGGTTTGGTGTCTCTGTCAGAAAGTTACCTTGGTTATCAGTGAAGCCTTCTGCCTGGAAATCCCAGTTTTCCTTATCACGGGGCTGAGCTGGACGCGTGCTCCGTGACGGCAGATTTATTAGTTTGCCTCCTGAGCCAGAAGCTGGAACATGGGAAGCAGTGTCCCTGGGCAGGGGAGTTTCCAGGAAGAGGTGCTGCACGCAAGCATTGGAGGAGGAGGTAGGACAGGGTGTGCAGGAGGCCCAATCCTTCAACCAGAGGGTCTTTTTTGCAAAGGCAGTTGGTTTTCAAGAGAAATTCTAAGGTTTCCTGTGTTTGGGAGCAGACCCCTGGGTATCTGGCAGGATGCACGGCTCCACTGGAGGCTCTTCCCTTTGGAGGAGGGACTGAGGCAGTTTGATTTGGGATTGCTTCGTTCCTGAGCAGCAGCTGGGTGGCACCAGAGGTCCCTTTCTCCTTTTCTCCGGTGCTGTTCCATCCTTCCTTCGCTGAACGACGGGGTTCAGAGGGGTTACAGTCAGCTAATAGCATTCAGCTTGTGAGCTTGGTGGTCGCAGCCTCAGGGTGCCAACGCAGGCAAGATATGGCCTTCTCCAGCTGGCCGTGCCGAGGCGCGCGGGCACTCTGCGCGGCATGGCCCCGGGAGCAGCCCTGTCGCTGGTTCTTGCTCGTTGGTGGCAACCAGGAGTGGTGTGAGAGGGGTCTGCTCCGGCGGTGCGTGGCCAGACCTGTCAGAGTGGTGCGTGTTGGGTGGTGGTGGTGGTCGTGGTGGCGGGTTTGGTTTATGCTCCACTAATCCGCATGCCTCTTTGCTGGTTCCTGTCCTAACAGGGGGTGTCGTTTGATCAAGCCAATAATCTGCTGATTGAACCTGCTCGCATTGAGGAGGAAGAGGTCTGTACCACTCCTACTGTTCTCTCTCTGCCAGAAATCATTCAGTCCTGCTTGATTTGCTTCCCAGGCTCACCCATTGTTGTAGGGGAAACTCTGATCTCTCTGGGTCAAGTGGCTTCTGGACCTGACTGATCACAAACACACAATGATTGTTTCCTCCCCCGCTTTCACCTCCTTTCCCTACTTTTCCATACCTGAGGTGAGAATGGCTGCTGCAGATCAGGAGTGAGATGGAAGAAGTGTAAAAAACACAACGCAAGGGGGCTGAGGTGGGAAGTTCAGTTCCTGTTTGCTGTGCTCTGAGGAAGGAAAAGGTGGACAAAAATAAATGCATTTTTTCTGGGAATTAGTGGGAAGCCCTGAAGGAGCTCGGGAATACGCTGGGTGCCGTGTGCAAGCCTTTGGGAGAGGAGGAGATCTGACTGGGGATGCTGCTGTTGCATGAGAAGGGTGGGCTGAACTAATGATTGGTGCGTCTCATGCAGCCCCCCCATAGAATCCCCCAAGTCTTCACATGCAGCACCATGGGACATTGGAAAGGGGCAGGTGGCACTGGAGGGTCCATAAAGCCCCTGGCTCGTGTATGGTGGTTTGTGCCAAAGTTTGAAGTCACAGAATCACAGCATGGTAGGGACTGGAGGGACCTCTGGAGATCATCATGTCCAACCCTCTGCCAGAGCAGGGTCACCCAGAGCAGGTTGGACAGGAGTGCGTCTAGGCAGGTTAGAAGATCTCCAGAGAACCTCCGCACCCTCACAGTAAAGAAGTTTTTCCTCATGTTGAGATGGAATTTTGCATGTCTCAGTTTGTGCCCGGTGACAGGACAAGGGGCAACACTGGGAAGAGTCTGGCCTCATCCTCTTGCCACCCGCCCTTTAGATATTGCTCAGCACGATGACGTCCCCTCTCAGTCTTCGAGTGTTGCTGCCTCAGCTAATCCTCTGACTATGGTTAACTTCCTGGGTTTGTTTCCAAGTTTCTGGTAGAGTTGCCAGATCCTTTGGGTGAGTGGGCTTTCTGCAGGCTGTGTCTCCTAGGAGATGCGGGAAGCCACTGGTGAGAGGCAGAAGCTGTTGTCAGTATGAACGGCCTGTGTGAAGGTTCCTTCCCGTAGGACAGGACAATGGTACCAGACCTGTGTATTACATGAGGGTGCTGGCCTGGTGGTCTCTGAACTTGGCTCTTTGCTGCTCACCCAGGTGTAAAATGCGAGCTTTTCTTTCTTGGTTTTAGAGTAAGACCTTCTGGGAGGGAGATGACAAACCCTTTCCACTTCAGGAGACATGAGCTGGCTCAGATGTGGTCTGCTGTTAGTGTCTCCTGGAGATTTGTCCATCTTAGCCCTAGATCACTGAAAAGCACATTCATATTTCTTGCGTTTCTCATTTGTGTAGCTCTTCTGTCCCTCAGAGACAAAACTGAGTGTAGTCAGGGGCTTCCCGGTCCCTCATTTGGGAAATCACTGCTCTCAGTCCTTCTTTCCAGCTGTTAGACCTCATGGTCCATTTGCAGAGTTTTCTTGGTCCTCGAGGTTCAGTGGCCCAGGAAACCTTGGTCTTGTCTCAGGAAATGGTCTGCTGGCCCCTTCCTTAGCTCCTGCCCTGCCCTACTGGGAGCAGGGTGGTGCTGGAGGTGGTACTGGAGGTGCCTGGAACTTCTCTGGTGGGTGGCGTGGCCCCAGAGCAGACCAGTTTTGGGATGCGGGTGATTTTCCTGCAGCTCTGGGGGAGTGCTCGGCTCTGGGGCTGGCTGATGACCTCTCCAGTCAGTGATACGCCCTCATTTTAGTGGAATTGTGCTGGGCACCTGCCAGGACTTGCAGCTCACGTGGGAGATTGGGTCTCCAGAGAGATGAGTGAGAGCAAACCGTGGGACTGGGGCTGAGAGTGTCCTTGGTGAGAGCCGGGCTGGGACACCTTGCTCCTGCTGAGGGCTGCCCTCACCATCTTCCCAGCACGTGCCTCTTGGGGAATAGGTGCAGGACAACAGGAAAATACTTAGCATCTGAGTAGAGAATTAGCTGGGGAAGAGACCCATCCCAGAAATGGCATCTACCTGCTGTTTCCGGGGATGATTTCATGTCCTTGGACAACTATCAGCAGGCTGATAAACTAAGCAAGACCACTGCAGAGTGGAGAGGGCCTGGTGGCCCTTGGGCAGCACAGTTTAAGTTCATAACGCTGCTGTCCCATTCCTTGTATAATTTTATACAGCTCTTAGAGAAAAGGAACTACTGATGGTGTGTTCTTTAAGCCTAACCCATAACCCTGAGCCAAAGACCAACCTTGTCAGTGGCTGGAGGCATCTGCCGAGCTTATGTTGGGTGTAGGGACCTGGTGCTGTGTCTGCAGCTGGTACTTTCAGAGCTCCTTCAGCTCTTACTGCTAATGGGAATCTGCTACAGAGAAATAAATAATTTTGGTAATACACGTGATATCTGATGCAGGACTGATTCAGTTCCCAGTGTTTTGTCTCAATCTCCATCTGCGCTGCAGAAATGGCTGTATCTGGGTCATAGGGAGGCTTCTGGAGGAGAAAAAGCAGTTTATTGAGCTGCTGCTTGAAGGCACCAGGTTGTACCTGAAATCTATTTTCAGATGATTTTTGAAGAAATAGTCGAGAAAGAGCTGCTGTGCAGATTGAAGATAAATAGTGGAAAGAGGGTCCCAAATTCTGTTGGCTGATGTTGTCCTTCTGCATTTGCCCAGGCTTAACCTGTCCTCTGCAGAGCACCTGAGAATACAGGAGTCACAGAATCATGGAATTTGGGTTGGAAGGGACCTTTCAGCTCCTGGAGTCCCACCATGGACCCAGCACTGACCAACCCACCACTGACCCATGTCCCTCAGCACCGTGTCTGCCCGGCTTTTCAATCCCTCCAGGGATGGCGACTCCACCACTGCCCTGGGCAGCCTCTTCCAAGGCTTCACAGCCCTTTCCAGGAAGGAATTTTCCCCAATATCCATCCTAAACCTCCCCTGGCCCGACTTGGGGCCGTTTCGTCTCATGCTAAGGAGATGAAAGGCTCTGCGCTGGCAGGGCTTGTGCTGACTGAGGAGCTCTGGAGGCTTTTGCTTCTCCTGTGACGCTTTCTCCCGGCTGCACAAGGCTGTCTAGAAAGGACGTGCTGCTAATTCCTCTCCCTGGGACGAGGCTGGGCTGATGGTAGGTGTCTGGTGAGGGATGATGTCAGGTTTAGGATTCTTATGTAGCAAATTTTATTTTCCCACAATGTGACCTGTAAATTTTAAAGCCTGAAAAGATGAATAAACCTCTCATATAATGCAATGAAGGACACGTCACCTCTGTCTGCTCAGCTGGCTTGACTAGAGCATACCTTCTGACAGAGCAGGGTCCTCTTGAAGTTGTGAGAAGATAGAACACTTTGCTTTCTCTCATTTAATTTTTTAAATGACTGAAGTTCCCATTGAGCAAGGAAAAATATGCCATATTTTCTGTTCAAATTTGTCTGGCTTTTAATTTATTGCCAGAGGAGTGTTTTTATGACCTTTTCCGACTGGATTGCCGGGCCCTGGGTGTTCTACCTTCTGCTGTCACTCCCCAGCAGTTGGGAGGCAGGGGCTGTAATCTCTTCTTGTAGAGGTACAACTCCGTGTTCAGGTCTCTTAAGGCACAGTTTGAATACGATTCACCTACAAAGTGACAGCCATTGCTTGTGTGATTGCTCCTTATCCATCGTAATATGTCACTCTGTGGCAGCTGCGAGTTTTCCCTGATCCAGAGCTTTCTTGAGGACCAATTAGCGAACCGTGGAACAATTTCTCCCACAAATGCAGAACTACCTGCGGAGTTTCCTCCTCCTGCTCTAAGAGCGTGGCACAACTGCCTGGTTTCCTTTCTCAAACGGAGCAGAAAGCCAAAGAGGAGTGTTTTTAACAGAGACAGAAGATGCCGTGTTCAGACAAAACACTCCACCGTGAATTTTCATTTTTGAAATAGGAAAACGCGATGTGTATGGCAGATATGGGTCTCACTGCGCAGGATGAGGGTTATACAGAAACTTTAGGCATTAAAGTAACCCCTGAAGAAATTAATGGGGCCTCAGCATTTGCATGCCTTTAAAACTGCTCCCTATTTGCAAACCCAGTGGTATTTTCTATCTGTGGCAGTGGAGAAGGATAACTCCGAGGGTGGTTTGGGGACCGTGGGATGGAAGACTATCTCCAGCTTGGATCGGGAACCGAAACAGGGCGAGACTGGGAGAGGTGGCTGGTTCTGGCAGATCCGCTTCAGCCAACAAAGTACTGTGCTCTGTTCGGGAGCAGCAGGCTGGACATTTATGCCAAAGATAACGTAGATTATTTGGAAGAAATTCCAAAGTCAAGTCCCCTGCCATCACTAGCAACCAGATACTATACTCTATTTCATAAGTCAGTCCAACTTTTTATTAAATACAGATTGTTTCCTCCTGTTACTTGCCGGGTGTGCACACACTCGGGTTCCTCCTGCTGGGAGAAACCAGAAACTTCTCCAAATTTCTACTTCTTGAATGATGAGAAAACTCACTTTCAAGCTGAATTTGCATTCATTAATTCATTGTCTTCATTACATTTTTATCTTGAAAAGTCCTTCCCTGCTATGTCTGACCCTTTGTCTGCTTGTCCTTGGTATGTTTTTCTGGACATCAGTCACAACTCCTCCTGGCCTTTGTTTTGCTAAAGAAACCAGGCCCTTTTAACGTTCTCCTGTAAGAAGGATTTCCATTCCCTGTCTTCCTCATCGCCTTTTCATTCACCTCTCCTACCTGAATCCGGGTTGGTTGATGGTGGGTAACATGACAGTTTATTCAGGCTCCAGTTCACTAAATTTCATGGGTTTTCTGCCACTTCAAACATGGTGGTTCCTGTCGGTGGATTTAGTTCATTCTCTTTAGTTACCCAGCTCTTGCTCCTGCCTTCAGCATCAGGGTGCTCGGTGAGTTTTCTCCTCCCGACTGTTGTGTTAAACGTGTCTCTGCTGGTGTGTTGTACCGTGAGCAGTGCCAGGCTTAGTTGCAAGAATTTTCCATTTATCTCATTGTCAGCTTGGACAAACGCTCTCCCACCGTGCTCCCTGCCCCCAGCAGCACAGAGAGGAAACGGGGGACCATTCTTAATGTGAGACAAGCTGCTGGAACAGGTTCTAGAGGAGAGCGCTGAATTCTCCAACCCTTCCAGTCTTTGAATTGTATATTAAGTGGTGGGCTAAGTTCCTAAGTGACATTTTCTAGTCGGAATGATGCAATATGAATGACTATACCCATTATTTTACCACACAAAAAGAATCAATAAGAATAGGAATAAAAAAATCTTCAGTGCTGAAGAGAGGGCTGGAGCCCCTCTGCTGGGAGGACAGGCTGAGAGAGCTGGGGGGGTTCAGCCTGGAGAAGAGAAGGCTCCAGGGAGACCTCGGAGCCCCTTCCAGTCCCTCAAGGGGCTCCAGGAAAGCTGGGGAGGGACTCCTGACCAGGGAGGGGAGCCACAGGACGAGGGGGAAGGGTTTGACACTGAAAGAGGGGAGATTTAGGTGAGATAACTGGGAGGAAATTCTTCCCCCTGAGGGTGGTGGGAGCCTGGTCCAGGTTGCCCAGAGAAGCTGTGGCTGCCCCATCCCTGGAGGGCTTCAAGGCCAGGTTGGATGGGGCTTGGAGCAACGTGGTCTGGTGGGAAGTGTCCCTGCCTGGAGCAGGGGGTTGGAAGGAGATGAACTTTAAAGGTCCCTTCCCCCCCAAACCATTCCATGACTCTGTGAAAGGAGCCTGGGTGAGATTGTCCAGCACCCTGACTCTGCCACGTCCTTGGGGAGGTTGTTCCAGTGAATAATTGTTCTCACTGTAAACATGTTTTCTTATATCAAGGTGAAATCATATCTCTGTACAGATACACATATATAGATATGAATATTCATATATATATCATGATAGATGATTCATATCTATATGATAGCTACGTATTTGTATCTATATATTCCTATCAAGATTAATCTTATCTGTATGGGCCTAGTTTTTTATTTATGGCTCAGAAGTCATCATATTTAATATTTTAAAAAATACATCCTTTCTTCATCTTCACTCAATAAAATGTTGTTTGCTGTCTTGGGATGTCTTTGGGGAAGCGGGATCTGCAGGAGCCACCCCAAGTATTTGGCATTGTAGGTCTCCTGTCCTCTCTGCTCTTAACGGTGCTGTTGGTCACTGCGGCTTCCAAACCTTTCTCTTTTGGCATGCTCTCCGGTTGGTGCTACACTAGGCGGAGAGGTGTTTGGTAAGGAGGCAGTGAAGGGCTGGACTCATCTGTACCTTTGCAAATATCCATTCCCTTGGTGACCAAAAGCCCCTCTGAACAGAGGAAGAAATCTCCTCAGAGCCAGGAAACCTCCAGCTCCTCTCCAGGGCAGGATATCTCCTGCCTGTTCCTTTTTCTGTTGCTGTTTTTAATTTAGTCCTCGACAGCTCATGCTGTAATCTCCCACCTTCCATTTGGTCACCGGTATTTCCAGCCTGTCCCCTTGTCCTCGCCAGTTCCTGCTTTGCTGAGACCGGAGGGATTTAGCTCTTCTAATCTTACCCGGTGAGTCAGTGCCTCTGGCTCCTCGGCTCCCGTGTTTGGGTGCTATGTGAGTGTCCCCTCTCCTGTCGGGGTATTCCTGGAAAAGGACACAGGCACTGGATGTGACGTCTGTGCAAAGACGTCCCTAATGGTGGGTCTTAGGGACCTTCTTCAGGGATTAGACCTCAGCAAGACGCAGTTACCCTTTCGCTGCTGTTTTCCCAGGTCCCTGCCATGTGTGGTTGAGGATTTCTGGACAGTTCGTTCCACTGTTGGAGCTGCTGTCTGTGAAATTCTCTGATCTCGCCAATCCCTTTTATACATTTGAGTTCCACAGTATTTACTGGTAATAAATTCTGTAGTTTACTTGTGCTTTATATTGAAAAGCATTTTTTTAAGCCTATGGCTGAATTTTCAGTGGGTTTCCCTAATTCCTTTGTTTTTACAAACATGGAATAATCATTCCCTATAAAGTTATTAATGAGATGAAAAGATAAAAAGATGTCTGTCCCTCCCCATCTCATATTTGAGGGCTCCCAGCGTCCCCTCACATGGAAATATTCACGTTTTTACTGTCGGGGATTTGAAATAAGGACAGAGCTGATGCAGAACTGGCAGAAGAACCAGCCTCCCTGTTGGTTCTTCCCTGGAGGCCAGTCCTTGGCTTCTGCTAGTTCTGACCTTGGGTAACGCACCCCTAAACCCAGCGTCTTACCACATTGGTGAGAACGTCTTCTGATAGCAAGGTCTGTGTTCTACAAAAGTCTGCTCATTAGATCTTTGCTATTACATGATCAGCCAACTCTGGAGTCTTGCTAAAGCATGAAATAGAGGCGTGTTTGGTTTTTGAGAGGCCTAATTTTCATAAAATTCAGCTGTTTGGCCAAAGTGCTGTGTCTGTGTCCCTGGTCACAGACATGCGTGTTCTTCAGCTGCTTTTCTGGAGCTGGCGCTGGGATAACGAGCAGAGAGTTACGGGCATCGTCCCATGTGATCTCGGTCCGACGGCTCCGTTTAAGTGCTGTTCTAGGGTTCAAGATCCCAGAGTTTTATAAATGCTCTGTCAGCGTATCCGAGATCTCAGTCAGTTGTTGGGACTCTTGGGTACAAGATACCCAGCCCTTTTGACTTCTAAAAGGGTTATTCCTAATTGATGATGTTAAATGGATTCTTCAGCTGCCGTTGGAGTGTGATTCATCACTTTCATGTGCCGCGTGTACAACATCACGCTTCTCCCCAAACACAGATCTGAAACATTTATCGCATGTTTGCACTTTCCGTGGTATTGTTGACAATCCAGTCTCACGGAAAGTTTGGAATGATGTAAATACAGGGATTAGACCCGTCCACACCTCCAGGTTTACAGCAAGTCATAAAGATACGCCTGTGCATGCAGAAACTTGCTGCCTCCTGGAAAAAAAAGCCCTTAATCCTTCTCTCCCTGTCTGGAGGAATAGTGTGGTCTTTCAGTGGGTTCTGAGGTACGAGAGTACTCCGTGCTTTGGCCATTGGACCCTGTGAACATCTCCTTTGCTGCTTCTTTGTCTCCTGTGCCCATGCCGGGAGCAAGCTGCAAAAATTCTTGGCGGTTGCAAGGCACAGCCTTGAGGGATGTTCTAAGTCTGTTGGGCGATACTTGGACATCCCTGGCTGCCTGTTGTAGAATCACAGAATGGTTTGGGTGGGAAGGGACCTTAAAGACCATCCAGTGCCGCCCCCTGCTCCGGGCAGGGACACCTCCCACCAGACCACGTTGCTCCAAGCCCCATCCAACCTGGCCTTGAAGCCCTCCAGGGATGGGGCAGCCACAGCTTCTCTGGGCAACCTGGGCCAGGCTCCCACCACCCTCAGGGGGAAGAATTTCCTCCCAGTTATCTCACCTAAATCTCCCCTCTTTCAGTGTCAAACCCTTCCCCCTCGTCCTGTGGCTCCCCTCCCTGGTCAGGAGTCCCTCCCCAGCTTTCCTGGAGCCCCTTGAGGGACTGGAAGGGGCTCTAAGGTCTCCCCGGAGCCTTCTCTTCTCCAGGCTGAACCCCCCCAACTCTCTCAGCCTGTCCTCCCAGCAGAGGGGCTCCAGCCCTTGCAGCATCTCATGGCCTTCTCTGGTCCTACTGCAGCAGGTCCATGTCCCTTCTGTGCTGAGAACATCTGCACCATTTCTGCTTTCTCCAGAGTGGTATGTGTTTACTCACTGCAAGTTGGAAGACCTCGCAGGATCAAGTGCATCTATTCAAGGATAACTATAGCAAAATGTGTCAAAGACTGGTTGAGATGGAATCGGCCCTTGTTTGAGTGTGTTCCCCAGGGACGTGCAGCCTCTGGAAGGAGCCAGCCTTGGCTGAGCAGCCTGTTTCTGGGAGGGGGTATCACAGATCTATTGTTACAGCTGAGATGAGCCATTGCTGGGTGGTGGTGGGGGTGTCCCTGGTTCTAGGGGAAAAAATGCCAGAAGAGAGAAACACTCCAGAAAGTCAGTGGCAGGAGCGGTTGCAGGGGTGGAAGCTGTGCTGGTTCAGGAGCGTCTGTCTAGACATCGTGGAGGCTGAGGGAGCTCTGAAGCAGCCTTAGGAGAGATGCACCTTTGGGAAGAAATAAGGTACTGGTTTAGTGCAGAGAGCAAGGTCTGGGCTGGAATGTAAAATACTGACTATGAAACTGAAAAGCCAGTACAGACCACTGGACCCAGTTCCTCCTTTCTCAGGTTCGTATTCACGTCAGTCATTCTTTTCATAGACTTCAAACAGGCATTCACCAGTTCGGTTTCTCACCACACCGATTTTATGGGAGAGCTAATTTGCTTTGCGAGTTTGAAATCTTTTTTCCAGCCTAAATGTATTTGTGTCCAATTCAAGCTCATTTGCTGCTGTTCTAGCAGCATCTTTAAGTTTAATTAGGTCTTATTCCTCCTCGGTGTTTTGCTTTTTCAGTGTATGCTGATAGGCTTAAGGTTCTTAACCCTCAGTCCAGTTGACTTTTCTGGCAAATTTCCCCATATTTTCCATCTGGTTTCTACGAATTTGTGAAATCCGTGGGGTTTGTTGTTTCTCTGTCAGTTAGTTTACACAATCAACTTACTGTGCAGCTGGAAGTGACTCTCTTTAACCAGTGACATTGTATTTCCCTCGTTTATTGTCAGAAGCAGCGATCCTGTCCCGGTGGTTCAGGTGCTGAGCAAACCCACTGTCTGTCTTACTCAGAAATACCTGGGTCCTGTGACTGGAATACTCCAGTCCTGGTCTGGAGACCTCCTTTTCCATCATCTTTACAAGTTCTTGTGTTGAATATAGATGTAAGTCTTTAGAACGCTACTAAAATCCAGTGAGACTGGAAGAACAGAAGCGGTACTTGTAGTTAGATCCTAAGAGGCTTCTTCACACAAGGGGCATTAGTCTGATCTCTAACTGGTTTTTGAGTGTGCTATCGGTGACGTGCAGTGCTGTCTCCTGACTCCACGTTCCTCTGTCTTACCTGAATAATCCCCGCCTTTTGATGCTCTAGACCTTGCACCAGAAAACGATGTATTTACGGTCTCTCTGGGATCAGGGGCTTCCTTGTGAACGTCCCAGCAGCTTTGGGTTG
The DNA here is from genome assembly GCF_964106895.1 of Numenius arquata. NCBI lineage: Eukaryota > Metazoa > Chordata > Aves > Charadriiformes > Scolopacidae > Numenius > Numenius arquata. The sequence continues at coordinate 77,277,383 of NC_133578.1, forward strand.
ACTGGGCACTGGAGAAAATGGCGAGGAACCTTGTTGTAGTTCTGCGTTTCCTGTGGTGTTCTTTTGGTTTTGTTTAAACTTAGCAGAGCGTGAAGCCCCTCAGGCTGTCGCTTTTGTCCTTGCAGAAAGCCAAGAAGGATTTAGTGGGGGATTAAGGAAAGCAAGTCTTCTGCTTCCTTTGCTGGCCACGTCCCAGGCGACCTGATGTTGAAGCGTAGACACCTCTGCAGCAGCCGCTCTCCGTTCTGGGCTTTGTTTCCAGACAAGTGACAGCAAATTGGGTTCTCTCCAGGGGTCTGTGCACATTTCTGTCATTTACCTCACCAGCTCTGTGGTCCTTGGCCCTGACAGATCCCCAAGAGAGTCCCATCTGTCCCGTTCCTCTCCCTGTCCCCTGCCACACGCTCCCTGTCCTCCTCCTCATGACTGGGGCAATCTGGAGAGTTTACGCTGGGATCCTGGATGTAAACAATTTCAGTTCCAGTTTGACCAAAAGTTTTGCGGTTGGAAGTGGGTGTGATTTGGTGTGTAGAGGTGGGAGATAGGGAGGAGAAGACACTTCTGAGTTGCACAGCTACAGTCTTGAGCCTGCCTGTGCAGGGGGGAGAAGAGGATGGAGCCAGCAGACAGAGCAGATGGCTTTTCTGGAGCCAGGCTCTGATCTCCATCACAGAGCAAAGTGTCTGTCCAGGGCATTGTGGAAGAGCTGCCATTCCTGTCACTGCCACTACGGTGGGGTGACTCTCAGTCTCCCGGGAGCTGTGTAGAATTGCACCCCAAGGGGAGCGCTGTGGAAGAGCTGGGCTGTGATGGGAACACTCTCCATGCTTCTTGACCCAGTCCCACCCCACCGCTGCTCAGTTTACTTGTGGTGGACATCTCGTTTGATGTGTTCATCACAGGCAAACCGACTCTTGGTCTTGAATCACAGAATCACAGAATCTTAGTGGTTGGAAGGGACCTTTGAGATCATCGAGTCCAACCACATTAAAAGATGTGGTTCAGGACTGAACTGTGAGAAAGGAGTTGTTTGTTTAAATGTATTGGGACTTTGGTGCCTTTCAGGCATGGATAGAGTCATGGAATCATAGAATTGTCTGGGTTGGAAGGGACCTTTCAGATCATGGAGTCCAACCATCAACCCGACACTGACAAACCCACCACTAAGTCATATCACTAAGATAAGGATACCCCAGCCTGCACAAGCGTGTGAGCAGATGCATGCAGATAGAGTTTATACTCTTGTGCTCGTTCTTTAAGTAGTCACCCCTTGCTCCTCAAGATGTTTTGGGTGTTCTCCTGGTCTGCGCTGACCTGTAACCCGTGTCCGTTCTGCTTCCAGTTGACTCTGACTATCGTGCGGCAGACGGGGGGGCTGGGCATCAGCATCGCAGGGGGCAAGGGCTCCACCCCCTATAAGGGCGACGATGAGGTAAGACCCCGGGCTCTGTAATTATTGAAGCACCCACTTTCAGGGTTCTTTGTGTGGAGGTTGGATGTCCCTGTGGATCAGCTTTGGGGCTGGGCTCCAGGTGGTAGCAGCGATGAGAACGGCCATTCCTTTCCCATCTGTGTCCTGATGGACTGACAAGGCAAAGAGGTTGGCGTTGTCCTTCACACACGTGGTGGCATCAGCTGCATCACGTTCTCATCCCACTGGACAAAGATTAAAGCATCATTCCCTTTTCCCCTTTGTCACCTGTGGGGTTTCTTTCCCCTTTCTCCCAGCTGCTGACTGGGGTGGTGTGGGTGTCCTGTCCCCACATCCAGGGAACAGGACTGGGGAGGGATTTCCCCTTTCCCTGAAGCCGAGCAGGGTGGAGTGGTCTCTCTGCACTTCAGAGGCTGAGGAATGGGCTCCACCTCTTCTAACGCGTGGTTTTGTTTCCAGGGCATCTTTATTTCCCGGGTGTCGGAAGAAGGTCCTGCAGCTCGTGCGGGGGTTCGTGTTGGGGACAAGCTCCTGGAGGTAAGAACCTCGCTGCTGTGAGGCAGTGAACACTTCTAGTGACTGGAGAGTGGAGGGAGCAGTACAGTTTGGTATTTATTTGCATGTATTTATTCGCATCATGCTAGTTTGTAGGACAAATTAAGCACCAAGAGCTGTGCAAGAGCAAAACAAAGTCCCCCTGGCTCAAAGGGTTAGTTGTTTAATTAACAGTACCGTTAATCTTTTGCTGCTTTCTAAGGGCAGAATTTTCTCCTGTGCTCACTCCCCCCCAACGCCGAAGTGTCGTGTAACCCAGGTGGGAAGAAACACTCAGCAGTGTGTGCCCGTGTGCTCCCCGGGCTGAGGGACACTTCTGCTGTCCTCTGCGGGGCAGAAGTGGACCTTATAAGCCAAAATCTTAACCAGGGAGTCAGCCACGTGCTCTACTTGCCTGTCTTCAAATGATGTAAAACCAGGATGAATCCTACGGGATTGGGGTGCTCTCGAGGAAGGATCGATGGCATTATGGAGAGGGTGGATGTCACTACAGGGCTGGACAGGGGTCAGAGGAATAGGTGGTCCGTTTTTGGGGCGCTGGCCCGTGTTTGTGCTGTGTGGTGAGGTGTCCTAAGGGATCTCCTGCACCCCTGCTCACTGCAGCCTCCACACTCGCAGTGGGGGCTTGGGCATTTCCCTCAGCAGATGTTCCAGTCTTCTCACCACTTCCCTGGCATTGACCGTGGTACAAGTCAAATAAAGCGCTACATGGCTCCATAATTAGAAGTTTTTATATCACTTCATGAGAAAACCTTGATTCTGGAGTTTCAGAAGTTACTTTGTTCAATTCTGCAGTTATCATAGGATTGTCTTGATAATTCCATTAAGTTTAAGTCGAAAAAGGAATAAGCACTTGATCCAGCCTGATCTCTTGGATGTTTTAGGGCCTTAAGTGTCACCGAGCGTCCTTGTGCTGCAGAGTGTCACACTGTGTTTTGCTGCAGAGTGACTTTCAAAAGGGAGTCAGATCTTGAAGATTTATGGAGATGAATGATTATCGTGAGGCTGCATCCGCTTTTGTAGGAGCCATAAATGAATGGGCATCATGGGAAGTGAATCAGAAGTGAAAAAAAACCCCAAAACTCTTTTCCCAAAGCTGTGACCGAAGAGGGATCTACTTTACATGACATAGTAGGGTGCCATGAATTTAACTGTTGGGGAAAGGAATAATCATTGACCTTTGCAGGGGATGGGCTGTGCTGGGCAGTGGGGGCCAGGGCTGGGGCTGTCTGTGCAGGCTCTGGAAGAACCCCCCAGGGAGGTAAGGGCTGTGCCTGGCTCTGTCTGTCCCCAGGTGAATGGTGTGTCCCTGCACTCCGCTGAGCACCACGTGGCAGTGGAGGCTCTGCGCGGATCGGGAAGTTCCGTCTCCATGACGGTTCTGCGGGAGCGGATGGTGGAACCAGAGAACGCCATCACTGTCACACCACTGCGCCCCGAGGATGACTACAGCCCCCGCGAGAGGCGAGGTGGCCTGCGCTTTCCAGAGCGACCCGAGGGGACACCTCCCACCGAGAGATACTCCACCTGCCTCATGCGCAACGAGAAGGGCCTGGGCTTCAGTATCGCTGGTGGCAAGGGCTCCACACCTTACCGGGCTGGCGACATGGTCAGTAGCAATCCTCTGGGAAAGGAGGTGCTCCTTCCCCGAGTCTCAGCACCACTTGCGGGAGCAGCACGGGGGAGCAGCATGGGGTCTTCCTCACCCACGGGCAGGCAGCAGCATGGTGGCCCGGGCTGGTGGCCCAGGTAGCTTCTGAGAGCCAGAACCTGCTCTTAAATCAGGGAAAGAGAGAAGTTGAGAAGGAGGAGGGACTGGAGCTCACAGTCCCTGCCAGTGACATTTGATCTTGCTTCTGTCCTCTTGACATATATCCTGGGCTTTGGGCCATGTGAGGGCTTTGCTGCAGCTGGAGGTTTTGCAGGACTTCCAGAAGCAGAAAGAGGGTTTGTGTGGAGCGAGGGACAGATGGGAAGTGCCAGGGCAGGGGAGGGCTCTGCCAGGGGGAAAGGTGCCCGGGAGCCATTCTGGAAAGCCCAGCCCCGGTGAGGGGACGCACTGGCTGCTCTGACCCTTCTGACTGTGTTTCAGGGGATCTTTATCTCCCGGATCGCAGAGGGTGGCGCAGCCCATCGGGACGGGATCCTGCACGTAGGAGATCGGGTCATCTCGGTGAGTGCAGGCGTGCAGGGAAGGGGTCCGATCCAGCTCCCCGCCCTTCCTCAGACAGCAGCTGTTTTTTTTGTCATGGAAAGCTGGATTTGGGGGGCTCTTTTTTTCAGCTCCCAAGCCTCTGGGAGAGCATTTGATCTTGGTGGTTCTACCCCTGCCTGTGATGGGTGGTGGGTGCATTTAATGCTTCCCCTTTCCCCAAGCGCTGTGTGAGTGGCAGTACTGGAGAGAGATGATGTGATAGCACTGCCATGGCCTGGTGTCCCTCCAGAGCCTTGTAGGACAGGCTGGGAGGCCATGGCGTGTGGGGAGGGAAGCCCTTTGGGGCATGGCTGACCCTCTCCCTGCCCTGGGAGGCCATGGCGTGTGGGGAGGGAAGCCCTTTGGGGCATGGCTGACCCTCTCCCTGCCCTGGGAGGCCATGGCGTGTGGGGAGGGAAGCCCTTTGGGGCATGGCTGACCCTCTCCCTGCCCTGGGAGGCCATGGTGTGTGCGAGGGAAACCCTTTGCGGCATGGCTGGCCACTTCCCTGCCCTGGGAGGCCATGGTGTGTGGGAGGGAAGCCCTTTGGGACGTGGCTGTTCTCCCCCTGCCCTGGCAGGGCTCGGTGCAGGCCGAAGCGGAGGGAGGCTCAAGAAGATACAATGGAGCTGGGCAGGTCGTACCGCAGTGCTTCCCCCTGCTTTCCTTGGAAACTCCGGCCCCATTTTCCCTTCCTGTTCGTGCTGGTGGTGTGGATCTCGCTGCTGCCTCTAACCTCCAGTCTCTCTGCCTGACGTGTCCCTGGCTCCCCGTCCTGCGGGGAGAGCGTCTCCTCCTTCTCCTCCTCCTCCTCCTCCCCAGCTCGCATGCTGCCTCCCAGCCGTGGCTCCCTCCGGTGCTGGTGGTGGGGTTCTGGCCCAGCCGCTGTGGTAAGAGCACGTGTTACCACAGCGCTGGCGCGAGTAAGCACTGATACGGCCTCGTCAGTGCTGGCTTCTGTCTGCTCTATCCCTAGGCTGGGGCTGTGGTGGACTTGCTGGGGCACAGAAATTTTAGGGGGGGTTCTGGCCCAGGTCTGACATCCATAACTTGGCAGGGGACTTGGACAGGTGCAGCAACTCCCCCTCCTTGCTAGTGCTCCCCCCTCCTCCCAAAATCCAACCCTGACCCTGACTGTTGCCAGATAGCCTAAATTATTTGGGGTTTGCTCATCTTTTGGTGCTCCACCAGTGCAGAGGCATGACTGGGAGGCGTTAATCACAGGCACAGGGCCTGTGGTGTGATGTTCATTAGCTCTACCTGTGGCGAGAAGGAAACACAGGCATGGAGTCCAAAGTGAAACCTCTCTCCACCCCCCATTAGCAGCTCTATTTATATCTGTGGGCAGCTTTGTAGGAAAAGCAGATCCAGTTCCCTGGTAATAGCTTGCAGTGTCCCCCAACTGCACCGAGTGGGCTCAGGGCCCACAGAACTCGGGGCCTTGCTTGGATTTTAATGTGGATGAAGGCCTTGCTGTTGTTAGTCCTCCAACATGAAATACATCCATGCTCGAGAGCACGGTTCTCTGCTCTCAAGGACGGTACCTGTCCTGAGGTGTGTGCGGTCGCAGAAGCATCAGCTGCCGCTCACACCTTGTGCTCAGTTATGATGGAAGCAGGAAAAAACTATCATCTCCCAGGAGAACACTCACTGGTCTGGAATATTCACGTCTTCTGTGCCTCCCAGCAAGTGTCTGTCCTCTGGCAGCCGTGCCTCCTGGCGGCAGCCGCCATTCCAACTTTATGCTTGTGGGGTTCACCAAGTGCGGTACCCATGTGGTGGCAGTGTCACCTCCCGAGGCCTCTCGTATCTTCTGGGTGATATTTGCCCTCAAGAATACCTGCTTGAGCAGCTGTAGGGGTTTCGCTCTGTCCCTGGTGGAATCTGGTACTGGGTTAGAGCCGTCGGGCTGTCCTGGCCCAGTGACGCTGCATGTCCAGAGGGCATCTGTTCACTTCAGAGAATCATAGAGGCATTGAATGGTTTGGGTGGGAAGGGACCTTAAAGCCCCCCCCCAGTGCCACCCGCTGCCATGGGCAGGGACACCTCCCACCAGACCAGGTTGCTCCAAGCCCCCTCCAACCTGGCCTTGAACCCCTCCAGGGATGGGACTTTCCACTTCAGAGCCGTGCCCACATGGCATCACCTAAATTCCCTGTTTACCACAACTTTTTTGAAGCAGTGGTTGCCCATATTTTATTGGAAAGCTTTCCAGGATGTGATGGTTCCTGGGATCTGTGTTCCCCTGTATCTGGCTGGGGAAGGCAGGAGGACCCTCATGAGGATAATGGGTGGTTTCATAGCTCCAGCAGGCAGAGGCCCATGTCCAAAGCTATAGTCTCCCAGTCATGCCTTAGTTCTCACTTTGCCAAAGAAGTTTTGTTTTCTTAGGAAAAGAAATACAGCACAGCTTCATACTCTTCCCCTGTGCTCTAAATTCTCCTGGACTCCTCTGCGGAGGAAGATCCGGGGTAGCTCCCTTTCCTTTCTTAAGGGAGCTTTGAGTACATGGCTTGAAGAGCCCAGCCTAGATCTCCTCAAAGTTCCCACCCCACCAGCGATCGACTACTAACTCCCCAGCTTTCCCTGTGTATTGGCGTGTCCTGAGAGTCATCACAGGCATCGTGGCAGTGGAAGACGTGGGGCAGGGAGCTGCAAGGGTGGGACGTTGGAGAGTTTGAATGGTGGGATGCGAATCCGGCAGGACTCGGGGCAGGGGCTAAGGGCAGCTAGGGTTTTTGGGACAGGACTGGGAGTAGACTGAAGAAACCTGATTCTGGGGGAGATTTGGTTCAGCAGCAGCACCGGACGACACATGGGGATCCTAATGAGAGCAGTGTGGTCACTAAGACATTTTCCAGAATAATATAACTCCCTGGCACACAGAAGCTGGGAGAGGACAGAGGACACTCTTTCCCTTCCTCTGGGCACTTGGACACTGAGCTGGGCTGGTTGCCCTAGCTGGTTGCTAAGCAGAGACGTAGCAGTGAAGGCCCCTGAAAATCTGCTGTCCAAAAGCTGGGAATTTTGGCATCGTGATTACCAGGCAATGGAGAAGTTAACGAGCAAAATACCATCACGGGCTGACTCATGGAGTTCCTGTTCTCTAGTCCAGGGAGGTACCACTGTGTGCTTTTGGTCTGACCAAGTCTGACCATTCTCATCTTCTTGTCAGTGGCAGAAAAATAACGGAAGGGAAGGCGTGAAGTCAGACGTGCTGCTGCAGCAGGTCCATCTGTGGAGTATGCTGGGCCCTGACCTGCTGATAAGAACCCAAGGGCCAAGTCTCCTTTTTGTTAAAAATCAGCATATCTGGCAGATGGGAGGACCCCAGGGGATCCTCCCTTCCCAGTCCACTGGCCACAAGGCCACCACTTTCCCCATTCCCGGTCCAGCCACCAGGAAGTCTCAGTGCAGATTCCAGAAGTGAAACAGGCTCAGACATGGCTGGCCCCAGAGTTCCACAGAGGAGAAGGGGAACAGTACCTTTACAGTCACACACACACAAACACAAGCAGCCCGGGGCATGAACCACACAGACACCTTCACCCTGTTCCTGCCCTCTGGCTGTTCAGGTTTGCCAGTGGCACATGGACACGTACTCCGTCACTCAGCTCACATAAACGTCCGTGTTTGCAGGCCTCCTCAGCCTCCTTCAAGGCTCTTTGGTCAGACCTGGAGTTTTTCTCCAGTTTCTGGGCCAGCGGTTGGGTCTTCCCACGATTTGGGTTCCTACTTGCTGGCTGGTCCAGCTTCAATTTTACTGGCAGATCTTGCACTCGTACCCAGAATAGAGAGCAAACTCGCACAGTAAATTCAAATGGAGTTTGGTAAAAAACTCAAGCAGATTCTGGTGATCAGGCACGGGGCTTGGCCAGATGAACGTACTGACCAGCAGCCTGCTTGCCTGTGATCAGCCTCTCTTATTCTCCACCCTCTCCATTTCCCCATGCTTGTTCCTCCCCTCTCCTCCTTGGTCACCTCCTTTTCCTACCCATAATCCTGCTGCTCAGCATCCCATGATGAGTTTTACACGTTCCCACCATCTCCCTTAAAACCTCCTGCAGCAAGTTTGCTCTTTGCCGTGAGAGCTGCTCTGATAACCCACAATAATCTTGATTTCCTCTGCATTTTGATTCTTTAATGTTACTGTTTGAGTGAGTCCTTTAATGATCCATCCATGAGTGTCTTGAGTCTCTGTTACCTGCTTTTCGTTAACGTTTGCGCACCCATGTGTTTAATTTATTGTCTTTCCTGCTTGTTGCCTTGTCTCCTGTGCTCAGCAGCCATTGCCCAGGTCCCTTTACATCCTTCCTCTCCCTCCATGCACCTGCAGGCTGGGAAGTTTTCACACCTTTCTGCTCATCCTTTCTGATCAGTGCCAAAGTTGTCCATCTGGGGACAATCCTCTGGGTAGAGGAGATGCTGTGGGGCTGAGAGTCTCCTGTTTGTGTCCAACACAACTTTCTTCCTCCATGTCCCAGGGGGAGTCGCACTTGGCCATGGATGGGATGGGGCAGGTTGGGCGAGGGGGCTGGTGGCATTTATGGAGGGTCTGGAAATTTTGGAAAACTTTTCCAGAACCTCAGGACTAGAAACCTTTTCATTTTCAGCTTCAGCTTTTTCATGGCAAGTTCCATGCTTTGGGCAGTGTTAGAAGAACACTTAGCTCTCCTCTCAATATTCTGTCCCTCATACATTCATGGAGAACAGTCCCATCCTTTCTGGTCCCTGAGTTTCTAGGCCAGGTGGTTTAAATCTTAATTTTGTAGGAAAGGCTCTCTGTTCCCCTGCCTGTCGTAGCAGCTTTTCTCTGTGCATCTTGTTAACTTAGGTTAGATATTTTTTTTGGGTGAAGGATGAGAATAACATACAGTTCTTCAGATGAGTTCTCTTCAACACTTTGTGCAAATGACATTGATGCTGCTCCCTGTGTGCACTGGAAGAACCTCTTTGAAGCACTAGATCTTTCACTGATACTACAAGACAACTATAGTTGTAGTCTTGAAATTATTTGGCTTGGCATATTGGATAATGTTTTCTTGCCCAAAATAATTCTAGTTTTCCTTTCATGCCAGCCAGTCACTCACTGTGGACTAGCAGAGTCTTTTTCTCGGTGCCCCCAAGTCTTTTTATACCTGGGATACACTTTTTATGGCTGAAAATGGATATCTTCCCCAGACTGCCCTGACCTTGCCCAGCATGGGCAGTGGTGGCCAGTGACAGGTCCTGTTGCACATCAGATCATGCTCTTCAGTGCCTGTGTCCAGGCTCTGAGAGTTGTTGATGAGGGCGAACAGCTGAGCACAAAGGCAGCTGATGCTTCTGGGATTTGCTGCTTTGTCTTCTTCCCATATCGAGATCTTTGGACCCATTCCTTTACTGCAGCCTCTTGGGCTTCTTTGGTGATGACCCAGTAAGGAAGCTGGAACACAAAGCCAAGGAGTGATGGGTACCCTCCTGGAAATGAGTAACCCACAGCATAGTCCAGGCGATAGCTGGGTTTGTGGTGCTCCAGGAGGTGGAGCATCGTCTTCATGGTCCCCTGGAGCATCACTGGTGCTGCTGGGGCTTGGAGAAGGTGAGAGAGGGTCTGGTAAGGTGTCTGCAAAGAGGATTGTGGTCAGAGGGGATGAGCAGGTGCCTGTGTCCCTTTGCCAGGTAGGAAGGAGTAGGGTAAGCGACAAAGTGCTTTGGGGAACAGGCTTTTGAGAAGGGGCTGTGGTGTTCCAGTGGAACGGGGTCCTTCGGGGTGCTCGGCCAAGTGCTTGGAATGACTGGCTGTGCTGGGGCGAAACTCTGACGCTGAGTTTGCGGGTCGTTCTAGATCAATGGGGTAGACATGACAGAAGCCAGGCATGATCAGGCAGTAGCGCTGCTTACCGCGTCCTCCCCCACCATCGTGCTGCTGGTAGAGAGAGAGGGTGCAGAGCAGCCCGGCGAGGGAGACTGGCCCGGGGGCCCACGGGCACGCATGCACTCCCCACCGCCACCCCCCAGCCACGGGGAGAGCCCGCCTGAGGAGACGCCCACGCCACAGAGGAACCATCTCTCCAAAGGCCTGGAGGATCAGTATCCCATTGAGGTGAGTCGGTCTCTTGGAATATGGGAGTGGGTCATCTTGGGTATTTTTCATTGGAAAATTGGCGGTCTGATGAGGGCTGGCCCTCTGTGTTACTGGGGCAATGGGAAATAATGGGGAACCACCTTGTCCTGTGGTGCTCACCTTGTGTTCGCTCACACAAAACATCCCTGACTCCATGTTTTCAGTGCTTGTGGTCCTTATGTGACATCCGTTATCCCCTTTGACTCTGCTCCTTGTTCCCTCCAGGAAATTCACCTGGTGAAAGCTGGTGGTCCCCTGGGGCTCAGCATCGTAGGGGGCAGTGACCACTCAAGCCACCCGTTTGGAATTCATGAACCAGGTGTCTTCATTTCGAAGGTAGAGTCCGGTGTGAGCAGCCCAGCGGTGGGCATCACTTAGCTGTTTAATTGTTGGGGTTAAGATGAAGGATTTTGATGCAAGAGTCTGAGAAATACAGTATAGATTTTAAAAAGTGGGATGGGGGAGGGATGTGTGCATTTCTAAAGAGTGAGCTCATACTAGACACACTGCTGCTCTGGTGGGAATCTAAATGGCCTGTAACAGCCTGCAAACCTCTATAATTCACGCTGAGCTGTTTGGGGAGAGTTAGCTTTTGAAATAGCTGAGCTTATGTTAGCTTTTAATGAGTCCTGGGAAGATGCAGGCATTTCAGAAATGTTTAGAGAGCGCACAAGCCAGCACTTGCTGCAGTTAATCCCCTCCACGGTCCCACACATCCATGCTTGTTGGATTTAGGGATGTTGGAGAGGACATCCCTGCCCAGCCATTTCTGCATTTGTGTGTCTCTTGTCCCTGGGAGATGCTGAATCTGTCTCCTCTAATACTATGGCTGCAAGGCCCAGGACATTTTTACCTGTCACCTGGAGCAGCACTCACTGATCTGCTCTGAACCAATGTCCCAGCACGTACGCCGAGTGCTCCACCATTCTTGTATTGCCAGTTTGATCAATACAAGTCCTGCATTCAGCTGATTTACCACCGTCAGTGTTGTAAACCTCCTTCACTTCACTTCACAATTCTCCTTCCTCAGCTTTCTCTGCAAACTCAAGAGTTGGGGCCTTCATTTCTCCTTGCAAGGTGCTGCTTCATCCCCTCCTTGTTTTAGTGAGAGAATATAAAAGCATATTGAATGACACTTGAAGGCAAATCTTACTTCAGTCTCTGCCAGCTTTGACAGCTACCTCTTGGGGAACTGTGGTTGCAGAGATAGAAGTCAAAACCGGCCTCAGAGGGTGTTAGAGGATGGCCTGGGGACACAACCAGTCTCTCTCCAAGGAGACATGGGCTTTCCTTCTCTAATTGTAATATTAATGACTCTTTGCAGGTCATTCCCCGTGGACTGGCATCCCGCAGTGGGCTCCGAGTAGGGGACAGGATCCTGGAGGTCAATAGCATTGACCTGCGCCACGCTACCCACCAGGAAGCAGTGAATGCCCTGCTCTCCAACACCCAGGAGCTGACCATGTTAGTGAGGCGAGACCCACCACCACCTGGTATGCAGGTAGGTGCTGAGCAAGAGAACTCGGGGGAATTGCGCTCTTCATTATAGAAGGATCACTCTTAAAGGCAATTTCTTATCAAGCTGGAGGTCTGGGACTAGGGCACAACCAAACTGCAGGCTGGAATTTCCTTCTGTCCTGCCAGAATCCAGTCCTTTGTAAGGATATTTCCAGCTGGGGGCTGTGGAGGGTCTCTGGCTGTGCCTACAGTGACATTGTGACCAGAGAATTACCAGATTCCACAAAGACCAGACCTGAACAGGAGACAGAAATCCAGAAAAGGGCAGAGCCTCTTCCAAAGGGATAAACTGTGCCAAAGGAGTGAAAGGTCTAATTTGGGCCCTTTTCAGAGTATTTAGAATATGACCAACGACTAGGAGTGTTTCTTCAACAATTCCAGTCTGAACTGGACCCAGAAACAGGGAGACCTTTTCTGTGTTTGCAGGAAATATGCATTGAGAAGGCTCCAGGAGAAAAGCTGGGCATCAGCATCCGGGGTGGAGCGAAAGGCCATGCTGGAAATCCGTTTGATCCCACTGACGAGGGCATCTTCATCTCTAAGGTACCTGAGCAGTGACCCTGCAGCCTGGCTGCATGCAGGGACCGCCAGGAAAGGGGTGATCCCTGTGGGATTTGTTCCATGTGCTCCCTGCACTCCCCACCGGGGACGTCCTCCTAGAGCATTCTCCGTTCACTGAAGGAGGTGCATTTCTTTCCTTGTGTGTTTTTGTTTGTTTTGGTTTTTTTTGTGGTTGGACTCGATGATCTCAAAGGTCCCTTCCAATCATGAAGATTCTGTGATTCTGTGACAGCTACAGAATTTCTTCTTTCATTTCCTATGTTTGCTTTTATTTTCCCTTGGTTTCTTCTCTTGCCTTTTTTTTCTATAACATGAACCCATACATCTTTCCTTCTCCCCTTTTCCCCTCCATTCCTATTGCTTCCCCCAAGCGCTTGTGGCCTTCCTGCCCACGCTTTCCTTGTGAGCAATCCATAATGCTTTCCTTCCCGCTTGTGCCACACACCCTGTGTGTAATTTTGTTCCCTTTTCCTTTGTAAATGACCACTTGTGTGCGTGCGCATTTGTCACGTCACTTCTCCCCAAAGTAGCGCGTATTTTCTTTCCAACAATACGCTGTGTGTAAGCTTGTGCTACTCCTGACCCTTACCAAGAAACTGCCTCTTCTTTCTTGTTAGCAACTGAGCTCAGTGACAAGGGGTGTGATTTCTGGTTGTGCTGCTGACCAGAGGGCAACTCTGGATGCTCACATCAGTGTCATTGGTGCCCTCTTTCGCTGCTGTGGTGGCGTACAAACTCTGGCTTGGCTGTAGAGGTCTGAATAATCCTTGGGGGATGGTGGACGCTCCATAATTGCCAGTTAACCCTTTCTGATAATCAGCTGCTTTCAAAGAAAGGGAATACTCAGCATTTGTTATCACTTGGATATAACTTCTTTATCGGAGTTTTAAAGTTAAAAACCTAAATTCACTTTGTCAAAGTAATAGTTGCATTTTTAACTGCAGTATTTGTAACAGCAGTAAAAGAAAACCTAAGATAATCATAATCTACAATTATTTTTAATGATTAGGTTTGGTTTTATCTCTTTCAGTGTTCCAGTGTTTAGGGGTTTGGAAGGCTTGCACTTCAGCCCCCAGGGCAGGGTTAGGTTCCCCCCTCCACCTCTTTTCTTTTTAGTAGTAGTTGTTTTAGCCTGTGGAGAACCAAAGTTCTGAACTTCTCTGCCCTCCCTTCAGCTGTGTACTTCAGCTCGATCTCTCTTCTCTGTCCTAACCAGAGAGTTTTTCCGGCTTCTCTTGTTCTGGCTGTGTATTTCCAGTAACAGAAACAAAGCAGTGCTGCTTCCTCTTCCTCCTCTTTGGATGTCTAATTACTGCTTTCTTTCTCCTTAGTTTTTTCTTAATTTGCATTTTCATCAGTCCCTTAATTGTCATTGTTTAAAAAAGTTGTAATCTGGTTCTTCCTTATAAAACCTTCTTGATGAAGTGTTACAAGTTGAGTACCATGAGAAGTATGAATTGTATCTACAATGTGAAACTCATGATCAGTCTCGGTGGGGATAGCTCAGTGTCCCGCAGTGACATATCAGTAATACAGATGACATCGAGGACATTCTTCTACATTAACTTTACCTCCTCCCCTTATTTCTGGGTGTTCTACTGTCACACTTATGCACTTGCTCTCCCTGGAAAAGAAATTGTGAGTACTCCCTCTTTCTCCATTCCGCTGCATGTGCCCGCATTAGTGCATGCACACGCACTCACACCCTTTCACGGCCCTGAAGGACTGACTGTAGCCATGCACAGCTGCTCTCCCTCCTCCCCATCCTAAAAAATATAAAAAATGCATACAGCGTTTTTTCTCCTGTTTTTTACAGGTACTTTATTAAAGATATATCTGTTGGTTTTTTTCTGCAAAACAGCTCCAAAATACCCATGCCTTTGGTTTTCTGGGGGGTTTTTGCCTCTCTGATCCCAGTAATACATGGTGTGCAGTATTTCTGCCTGTCTTTCCTTCCTCCAGTGTGCCTCAATCGTACCCTGAAGGCCACTCCTGCATGTCCAGCTCTGTGTGCCCTTGTCCTCTGCATTCTCTCATCGTGGATCCACAGGCTTTGCTTGAGGTCCCTGACATGCCCTTTCTGGGGAGCCCCTGTGTAGCGCTGGCCATAATTCCCTTTGTAAAGCTCTGTCGTGTTGGTTCTTGGCTTTGAGACCTTGAATGGCAGCCATCTGTCTGTCCCAGTGCTCCCAGAGAGGTCTGTCCGTACACCGAACGTCCCAAGGTCTCCATTGGGTCTGGCCTGACTGCGTGCACACCCCGTCTTGTTCGGGCTTTTTGGTCTCCCATTAGAAAAAGTAATGCCCAGTTGATTGCTCTGTTCCTTTTCCTCAGGCACTTTGAGTTGCGTCCTCTATTTCTGTCTGGTTCCTGGTAGTAGCTTCGCTTCTTGACATTGATCTTTTTTTTTTCTCACTTCCTCGGCTTGCAAATTCCTCCCGAGCCTCATGTTTGCATGTATTTGGGGTGGTTTTGGGGATTTCCCTTTCCCAATCTCCCCTCTTCCTTCTCTTATCTTCTCTTCCATTTTGTACCCACAGCAAGTCCTGCAGTCTCTTTTCCCTGTTCCAAAGGGGGAAAAATGAATAAAACTCCTTGCCTTGACTGCCTTTGGTGGCAAAGTGTGTGCTTCCATCCTCTCCTCGAACACACAGGGTTACAGACTCTGGCTTTATGTGCCTTACCCATACGCTGCATGTGGCCGCTTCCCCCGGTCACAGCTTATGTACGTGAGGCGAGAATAAGTTCTTGTGACTTCCTGAGGAAAGAAAATAGAAATTACACATTATTTCCCTGAAAGAGAGGATGGAAAATGACAGACATGGGTCATTCGTTACACTGGTCTCTACCACAGAGACAGTGAAAGTCTTTCTGCCTCATTTATCTTTATCCACAAAAATTATCCCTACTCTTGCATTTTCTGTCTCTCTCCCAACAAACAATTATTACGATTTCCTTTCTGTGGAGATAAATCACAGACGCGAGAGCTTCCTTTCTTACCTGCCTCATTGACAAAACAAAAGCGGTTTCTTTCCTTGGGACAACACATTTCAGATACAGATTCTTTTTACCTGTCGTAAGAGATCTCTTCCACATCCCTTTCCTCTGCCAAACTGTAGATGTTTTTCCTTTTTTGCCCTCTCCATAACTATATTTAGGTACTTCCCAGCGCTTTCCCTGTGTCCTTTGTGTCCTGTCCTCTCTCATTCCTTCTTCCCAATGGTCCCAGAGCTCCCTGATCTCCTCTCACCTCCTGAGGTGACCCCTCGATCCCCCATTGTTCCAGGTGAGCTCCTCGGGGGCGGCGGCCCGGGACGGCCGCCTGAAGGTGGGGATGCGGATCCTGGAGGTGAACCACCAGAGCCTGCTGGGGATGACGCACACGGAAGCAGTACAGATGCTGCGCGGGGTGGGCGACGCGCTCCTGGTGCTGGTGTGTGACGGCTTTGACCCCAAGGCTGCAGCTGCCATCGAGGTGAGAGCTGAAGTGTGGGGTGCCCTCGCGGTGACCGGCGCCACAATGATCCCACCTCTGTCCTTATAGAAGATTTTTCTGACCATGTGCTGTAGATTTTTCATTTGAGGTCCCAGATTTCAAAGCCTGGTCCACTGCTACATGAACTGGAGGTGGTTGCCAGTTCATAGATGCGCTGGTCTCTAGAGGCTGTCTCTCTGCTGGTAACAGAACTGTTCCACAGTGTCGCTGCGCTGGTTTGTAATGCAGTTTGCAAGCTAAGTTTCTCCAGGTGGTTTACACCTATTTTTTTTCTCATGCCAATGTTGTATTTAAAGTAAATTGTCTGTGTGTTTATTGGTGTTCACCTTTCCCTGCAGGGAAACGCTTAACCCATAGCAATCCTGTGCCTTCTCAGCTTTCCTTTTTCCAGGCTTAGCAAGTAAACTTTTCTGTTCTCCACCAGAACATGTACCCAACCCCCAGTCACCTTATCCTCTCTCTGAAACTGTCTCCATTTAAATTCATCTTTCTTAGACATCGAGTTCCTTGAGTAATCAACAGCTGAAATAAGGTTTCAAGTTGTCAAAGACTTGCCTGGGATCATCTTGGTTCTCTGGATCTGGGAGCCCAGGATACGGCTATTTTTTGTGTGGCACACTGTGGACTTCCACCATGTTTCATTGCCTTTTTGTTTTGTAGATGTCCCCAGGAATTATTGCAAACCCTTTTGCTGCTGGTATCGGACGCAAGAATAGCCTAGAAAGTATCTCTTCCATCGACCGGGATTTAAGTCCTGAGGAACTGGAGATCCTGCAGAAGGTGGGTATTCTGGCTGCAACTGGGAGAACGTTACAGAGCAGAAGAGGTTTCTGAAAAATCCCTAGTGTCCCATGGTGCATGGAATCTGCAGCACAACAGGTTGTGGACTTCCTTTTGATGGGCTCAGCAGGTCCCAGCACCTTCCTCGGGAATGGCTAGGACGGGACTCCTGAGGCCCCCTCAGGAATGGCTCGGACGGGACTGTGAGGTGGTCCTGAGGTCGCAGGTGGGAGAGAGCACTGGGTGAGGTGGCTCTAACTTTGGTCTCTCCTAGGAGATGGAAATGGTGAGAGAAGCAACTCAGTGGGAGAGAGAAGAAATGGAGAAAGTGGTGAGAGATTTTTCGTGTAGCAGAATCTGTTCTCAGCAGTGGTTCTGCCGAGCCCATGAGCCCTAAGGGAAATGCCACGGATTGTCTCTGCCCGGTTGTTCGTGCCACGGGGGGTTTGGGCCTTCTCCTCCTGGTGCACCGCTCGGGTCCCGGCTGCTTTCTGGCTTTGCCGTGCCTCCCCCCGTACCCCTGTGGTGTTGTTCTGCTGGTATTTACAGAGTGCGTCTTTGTTACCTCCTGGCACTTTCTGGACAAGCTGCAACTTGGAGAAAAGTGGCCTTTTTGCTTGGAAGTCCCACATTTAATCAGTTCTCCCTGTACAGCACCCCATCACCTGACAGAGCTTTCATGGGCAAAGATGAGAACACACAGCTCAAAGCTGTCCTGAACTGAAGCAGTGGCACCGTTAGTCACAAGTGTTAATCAGTCACAAGTTTGTGCTCCTCACTTTACGTGATCATTTTTCTGACTCATTATGAGATTTTTGTATTTCTACCTCCTATTCCAGCCTTTCACAGATACAGATGAGCAGAGTCAAGCCCCTCGAGGACTTGGGTTTTCTAGTTATCCCTCTTACAACTGTAATTTATGCAGTCAGATTCTTTTGGAAGATGAAGAAAAATTGAATTCCTCAGTATTGTCAATAAGGAACCTGCTCTCCTGGCGGATAAGTGCGGATAAGTTTTGCAGGCCTTTCTTCAGGTTTCCAACTTAGATACACCTGATGTTTCTCCAGGTTCTCTCTGTAGTTGTAATCACTTCTTTACATTTGCTCCCAACAAGTGTGGAGTTATGTTGGCAATTCTGGATGGAGGTGATCTTTGTGATTCAGTTAACACTTGAGATTTTACTTTTTTTGGAAGAAAGGGTCAAGGTTTTGACTAGACAGCGTGAGAGGACAGAGCCATGGACAGGAAAATGTCTGTCTCATCCGTCTGCACTGACTGCCATGGGCTGTGCAGGGTGTGGGTTTATGAGAAACTGCAGCAGGGGGACAAAAGGGGCTCAGGGTGTTGCAGACTCCCTTTGGGAGCTTTGCTTTAAGCCTACAGCTTAGATTGGTGTCAGCATGAGCAGGAATAAGACAAGGGACTTCTGCAAGGTGTTGTGGTGGTGTTGGACATCTGTGCTGAGATGGGAATTCTTCCAGAGGAATGCCTGATGGAATAATCTTCAGCCTGGTCTGGTTGAATACGTCACGGCTCGTTACTGGGGGTTGGACTTGATGGCCTTTAAAGGTCCTTTCAACTCAAAGGATTTGGGTAGGAAGGGACCTCTCTGCTCAGAGCAGAGCCGATTTAGATCAGATTTAGGTTTCTCCTATAAAACATCCTGTTCGTTTCCTAGGAAGAAACTGAGAGTGGTTTGTTGTGGTTTCAGAAAAACTGATTTCGTAGCATTGCTGTTACAGCAAAGGGTGTTCCTACTAGTTTTGTGTTGGAAGCAAAGCCCATAGCTGGGGCCTGTGGGATGAGTCACTGGTCACTCCCGTAATATTCCCGTGCTGCACTTGGATGACTGAGAGCTGACAGGGGGCTTGAAGCCCTGCCTTGTGCTTTTACAGTCTCTGTCTCTATAAATATATACCATTTTGGCTGCGATGCTGTTAACAAGCATGTGATTTTTTTAGGTCTTTTTCCTTAGTGACAGCCAGGCCTGTGCTCTGTAGATTCATTTCTCTGTTCCCTTCCAGCCTCTCCCGTCTGTGCTCTGTCAAGGCGTCTCCTCTTGCAATCCACAATCTTCTCCTTCCCCTCAGGGAGGGCTTTATCTCCCGTGGCTTTTCCCCAGGCCTGACCCTGCTGAGGATAGAGACATCCTCTCTCTTCCCCTCGTCCGGGGACACCCCAGCCTGTGTTGTTCAGGGCGTCCATCCCCTCCGCTTCGCTGGCCATAACCGAGCTCCTGCGGAATCCCAGCACCTTTTCCCCACGGATGCTGGGTTTCTGCACTCCCTCCACTGGCGCCGGCGCCGTTCCTGCCCCTCTGTCCCCTCTGTTGTCCCCCCCGTCTCCCTGCCCGGCATGGCGCTGACCTCTCTCCCTCTCTCTCTGCCCACGCTGCTGGGATGCTGCTCCGGTTCTGCCCTGTCCCGGGAAGGAGTGGATGCGTAGGGAGCGGGAGGCAGCCACCCGGCAGCTTGAGGAGGAGGCGGAGGTGAGGAGCATGGCGGGGGGGTGCAGAGCTGCAGAAAAAGGGCCGCAACTGGACTCAAAGGCCATGGAAATCTCTAAAAGCACTCATTCCCCGTAACTTCTCTTCTCCACTCCCTGCCCCCCCCCCCCAAAGACTTGACTTTTGGGTATAAGAGAAGATACCAGAAATGGAGAAATCTGTGATGAGGTTGAGGAAGGGATGGTGGAAAGCAATGGCTGGAATGAGACAGGCAGACAGATGTGAACAGGGAGTGAAAGTGAATAAAATCATACAAACAGTGTGAGTTGAGGTTGAGAAAAGATACTGTAGAGGAATTGTAGATTTGCCCTCTCAGATGTCTCCAGATCCAGCCTGGAAGCCTTTCTGGGTGCTCTTTGGGAGAAAACGGGTATGTATGTTGTTTTCTCCGCTCCCCCATGAGGGGGTGGATGTGTGCACGTGGGGGCAGGAGGAACAGTAGGTGTGTGACTATGGGGTGACCAAAGGCCCAGGGTGACGTGGTCTTTGTGGGGTTTCTCAAGCCTGGCCTCTGCCACGGGTCTCTGTGGTTGTGCTTGGAACAATTCCAGGGAGCTCACAGGACCACAGAGATGCTGGGAGGGCTGGAGCCCCTCTGCTGGGAGGACAGGCTGAGAGAGTTGGGGGGTTCAGCCTGGTGAAGAGAAGGCTCCGGGAGATCTTCAAGCCCCTTCCAGTCCCTAAAGGGGCTCCAGGAAAGCTGGGGAGGGACTCTTGATGAGGGAGGGGAGCCACAGGACAAGGGGGAAGGGTTTGACACTGAAAGAGGGGAGATTGAGATAACTGGGAGGAAATTCTTCCCCCTGAGGGTGGTGAGAGCCTGGCCCAGGTTGCCCAGAGAAGCTGTGGCTGCCCCATCCCTGGAGGGGTTCAAGGCCAGGTTGGAGGGGGCTTGGAGCAACGTGGTCTGGTGGGAGGTGTCCCTGCCCAGGGCAGGGGGTGGCACTGGGGGGGCTTTAAAGGTCCCTTCCCACCCAAGCCATTCTATGATTCTATGGTGCATTTCCAGGCAATGGGAACTTTCTGCAGAGTTTGGAGACAAGGCCTTGGTTATTACTCGGGGTGGTTTCCTTTTTTCAGTTGCTCTTTCTGGTTGATTTAGTTGACTTGTGGCCTGATCTCTTCCTGGTGTTTGTGTTTTCTTGCTCTCCCCCTTGCCCCCCTCTCCAGAACGTCACAAGCGAGCCCTTGAGACTGGACTATCGGACCCTGGCTGCGCTGCCGAGCAGTGGTCTCCAGAGAGTCAACCGCACCGTAAGTGAGGGGCTGCTGAGACATGGGTCCCTGCGCGGGGTGAGCCGTGGTTGCTCTCTTATCCCTCTCCTTGCGCCCTGGTGTGAGGGATGCATCAAAAGAAGGGTGGCCAGCAGGGCGAGGAGGGGTTCTGCCCCTGTGCTCCGCCCTGGGGAGACCCCACCTGGAGTCCTGTGTCCAGCTCTGGAGCCCTCAGCACAGGAAGGACATGGACCTGTTGGAACTAGATGATCTTTAGATGATCTTAGGTTGGAACTAAATGATCTTTAAGGTCCCTTCCAACCCAAACCATGCTGTGGTGGTGCTCTCTGCAGAGGAAAACAGGGACACGGAGCTGTGGTTGACTTTGAACACTGTCTGAAATGGGGGGTCGCCACAAAGAAAAATTGGGATAAGAAAATGAGGAGAGCAGAGAGCCAGGGCGCTTTCCAATTGGGAAATTGTGTAATTGCCAAGACGCAAAAAGAAGTGTCTGGAGCAGGGCAGAAAGAAGGAAAGTGTCTCAAACAAGCCCAGCAGGAGAGGAGGGTGGGAGAGCGCAGAGATTTATCATGGAAGGAGACAATTACTGGAAGCTGCGGAGGAGGGAGGGGAAGTTCTTCCCAAGACAGAAGGTGACAGTGTTGTGTGCGCAGTTCAGCTGTGAATTCATTGTGGGACTGTGTTTAGAAAGGGGGGCGGCTGCAGGGTGCTCATGTCAAAAGTGTTAAAAGTAAGTCAAAGTCCATCTAGGACTGTGAAAGTCAGTCACAATGACTGCATATCGTGACTTAGCCCTGACACAGCCTTGGAGACTCCTGCCCTGACCTACGTTCCAGACCCTGATACGAGATATGTGGCACCTCAGCCAAGAGAAAATCCAGATTTCACAAACTTCACAGATTACAAAGTCACCTCTCTCTCCTATGTTGTTTAAACTCTCACCTCACCTCTCCATCTCTGCTGCTCTTCTGTTCATGGTTTACCTTCCCTGCCTCATCCCTGTCGCACTGGGATCATCACACACATCCTCAGCCTTCACTTCCATTCCTTTCCTTCTCTGGCATCAAGACCACCCTTTGCTGTCACCATCGGATTCACCATTCCCGTTCCATCATTCCAGGATCACCTCTTTCACCTGTACTGTCTCCATCTCATTCCACTCAGACAGGTTCCTCCCCTGTTCCTCTCTCCTCTCCTTGACTTCAGGCCCTCTTGCTCTTCTGCTTCCACAGTGGTTGCAGCCCTGCTCTGCCTCACGTTGTTCCCCCCCCGACTCCCCAGCTCTTGCGTTTTCTCTCCTGGCTCTTCACACAGAAAAGCATTATCAGGAGAAGGTTTAATGTATTTTTAGCATCTCTTGGTGTAACTCAGCAGCTGGAGAGAAGGGGAGAGCCAGCCCTGTGTGAGCAGCTGCCTCTCTGCTGGGCAGCCCTTGTGTCACCCAGAGGGAGCAGCATTTGGGAACTGGTGCCGTGTCAGCCCAGGAACGCCAGTGCTGGAATGTGGGGCCGGACATGCTGGAATGCCGGGGCGTATGGGCGGCATCTATAAATGTCCCCTTGCAGGGAAAGGGCCAATTGGTGCCCATGGTTTATCTTTTTCCAGCTGTCGTTTGCCCAGCCCTGTCTTTGCTCTCTTTGAAAAAATCCATCTGCCTGGATGGTAGGTACGGGGGGAATGGGCTGCAGGGGCAGGAAGGTTCTGGTGCTCCTTCAGAGGCCGTCCCTCGCTGGGGGGGTGACCGCCAGGAAGACTCGGACAGGGATGGGTCTGGCCATCAGAAAAGCATAGTTTGAGTAACAGGTTGTCTGTCTCCAGTCGGTCCCACTGGATTGAGATCACTATTGCCCAGTTCCCACAGTATTTTTTTCTTTCTTCCTGTCTCTAGACCAACTCTCCCACCACGTACTTTCTCCTCCAAACAGTGTCTACTTATCTTTTCTTCCCATATAGTTGGGAAGGGGGCTGTGGGGCCTGCTGTTCTTCCCGCTGTTGCGGGTGCAGAGCTCTGTTGTGACCGCTGTAGGTTGCGGGTGGAATTTGTCATGAGGCTTCCCCAAGAATTGCCCCCAAAGAAGGGGGCAGATGGCTGTCTGTCTCAGATTAGTCTCTGTTGCTGCCTACTGGTCGTGTTGTGAGCAAGATTGAACAAAGGCTTGCTGAGACGCAGGCCTGTTTGGTTTGTATACTTTAAAACCCCAACTGAAAAATTCCAGTGGAAAGTTGGGTGATGCCCTGTGGCTGTGCCAGCTTCTCGGTAACTGGTGTCTGCAGAGTCCAGCGCACGTCCATGCCTGGGGGCTGCCACTGCAGTGATTAAAGAGCCGTTATGGTCTCTGTCTTCTGCATAGTACAGGCTTGGAAACCGTACCCACGAGTGACTGCATCTTGCCACAGCAAACCAATCACAGTCTAGGTTTGTTCTCTGGGCTTTAAGAAATGGAGAAGACTTTATATCGCTCAGCATCTCACCGTGATTAGTTAATTAACAGTCTGTACTTTCTAGTCTGAATCTATTTATCTTCAGTTTCTAGCCATTGGTTCTTTCTCTGTACTTGTTCATTCGATTTAAACTCGGATTTGTTTTAGTGTCTGGGGCGAAGTGGTGGATTGGAGCCGCAGATCTTTTCTTCTGTATCCGCTGCAGAGGGCACAGGGTGAAACAGGATTGTCCCCTCTGTGGGACGGGGGGTGACAGAGGCACGGCTGGGAGGAGCACACCACATTGCCAGAATCCTGGCTCACCCAAAATAGAAATTGTTGCTTCTCTGATAAAAATAGCAGAGGGAGCGAGGCATCCTGCAGAAGCGCCGGAGATGAAAGCGAGGGGTAGGTGCAGCTCGGCTCCAGTCGTGTCCATGAACAGAGCAGGCATTGAGGCTCCCCATGCAGCCTTGGTGAGGTGCCCATCTCCACAGTGCCCCCAAAGCATCGTTCACTTTTTCCCAAAGCAGGCCTTGAAGGGGGGGGACTCACCTGGAGCCCAGGCTGGTCAGGGTTTGTGCTATTCTTGGCTCAGGAAAGCACTGGAGCCATCGGAGGGCTCCAGCTGCAGGACCCACAGACCCACTTTGCAGTGGTGATTCTGGCAGGGTTTTCGTTACAGCATCCCCAGGGAGCAAATAATGTTCCTGGAAGTACTTTTTTTTGCTTGGCATAACTTCACGTGCACTAGAGCTCTTGCTACTGTGTTTTGTTGCCCTCTGGGAAAAGAAGGTTGGAATTTGGGGTGGTTTTGGCAGGTTTTTCTTTACATTGGAAAGTCACATAGCTGCAATAGCAGAATGTCTAAGGGTAGCACAGGCTTCACTGTCTGAAGACATACAGACAGTAGGAGCCGGGGCGCTGCCCACCACTGCTGTAGGTGGGATTGGGGCTGGGGGGTTAGGGGAGGGCTTCATGAATTCCTGAGCCTCTCAGCTGCCATCATAGTCCCCGGCCCACCCAGCCCCGCAGAGCTATTTTTATGGATGCTGCCATGACACAGGGGCTGGAGAATGTGCTCTGAGCAGGAGAGGTCTTTCTGCTGCCCGGCAGGGACCGGGAAAGAAGGAGATCTGATCGTTGCTCTCTGGTTATCTCTGCTTCCCTGAGAGAAGGCTTTGGCGGGGGTAACAGCATTAGAAGAGGAAAGGTCAGTGCTTCATCGTGGACGGGTGTAGTTGAGCCTCAGTAGAACTGGAGCTCGGTTTCAGTCCTGCTTTTGCAGGGGTCTGTGTTCTGTTAGCTGTTATTTAACTCCCTGTTATTTATTGGTGTGTATTTGGATGAAGTGGGGCCATAAAAGCATATTTGCCTGTGCAGGGGTGGTGGAGCTGCAGGGGGTAGATATGGTGGTAACTGTACGGAATGCAGTGGAGCAAGAGGTGACACAGCTGGAACTGCTGGGAAGTGTCATGGCACGGGACAGTTGATGTTGGGCCGTCGTGGTGGTGGAGTGGGGTTGAGGATGAGGGCTGGAGCCCCTCTGCTGTGAGGAGCAGCTGAGAGAATTGGGGGGTTCAGCCTGGTGAAGAGAAGGCTCCGGGAGATCTTCAAGCCCCTTCCAGTCCCTAAAGGGGCTCCAGGAAAGCTGGGGAGGGATTCTTGATGAGGGAGGGGAGCGATGGGACAAGGGGGAAGGGTTTGACACTGACAGAGAGGAGATTTAGGTGAGATAATTGTGAGGAAATTCTTCCCCCTGAGGGTGGTGGGAGCCTGGCCCAGGTTGCCCAGAGAAGCTGTGGCTGCCCCATCCCTGGAGGGCTTCAAGGCCAGGTTGGAGGGGGCTTGGAGCAACGTGGTCTGGTGGGAGGTGTCCCTGCCCGGAGCAGGGGGTGGGACTCGATGGCTTTTAAGGTCCCTTCCCACCCAAAGCATTCTGTGATTCCATGTGCCGCAGTGAGATGGGGGAGGACGTGTGGTTGTGTGGGGTTTGCTGGAGAGCAGCAGCATTCCTGGTAAGTGCTGAGGTGCAGGCTGGAATGCGGAGGAGAGCTGGAAGCGTGCAGGGAGCGTGCTTGTGCCTGTCAGCTACCAGGTGTCTGTATTGCAAGGCCCTCTCTTGGAAGTGGCATTTGGAATCTTCACCAGACTGGTGGTAGAGGGAGAGAGGTAGGAGAGAGGGAAGGGGTGGTCGTGTGGACGTTAGTGCTCGAGTTCTTCTCTCTCCTGTCCTTCAGCATCAGCTCTGTGTGTTCTCCCTCCTCTCCTTTACTCTGTTCTCCTCATTTCTTTCTGACCCTTTTGTTTCCCTCTCAGCTCGTTCAGTATAATAAGCCCAGCTCCAGAATGGAGGGCGACTGCGCTCTGCTGTCTCTGCCAGTGGCCCAGGACAGCCGGGATTCATGCCCCGACGCGGCTGCCAGTCCCACCATTGGAAGCATGGCTGGCCCTCCCCGGGACCCCGCACCACCTGACCACTGTGCCCATGGGGCAGAAACGCCCCAGCCTGACCAGCAGCCTCCCATGGGTGGCCCCTTGTCCCAGGACCAGCCGCCAAAGACGCCAGAGCAAGAGTGCATGGTGGACTCCCAGCCCATCCTCTTCAGTGAGAACCCCTTCGTGGTGGCCAACCGCAGGGGGAAGGCGGCGGGCCAGGCCTGCCTGGGGGGGCCGCCCCTGGGCTATGGCAGGGGGGGAGTGCTGAAGACCAACGTTTACTCCAAGGCAAGCGGTCCCACGGCATGCTGTGTGCAGTCCCCCCCTCCAGGCCACCCCTGCGCATGTACCGGGCAGCACGAGGCCCATGTGGGGCCGGTCCCACCTAACACATGTCCTTCTCCAGCCTTGCCTGGGCAGTGAATGGTCTTCCAGCCACTAATGAACCCATTATTGCCCCGTGTGTCTGCTGCTGAGCTCCCCTGCTGAGGGGAGAGGAGGTGTCAGGAGACTTAGGGACTTTGAAGAACACAAGTCTTGTGAGGAGCGGCCGAAGGAGCTGGGGGGATTCAGCCTGGAGAAAAGGGGGCTGAGGGGAGACCCCATCGCTCTCTACAACTCCCTGAAAGGAGGGTGTAGCCAGGGGGGGTCGCTCTCTTCTCCCAAGGAACAGGCCATGGGACAAGAGGAAATGGCCTCAAGTTGGGCCAGGGGAGGTTTAGGATGGATACTGGGGAAAATTCCTTCCTGGAAAGGGTTGTGAAGCCTTGGCAGAGGCTGCCCAGGGCAGTGGTGGAGTCGCCATCCCTGGAGGGATCAAAAAGCGGGGCAGAGGTGGTGCTGAAGGACATGGGTCAGTGGTGGGTTTGTCAGTGCTGGGTTGATGGTTGGACTCCCATCAGCTGAGAGGTCCCTTCCAACCCAGACCATTCCATGATTCTGTGACGTCCCTGTGTCTCTGGGTGAGCAGGAGTTGGTAGGAGCCGTGGCGTTCCCGGCTGCCGTGGTTGTGGGTGGGAGCTGGCAGGGGGGTAGAAGAACAATGGTGGTGTCACACTTTGGGTATCTGGGCCTGAACAAACACAGCGGCTTCTAGACTCTGCTGCGTCAGAGCAGCTGACATGGTTCATCCGCAGCCCACGAGCACTCTCTTCTTTGAAATGACACGTTTCAGTATATCTAGACTTTTAGGTTTCAAGTATTTTTCTTCCTGCCTTGGGAAACCTGTCTGTATTTAACTTTCTGGCTCTCGCACAGGAAGCCTGTGGCAGAGCAAGGACTAGACCCAGAGATACTGTGTTCCAGATCAGCACCACATCACTCTTACCTTCCTTTCTCAGCCCTTTCGGGTGTCTGAAAAGCAAGAGAAGCAAAATGAATGGCACACACACAGAGAAGAAAAAACAAACAGACAAACCAACACCCAGCTGTGGTTCTTGTAGATGTTTTTAGCCTAGTTCCTTGGTGACAATTTGTTTTTCACAGCTGTGTAAGCAGGTAACCATAGAGCGAGGCACCTGGTTGATCCTCTGTAGCATCTCAGTGTATTAGAAGCCAAAGACTGTGGTTTGGACATTACAGACATCCAGGTTTAGAGTTCAGAAGATGAAAAGAGCAGCAGTCACAAAGCACTGACCCTTTGGGGGGCTTTTATGCCAGCTCAGCTGTCACCGGTCTGGAGTGTCACAGTTGGCTGGAGCTGCTCTCCTTCCAGGTTGCTGTCAAAAGGGATCAGTTCCCCGTCTGCACTTTCTCCTCCTGCATTCTGGCACCAGAACTGGAGCAGTCGGTGTCAGCCAGGCTGGGGAGCTGAAATCCCTGAAAAACAGTACTGTAGAAAGCTCCTTCCTTGGTGAATTGAACTGGGTGTGCTGGAGCATGGGAGGACTTGGGGAGCAGCAGCCAGGGGCAGGGTGACCGAGAGCCCTCTCTGCCGGGGAGGGATGGAGGCAGATCAGTTGATACTGCCATTCTCTGTCCTGACAGTGCTAAGAAGGGTCAGATGTTTTCTGTGCTCCCATATAAACTTCGGATTACAGCTCCTGGTCAGTAGAAACACCATTGCCCAAGGCTGACTTGAATCTAATTAACTTGAATCACCACTGCCTGGCTCTGGCATTAATGATTGCCGAACCCTCCATTTGCTTAAACAGTTCTCTGAATCCCAAATGACCTGTTTCCGCCTTTAGGCATCTAAAATACTTTTTAAATCGTTCTCCTTAGTCCCGTGGACAGACTGCAGGGAACTGCTGGGATGCTGCTCTCTTGTAGCCGTTGGGGTGGCCCAGCCTGAGTGTTGGTGATGGTGGGTTCCCCTGGAAGGGGTGAGACCCCGTCTTCCCTGTGCTCTGGGCTACTCATAGAGGTGTCACCAGCTGGCGAACAGCAATGGATGTGGCTGGGGGTGAATCTTGTCCCCTTTCATGCCTTTGCATAGTCTCTATCCAGCAGGTTGCCAAGACTGTGGCCCAGTCTGTGGAGGGCTGGGGAGAAGTTGTGGGGAGGGGATTCCTGGGGATGAAGACAGGAGGTTGACCCCAAGTCAGTTGGCCTTGCAGGACATTTAGCTGTGAATGTTTAATGTCATTCCCTTCCTGTTTCTAGTGCTTTTTGCAAGTTCCTGCCCTGTGACAGCTGCTGCTGGGCCCGTTGCTAACTCTGCTCTGGCAAGGAGGTGGCACATTCGGCCTCAGCTGGACATCGGTGGTCTCCCTCACCTCCTTGGTCTCACCACCAAGGGAGAGGCATGGAAGCTGCTGCTCCACAGTAACTGTCTGCCTTTGTCTTCTCTCTTCCAGGCTCCTGCAGGCGAGTCTGGGACGGGCAATTCCAGGCGTGAAACCCCCTATTCGCCTGGTAACCAGCAGGTGAGACTGGCCGCGGGACGGGCAACGCAGGGAAGGGCAGGGAGGCAAACGGCACCAGGGCGGAGGAAGCTGAGAGTAGCCTCCATCCCTGAGAGCCGTACCTTCCAGGTGGAGGGGCGTCCAGCAACTAGAGAACTAGGAGAAGAACCTCTGCTCTTTCAAAGTGTCTGGGAGACCCAGGAGTGTAACTCACTGGTCATAAACTCAGTGGAAAGTTATTGCTGTGAGGTGTGACAATTAGCAGGGTAACGAGCAGGGTAGTACTGAGAGTGACCACAAATGGTTGTTGTCTCTTTTGAGAGTGGCCTCACCGGTGCCTTATACAGAGACCGTTTCATTCTGGCAATTGGTATGTCAGAAGAAATGGAGAAGTCAAGATTTGGAGAATCATCTCGGGTCTGTAAACCCATGCTCCTCGGCCTCCGGAGAGATCCCTAGTTCTGACTGTGGCGCTGCCAGCCGCCCCCATCGGCTGTTTGGAGGAAAATTGACAGATCCTGCAGCAGGGGATGATATTCTAAAACTCTGGTTCCAGGAAAAGGCCAGCTTCCACTCCGAAATGGGAAGTTTCTTTATTCCTTGTAATTTAGGGTTTCTTTTGTAAACATGACCTATTCTCACTAGCCAATCTTATTCCTCATATTAGCTCTGATCTTTTCTTTTTGAATCTTGCCTTAATCTTTAATCCTGTGGCAGTGGGTTTCACAAGTTAGTTGAGCCTTTTGAAGTTAGATATCCTTAAATGGATCTCTTAAATTTTCCCTTCACCATAATTACATGTTAATGGTTTTTATATTAGGGGTCTGGAATGAACTGGAAGTTGTACTTTGCACTCTGTCCTTGGTCACTTTGTGCCTGTTGCATTCCTTTTGGAGTCCAACAGCTCTCCAACTGCCTGGTCCCACCAGCTCTGGTACTCACCTCATAGCCGAGCCCTTTCAGTTCTCAAAGCTGGACAGAAGCTGTCTGCTCTTTTTGCTGGGCCAGTCCAGCTGAGCGAGGAGAACTGCGTCACCTTGGGGTGAGGTGACAGTTAACACTGAGGACAAGGGGCAGGGCCATGTGGCTGGGAGCAGCGAACAGGACAGAGGAGCCACAGTGATAACAGTTCTGTTCCTCTGTTGCGTCCTTGGCCTCTCCTGCATCTCCCTTGGTTCTTGGATCCTTTGAGTGACCACCAGGGACAATTGGAAGAAGATGCTATTCATTATAGTACTGCTATTTCAGTGCTTTCTCTTCCAGCTGCATGTATTCACTTACTATTTTCTGAGAGCAGTTGCATACACTGATGGGAGGCTTATTTGGGGCTGTTTCTCTGTAAGTTTTCCTTTTACCACAAGTGCAGATTTTTTTTGAGATTGGGTTCTTTCTATCTAGAAGGAATGGGGTGTGGATGATACTCCTTATTATACAGTACAAGATCTAGGTATTAATTTGCTCTTTCTTTAAAGAGCCTCAGCTGAAAAAGAAGCCCAAATCGCAAAGGGTGGCCATGGAGCTGCTCATAGAACAATTTAGGATGGAAGGTCTGGTCTAAGGCCACACTCGGAGTAGGTCCAATTCGATCAGGTTGCTCAAGGCCACGGCCAGTTAAATGTTGAACACCTCTGCAGATGGAAAGTCTACATCTTTCTAGATGCCAGCTCCAATATCTGACTACTCTCATTGTGATTTTCTTTTTTTAAAACTTGCATTTGGATGGAAGGTCCCTTGTTCCAATTTGTCATCAGCAACTTCTGTAGTGCCCCTGATGTTTTTATCAGTGTCTTGGCACTGGGGGCTTGGTGCCAGTGTCCTGGCCACTAGCAGGCATTTGCCTTTCCAGTTTTAAGCCAGATGTCTCCAATTCTCTGTTACGTAGCGTTTGCTGTGATTTGTAGTCTATTCTGTCACTTCAGGGCTTTTATATCATGAGTTCCCTGTAGCTCGAGCAACATCTTGAATAATCTATCCAGCTTTTTTCTTGTTTTTCTCTTTTATCTCTCTGTTCAGAGATACACATGCCATGAGAGATTCTATTAATTTCTTAAAGCATTTATAGCCAATTCCATTACTTTGTCCTTTATTTTAGCCTTTAAGCTCTTCAGCAGATTTGCTCACTGCTGTCATTTCTGAGATCTGGTCTGTGCGTCATTTCAAAAGCCTTTTTTCCTGACTCGGTCTGTGGCTGTTACGAACTGGTGGCTCTGGCAGTTGTTCCTGGAGGTGCCTCGCTGTGGCAATGCCGAGCCATCACTCTCACCAGCGGCATCCCCAACCCTGCGCTCTGTACCTGAGCTTTCTGCCACATTTACACGATTCCACACTTTTTGGATCAGAGCCTTCTGCAGCAGTCACCTGGGTGTCAAGTGAGGCTGTGTCTGGTAGATGTAGTTCTCTCTGGACAATGAATGTTCTACACAGTGGAACAGGTCCCACAGATAATACTGAGGGATGCAGGGCAATCACTAGCTCATGGCTTGTACATTTTCTGGGGATTCAGGACACTTGACCTTCAGGTTGTTGCTCTGCAGCAGAAGTTCCAAGGTATCGCATCTCTAATTCTCTGCCGCCATCTATTTTTAATGTAAATTCTTTGGTTTATGACATCTTGTAGTCCAGCCAGAGTTTGCAGGCTTATTTCAGAGCTCTCGGAGACTGGCTGAGGGAGGTTGAATCCTCTGTCCCGAGGGTGGTGTCATGCTGGTCCTGCCTGGCCGTGGGTCCTGCGAGCGCCTGGTGGGAAGGAAGGAGGTGCTGGTGGTGGGTCGGTGCTGAGGAGGGCAGAGGGGCTCTCCCTGTGGCGGGTGGCGAGGACCTGCCTGGGGAAACCCACAGCTCCGGGCAGCGGCAGCCTCTGCGCCGGGAAAGGTGCTCGTCTCAGGCGGAAAACCCGGTCTCTTCGTTTTCTCTCCCCTTCTCTCTGCCCTGCCGACCCTCCCTGGTGTTGCCCCTCTCCAGCGGCCTGCAGCCCCTCGGCCCGCTTGCCTGCCGGGCAGGGAGACCCGCTTTGTAAGTGCCCGTGGGTGTGCGGTGTGCGCTGCTGCTCCTGCTCTTCGCCCAGCCTCCGCCTCCCCCTCCCTGGCTACTTGCCCCCCCGGTGCCCGTGGCCACCAAGGGGCCGTTCCCTGCTAGCCACGGCTGAGATGGCATCTGCGAACGCTGCCTGGCAGAGGAGCTGTGGTGCTGATGGCTTTGGCTCAAGCGCAGAGGGCAGGGGGTGTAAAATGGTGTAAAAAGTGTGTAAAAGGACTGGCTGAGCTGCTGTGGAGAGGGCGGGGGGTCAATGCCCGGAGAGGTGCGGAGAGAGTCGGGAATGCCATCCCCACGGCAGAGGAGCCGGGAGAAGCTCCTGCGGGTGGGCTCCAGGCTGCACCTCAAATGGAGAAGAAGGTATGGTGGGGAGTGCTGCAGGACCTGGGGGGTGGCAGGGCAGGGGGGGCTTGGAGTTGGGAGTTTTGTGTTGCTTTTTATATGGAGCGGGGTAAACTGAAGGGTCCCCGTATGGGCTCCAAATTTACAGCTGTATTTCTGTTTTCAGGCTTCCATTAACTTCATTACATCACAGGATGACAGTAAATCGGTGAGTACATCCACCGTGAGATGTCATCGCCGTGTCCCTGTGCATCCTGCAGCACAGAGCTTGTCTCCTCCTCCTGTGTGTGCTCCCTTCCAGCCCAGCAAGTCCCGCTGTTGCCTCTTACTCTGTCTTCTTCACTCCTCATATACCTCATTTTTACAAATGCACTGCCTTAAGTAGTGTCAATTTGAAAACCTGATGCAAGTGTTTTTGCAGCTTTTATTCCTGTTTGCCCTTGCAGCTTTCACTCCTCTCGTTGTTGCTCGTTTACTCAATTCCTGCTTCTGCTCTCGTTAGTATTAGAGGTTTTGTTCATTTCTACACAGCATCCAACAGCGATGGCATCGAGGTCGGATCTCAGGCTCCTGTCTCTAATGTCTGCATTTCTAATTGGAGCCCCTGGTGGGTCTCAGTTCATTTTCATCCCCAGCTTTTGCCCGTACCTGTTCCTGGCTGGTGTTTCCTGCTGCATCTTCCCTTCATGATGCTTCCCTTCTCCAGGCTTTGACATCCTCGTGCTGTTCTCCTCTCACCTTTGCAGCTGCTGCAGTGGCAGATTCCTCCTTGTGTCCTGCCCTTCTCTGTAACCCTGCTCCTGTCCAGCCCTGACTTGTCTGAATCTCTTTGCCTGTCCAGAACACGTGCCCAGAGGCACCCATTGGTGTTGGCTTCAGTAGCTCTCCCTCCCGGTTGGTAGCTGAGGAGTTGAGCTCAGGTGCGTGGATTTGCCTCACTCACTCGCATGGCAGAAACATCTTGCTGCCCTAACTGCTCGTTTCTCTTCTCTCTCCCCTCTTCCTCTGCTTCCCCCCTGCTGTGTGGTACCGACACCACCAGACCAAGCCAGGCGTCATTCAGCCTCTTTCCCGAGTGCGACAAAACGCTGCCCCGCACAATTCGGAGGAGGGGGACAGCCCCAATCCCTTCCAGCAGTCCGAGCCGTGCTTCAGTGTCCAGAACTCTGTAAGTGGCTGTGGTTCCTTCTCCCTGAGCTCCATCTCTCTGCCCTCGGTTGCTCTCATGCCACTTTTTCCGGTGGGTAGGATGGACGCTCCCTCCTGGTGCTGGTTTGGGAGTTTAAAGATCATTAGCTGAGGCTGATCAGTGCATCCCATTCGTTTTTCTAACATAGATGAGCCTCACCAGCCTGCCCTGTGTCTTCACGCACCCCTTCAGGGAGTTAGCGTGGTTGAACCTGTGTCGTGGCTGAAATCCCCAGAGCAGTTGAAGGTTTAGATCCCTATTTATGAGGTGTTGCCTTCTGTCGAGGCATAAATCTTTCAGAACCTTTGTCTATCGATGTCTCGGAGCAAGAGCCAATACCATCTTGCTGATAATAAGTTTTATGATTTGCAAAATGATTGGTTTTGAAAGATTTGTAATCCCAGGGCTGTACACTGGTGGGAGAGAAGGATTCAGGTATTTTGGTCTTTTTCATGGCAGAAGCCTCATATACCTGCAGTACAGCCCTTCACTCTTTACTGGAGCTTGTATGACATGATACCAAATGAGGGACCTGATTTGCAGACAAACAGCTATATATAACCCATGCAATTGCCCAAGATTCACATATTTTACAATCTCTCTGACCTTGACATGCTGTTCTTTAGCCCATGGAGAAGGGAACATCATCCAACACTATACTTTAGCCTCAGTCCAGGACAAAGAAGAGCCACAAACACCTGAAACTGAGTTAGTGCAGCGAGAGGGACTGAAGGAGTGAATCAGCTAAAGGGGGTTTGATTTCTAATGGGAAGGAAGGTGGTGGTGTCATTTCCCCCCTGCTCCCATTCATTTCTGGGATGCTCTGAGCAGGTCATCCCAACTCCTGTTCCTCCCTGAGTGTGCTCCGAGGGGCCATGGGGGAGACGAGTGAGGAAGAGACCAGCAGAGACAAGTGACAGCCGTAGGAGGGTCCTCTTGGACCGTATCAGGTGTTTCTGAGTAAGTGAAGGGAAGATTTGAGATCAAAGGCGGGTGTTCTCTGGGCTGTGGGTGCCTGGATGGATGGATGGCAACTGTGGTTTAGGACACTGTGACCATCAGCCATGAAGCAGGTAGAAGTACACACTGGTCACGTTATAAACAGAAGTACAATGGCCACTGCAAAAACCAAAGACTAATAGATCCCTTCCCTTGAAGAAGGCCCCTTTAGTCAGAAATGCCAGGCAAGGCCAGGGCTTATCTTTAATTTTCTAATAAACTAAATGTAGCGTGTTCAGTCCTAAGTAGGGTCAGAGTCAACTGTGTAGCTTTCCTGTTCCAGCCCTTTTTGGCCACTGATTCAGGTATGCACATGCTACTTGAACTGGGTGGAAATCCTTAGGGACTGTGACAGCAACGTGGCTCCTTGGCCAAGAGATCAGTCACAACATCCTGGTCACGTCATTGAGGGTCTGTACCATCAGAGGCGTCATTTCCCCACCATCCGAGACATAAAACGGGGCTGTGATAACGTGTGCTGTTCATAGCATGTACACAACCTTGATTGTGTTTCTGCCCGAGCTGCAGGACCTGTCCCTTATATATTCTGTTCTTCAGGCTCCTCAGGGGGAGAGTTGTGTGTGTTTCCCCCGTGTTTGGGGTTTTTTTATAACATCTGTGGTTATCTCTACTGTTTGTCTTTGTCCCTGTAGCCAAAGCCACCCTCACCACCCTCTCCTGACGAGGTCCCGATCAATGTCAAGCAAGCATACAAGACCTTCGCCGCAGTGCCCTTGTCACACCCTCTGCTCGGGACACAGGTAACCCGTGCCGTTTGGGGAGCATGTGGGACATCAGAAGGTTGGGCATTGCAGGGAAGCATGAGAACAGGGAGGAGGCAGGCATTTGTTTCCTCCGAAGAGCTGTGGTGAAGGAGGGACGTGTTGAGGTCCCTGTGGAAGCTGGAGTCTGTTCCTGCTGCGGACACTCACCCTGCAGGATCCTGTCCATAAAATCACCAAGTCCTGGAAGCTCATTGAATTTCGTGTCGCTCTTACTCTCACTGGACATCAGGATGCTGTCCTGATATAAAGAAACTCTGTGAACTTTCAGAGTCCAGGGCCAGGCCAAACCTGTTCTGAGGACTTTTTTATTAGATTTTTATCTTTAACTTAATTGGAACTGCTCCTTCTCCCCACCATGTGTTCGAATCATGGACCCCTTCAGGCTTGAGGGGGCCTCTGGAGGACATCTGCCTCCATCCTCTTTGCAAAACAGGGCGGGCTTTGAAGGTGTATGAGGCTGCTCAGGCCCAGTCCACCTGAGTTCTGAATTTCCAGAAATGGAGATTCTGAGGTCGCTGTGGGCAATCTCCTCCTGTGTGTGACTGTCTGTGCTGTGAAGAGGATTTTTCTGTAGGTTTTATCAGAGTTTCTTTTACTACAATTTGAGTCTGTTGCCTCTCATCCTTTTTGCTGTTGAAGGTAGTCTGCTTGGTCTCTTCTTGTGCTTCCTTTTCATTTGTATAATTAACAAACTTTCATAGGTTTAATAACTCTTTGCCAGTTCTCGTTTTACCCTTACTGATTTCCAGTTCACAGATGGGTTTTGTGAATCCATTTCTTTTTCTGCCCCTTGTAGTTCTACTCATCCAATATTCTGTTATTTATTTGGGTAAATATGGATTTTTCTTTCCTGACAGTCTCTCCACCTCCTAGAAGTAAATTTTCAATAGATGCGTCTTTGATTTAAAGAAAGTCTAAGCTCCTCCATCCTAAGCTAAGCCTCTGCTCCTGTTCCTCACCTGTTTCCCCATGTTTTTCACTTTCTGCCCTTTTAAAAGTTGTCACCCTCTGTTTCTGTTTAGCCCTCAGTTTAACTCACAACTGCTAAGCCTGAAGTGGCTTTGTCTTGTGTTAATTCTGGGACTGTTGTGTGAACTATTCCATCAGTCAATGCCCGGGTCTGCTGCTGCATGTGACATTGGTGACACTTGGCTGGAGGGCAGGAGCAGTGGTAGAAAACTTCCTTTTTAGAATGTGCCCGTTTCTCTCTCTTCTCAGGAATTGCCTGGTCAGAGCGGCACAGAGAATCCCAGAAGTGCCCCAGAGGTGAGTTCTGGTGCCCGGAGCTGGAAATGGGATGGGGACTCGCAGGGGATTCAGGCTTTTCGGGTGGTGGATGTGGAGGCGGGATCATGGGGAGGCTGGGGAGGAGGAGGAGGGTGTGAAGGCCAGGGCCATGTGGGAGGTAGGTTTGGCTTGGTGGCGCGTGGGCAGTGCCCTGTGGTTCTTGCAGGTGGCCATGCACAGCCCTGGGGGACTGCACAGCCCTGAGCAGAGGTCCTTCCGTGAGAGGCAGAAGTATTTTGAGATTGAGGTGAAGCAGCAGCAGATGGACAAGCCCCCCAAAAGAGTCTCCTTGGTGGGAGAGGACGATCTGAAGAAGATGAAAGAGGAGGAAGGTATGTTAGAATCTGTGCAAGGAAATGTGTCCTGTTACAGGAATCCTTCCTCTGTGGGAGGCACAGGGAGCACGCACCCCACAAATCCAAAAAAGCACTTCCAAAAGCCCATGGGTGGTTATTCCTAAGGCCTGGTAACAGCCTGAAGCAAGTGGACGTTAAGGAGTTTTGTGGATGCTCCGCTGTTCCCGTGTGGGCTGGTGGAAGTGCCGTGGTATCAGGGTTTCCTGTAGCTGGGAAACACTGCAATAAAATTTAAGAAAGCTACTACAAACGATGATGTTTCTTTGTAAGCTGCCCGGGCTGTCAGGCAGCAACATGGGGCTGCTCCATAAGAAAATACAGCTGGAATTGGACTCCGGGGTTTGGGAGCTGTGACTGGTGCTTGCAAAGATTATAATAGAATTTCTTTTGTAAATTGTTGGGTTTTGTTGTCCGGGGGGTTTTTTCGTTTTATAAATAGCTAGTCTTCTTTCCCACCTTCCCTCCTCTGTTCCTGTTCAGGGGCTGTTTGCAAGTTTGTCCAGAGACTTAGAAACTGTCTCATTTTTACTTAGTAGTTCAGGAACATGGACACCTTTTAAGACAAGAGTAAGCTCATAAAAGATAGAAAGGAAGATAAGAAAAAGAGATTGCAACTTGTCATTTTGGGTTTCTTCAATGCGATGTGGCCAAAAGAATCCCAGGTCCAACGTAAGAAGTTGTCTGGGTATGTCAGACTCTCACTGGTGGCTGAAAGAGAGATGTAGGAGACACAAAGATCAAGATACAAAGGATGGAATGAGAGAAGGCAAGTTTCAGGCTTGCCTTTCAGCTTGTTTTGAGATTTGCTGAGTGGGGCAGATGAGGACAAACATCACCTCTAATCAGGATATCTCCAAGTACTAGAATTAAAATAAAAATAAATAAATAAAACCCTTTGGGGGACAGTGTAGAGTTTTTTGCATCTGAAGCATTAGTGAAGTGGAGGAGAAACAAAGGCATCCAAGGAGAGAGCACGGACTGAAAACGGCACGGACTTGGAGGGATGATGAGCGCAAGGACCTGCCCAGAGGTTACATCCTCGGGGGGGTTTAGTGAGCGCTTTGTGGTGTAAGATGAGTCTGTCTTACTTTGGCAGCTCGAAAACTGCAGCAGAAACGTACCCTTCTGCTGGAGGAAGAGGCAGAAGAGGAGGAGATGGCGAAGCAGGCGCCCGAGGTGAGCGTGCAGTCCAGTGTCATCATTGAAGGAGTCGAGTACAAGATCGAGAGACTCAATGGGAGGAGCAGCCAGTCTCCAGCCACTCGGTAAGACAGGGCTGGTAGCTCGCTGCCACCCACACACGTCAGAGCTGTCAGTCATCTTCAGGGAAGAGGGCTGGACAATTTTTCTCCTTCAGCATAGAACTGGGCAGGGTTTTCCGGCTCTTTCTTTTCAGAAGAATCTCTCCTTCAGCTGTCTGTGCACTTGGGTTTGTAGAGATGTTGATTTTTAGAGACAGCTAATTCAAGATAAGCCCTGGTGATCAACCTATGTTAGAGTTTAAAAAAACCTAAAAAGGCTTTTATTTCCTGGTTCTCCTGGACTCATCCTCCAGGTTACCTTGATGTGGTTTTTCTAATTCTTGGCCATAGGACTGGGGAAGGAGAAAAGGCTTCTCATAAGATTTCCAATTACAGTGGCTGAAAACACCCATCGTTTTGAATGTCATTTCTCTCCCTTGTTTCTGTCCAGTCTCTGTTGAGGAACTTCTCATGGAGACCTCCCACCTCCCGTGCTGTTGGGGCAGCTCGAGGGGAGGAGAGCGGCCAAACGCGAACCAGCCGCTTGGTTTGGGGTGAAAGTTGACTTATCCCTGCTGTTCTCATACTGAAATGTGGGAGGTCAGAGAGAGTAAGGCTGGATCCATCAGATGATTTTCAGTTGATTATTATTTCTGCTTCAACAAAGGCAAGGCAGTGGAATAGACTGTGTTTCTTGTATTTTGTTTCTTGTATTTTTTTTTTCATGCTAGAATAGAAACTAAAGTTTAATCAAAGTAAACTTGAGCAGTAAAAATAAGGGCTCAAAGTCATGATAAACTTTGTTGCTGCCACCTGACCCGCAGTAACCGCGTGGATGTTCTTAACGGGTGGAAAACAGGCTGGTGCAACCCCTTTTTAGTTCAGACCAAACCAAGCAGTGTCTGTGTGTGCAGAGCACAGGAGTGCAGGTGGTGACTGGCTCAGCTGATCTGAACGTTGCAGTGATTCAGTAATGAGCAAGTTTGCAGTAATTTGGTTGTGAGCACAGAGCCTCCATGTGTCCAGCAGTCGCGCGGGGAGAGCCAACACTGAGAATCGCTGTTCTGAGACCACTCAGGATTCACCCGAGCCCAGACGGGCACTCACTTAGAGCCCAGCAGGTCCCTCGTTAACATCCAGGCACCTCCGGCAGCAGCACAGGGAAACGCTGGGAGCAGCCGTGGCAGCTGGAAGGAGCCAGGCTGGAACTGGGCAAGAACTCATCAGCAAACACCTTCCATTGCACTGGAAGAGTGTGTGTCAGTGGATGGTTGGGCTCCACGTGAGGAGCTCTGATGTTAGGAGGCTCTCTGATGGTAGAGAGTATGAACATTTGTGAAATCAGGAAGGAAAGGCTTGCAGTGATGGTGCAGGAGCTGTTGAGCAAAATCTTTATGGGTTGTGTCTTCAGACTGAACTAGGTGTTGCGTTCTGGGGTCTGTTCCAGCCCTCTCTGGGCTGTGCCAGCCTGTGGGAGCCTTAGCTGATGTGCTTGTGTTCCTTCAGGCCCTCCGAGGTCAACGAGAACAGCAGCTCGCAGAGGAATTCACTGGAAGAGGGGATCAAGGCTGAGCAGAGAACCAACTCCATGTCTGGGTGAGCAGATTGGCAACATCCTCTGCCTGGGAGCTGCTGGGTGGTAGAGCAGATGCCACCTCCTTTTAGCAGCCGTAGGGTGTAAAAGGAAGGGTTTTGTGGAGAAAGTGATCAGAACCAACTTCTTAAGAGAAACTCACCTCTGTTTATGTGTCCTTCCATCTCCCAAGGTGACGTCCTTGGATGTGGTACTAAACCGTTGACTGGGGATGTTGGTTATCACCTTTTATCTTGAAAACAGGGGAACAGGAGTTGTGGTGGCCCAGGCCAGCCCACCTCACCTCTCACTGTTCCTCTCTCTGCCCAGGCTGAGTCCTTTGTACCTCGGAGCAGGGGATGCAGTGGCACCCGTGCGGACGGCCAAAGCTGAACGGCGACACCAGGAGCGGTTGCGAATGCAGAGTCCTGAGCTGCTGAGCGGCCAAGATAAGGAGCTTTCTCCAGCAGAACGTCGTGCTCTGGAGGCGGAGAAACGAGCTATGTGGAGGGCAGCACGGTGAGACACAAAAACCTTCACTCTTCGCTAGGCTAGTTCAGGAAAGGAGGACCTGCTGCATGTCTTTTGGATTACATGGTGTTAAAAACAGGGAACAAACGAGCCTTCGTTAGGGGAGGTCATATCGTACCTGTGAAGCATCAAACAGTGTGAAGCATCGCCGCTTGGCTGAGCTCATCTGCTTCCGAGCTGCATGAGTGAGGTGACTCTTGCATTTCAACAGTGCCTGCACAGTCGTGAAAACAGTGGAGTTTTATAAAAACGTAACTTCAGCGCCTTTATGTGATGGTGACTGCATTCCTCCCCGCTCAGCACACAGCTTCCACCTCCTTCGTAACACAGGAAAAAGATGGTATTTATTGAAGCTGCAAGGTGACAGGTTCAAAGTGAAAAATGGAAAGAGCATCTCACACAACCAGTGATAGATTCCCATATCTAGACATGTACAGACACATATCCAGTGCTAGACTGGAAAACTTGCTGAAGCCAAGAAATGAGCAAGATGAGTGCATTCTTATCCACACAAGCTGTTTCATTAGCTTGTGTTTGAATTGTTTTGGAAGAAAGAGAACTTCCTAGCTCAGAACTTAAGACCTGAAGTTAGTCCACGCATTTACTG
The DNA here is from genome assembly GCF_964106895.1 of Numenius arquata. NCBI lineage: Eukaryota > Metazoa > Chordata > Aves > Charadriiformes > Scolopacidae > Numenius > Numenius arquata. The sequence goes on from NC_133578.1 coordinate 77,317,416, forward strand.
TGTCATATAATTCCTTTCAAAATTGGTCAGCCTGCTCCTACAAGTAATTATAGTCTTCTTCCCATAACGTTCCTGTAGGAGGCATTCACAGGACAGTCTGAAACAGTCTCTTTTGGGGTTTGAGGGAGAATTTTTAGAGGATCAGGGCTGCCCGTGACTCCTCATGCTGGATAAGGCGCTGGAGGAGTGACCGTGAGTTGTGACACCACTTGGCAGTTCCCGTGTTTGTGCTTAGACGTGGGTGATAATGGTGTTGTCACCTTCTGGGAGGCTCTGAGGGTGAAAAAATACATAGTGGAATCCTCAGTCAGATCTAGCTATTTATCTAATCTAGGGCTTTGGGGGCACAAAGCTTCCCATTGTTACTTGATCGTGTAGCAGATCTGCCTATGGTTTATTTAGAGCTGGACTAATGTTCCCCATTACCAGGGCATTTGCCCTTCAAGAAAAGCTTTCTTGGTATCCTCCAGCTCTTTGCCTGATCTGTCTCAGCTGGGAATTTTTGTCTGAAGCCTTAGTCTCATGCCCTGTAACGTCAGAAAGCTGAGCCGGTCACGGCAAAGCCCGTTTGTTACATGGAGCCTTGATTTGGAAGAGATTGATTCCTCTCATCTTGTTGCACATTTGTGAGACCTTTGAAGTTGCTGCTTAAGCACCGTGGTGTCGTCAGGAGCACACGTAGTGCACAGATTTGCTGCTCAGTCTTTGCACCTAAAAAACCCACTCCACTGTTGTATTTGGTCCAACAGAACAGGAGTTCTCTGTCAGGCTTCTCCTCCTGACAACTAGTATTGCTGTGCTCTGAGAGGCAGCAGAGGCTGGTCTGTCATCCCTTCCCGATGAGATACACAGGATTTTCTCTGCCTCCTGCCTCCCCTTCCCTTGCACATTTCCTCATAGGATGGGGCAGGGTTTATGGGTGAAGCCAGCTCTGATCCCTCCAAGGCCTCAGCATGAAGGTAGCCAAGGGCTGCTGCAATAAAAGCTTTGTTCAAGATGGGTGGAGAAAGGAGAAATGTGGCTTTGCCCACACAAACCTTGGAAAGCAAAGCCATCACAAGGACATCGCTCGTATCACAGAACGTGCACCGCTTGCCTCGGGACTCTCTGCTCTTCCATGAACTTGCTGCTGTTCCCAGCAGATACAGAAATCTGAAAAATGCTGGGGGAGCAGGATTTTTTTAGGTGATCCCATGATTTGCTCCTGTAACATACTGCAATCTGACTGTGCTTTTGGATTGGCTAGGATTTTGTTGAAACTGCTTAGGGCACAGGAAAAGTTCTACTTTAGAGTGCAGAAGGGTTAGTGAGTGCTGAGTTACAGTGGTTTTGTCCACTACGGGCAGGAGAGAGATCCCTGCCTTCCAGACCTTCGGTCTCTTCTACGCTGTTTTTGTCCATGGAAAATGACCTGGTGAAGGGAGAGCCTTTCGGAGGTAGGAACACAGGACCAGGAGAAGCTGCCTGCAGCCACCTGGCTCTTCAGTTGTCAGACCTGGTGCTGCTGGTTGTAAGTTCTGCAGAGCAGCTCCTCGGCTCCACTTTGCTTCTGGAACCAGGGTGTCGCTTTCTGTGCAACTCTGGCAGAAGTGCCAGGCTGATGCCTTGGGCAGGGTTGGCAGGAATCAGTCACCAAAACATGCTCCGTTTCGTAAGGTGAGGATGGGCTGTTCCCTGCTACTGTGGATCTCCCGGGATGGGCTGGTCTTCCCAGGGTCCCTCTTCTGTGAGTGACAGTGGCAGGATGGCTGAGGGCTCACTTCCAGAGGCCACGGCAGCGCTGTGTGGAGGGAGGGCTCTGTTGCCCTCACAGGGTGCTGCAGCCGCAATGACCTGTGTTTCCTCACGTGCATGACGCTGATTTTATTACTTTCTTTCTAATCCTCTGTCTTCTGCTTCTTTCCAGTTCTCTGCTCTGTGTGCTGTCCCTCGCGACCCCATCAGTTTGCACCTTCTTGGGCTTTCCTTTTCCCCCCTGTGTCACCAGTGCTGTGCCAGGATGTGTGCTGTGTCCCCCCGTCCCCCCCAGCACACGCCCCCGTGCTCTGCTGGGTCACACACCCTGGGATGTGCCCTGGGCACACACAGCCGCTGGCGCTGGTCCCCTGGGAGGAGTGTGACCGAGGAAGTACCGGCACACGCCGAGGGGGGCAAATGTCTGGAGGGCAGCTCTCCTGCCATTCCCACCCTGTTTTACGGATGCACCCACCTCTTCAGCTGCACGTGTCCCAGGGCCTGTGGCAGATCGGCCTTCCGTAATGTTTGACCTCTCGCCCTCCACAACTCCCTGGAAGGAGGGTGTAGCCACGGGGGGTCGGTCTCTTCTCCCAAGGAACAGGTCATGGGACAAGAGGAAACGGCCTCAAGTTGGGCCAGGGGAGGTTTAGGATGGAAATTGGGAAAAATTTCTCCACCCAAAGGGCTGTCAAGCCTTGGCAGAGGCTGCCCAGGGCAGTGGTGGAGTCGCCATCCCTGGAGGGATCAAAAAGCCGGGCAGAGGTGGTGCTGAGGGACATGGGTCAGCGATGGGTTTGTCAGTGGCAGGTCTATGGTGGGACTCCATCAGCTGAAAGGTCCCTTCCAACTCAGACAATTCTATGACTCTATATACTTGTCCATTTTGCTTCTCCTATTCTTGTGGTCAGACAAAGGTACATGCTACCAGCTGGGCAGATCTATGTATGTACACGAAGAGACTGTCAGGTGTGCACACACACTCACTCATGCCCTGGGCCCCCTCACTCTGCTTAAACACACACACTCCTTCATAACAACCTCCTGGGCCTTTTTCATGGGTCTGATGGGTGTTCTTGGTCCTCTCCTGGCCCGTGAGGAGGGCGGTCTCTGGACGCCGGGGCCCTGAAGGCTAATGCTTCTGGGCACCTTATCCCAGATTGTCCTCCAGAGGTTCCTGCTTCTTCTGCAGCAGACGGTGTTGGGCAGGATCAGATATAGGAGCCTGGTTTAATCAAGGCTGCCCCTATATCAGACCCGTGTTTCTCCTTGCCAGGGTATGTTCCTGTATCTGTTTCTTTCTTTCCCTGCGCTTGTCCACTGCGATGTTCATCACCATCATTTCCTCTTCCTCCTCTTCCTTCTTCTCCTCTTCCTCCTCCTCCTCCTCAGATCTTCAGCTCTTGAAGACAGTATTAAACAGTACGAGCAGGACCTGGCCAGGAGGCTGTACCAGTCCCGACAGCGGGCACCTGCTCCCGGGGCCGGGCCAGCTCCGATGCCTAGTCCCAAGCAGAGTCACGCCTCGGCACCCCCTGGGTCAGGAAGCCATTCCAGGTGTGCGCAGCCCCCTCCCCGCCAGCTGCATGCTCCACGCTCCCCTCCGTCCCCTGCGTCCCCACGGCCCTCCCAGCGGCGCGGGGCAGGGGGGAAAGTCATTTTGCTGAGATACCACAGACCCATCCACCGGCAGTCGTTTCCACGAGGATGAGGGGAGGAAGCTGGGTCTGAGTGATGGGGAGACGGGAGCAGACATTTCTGAGGGCTGAGCCCACCTTTTCTTGGCTGTTTTATTATCTCCTGGTGGCTGACGGGGGTTAAGATGCGACACGCTGAGAGCAGAGAGGAGAGGAGAGCCCCAAGGACTGACCCTACTCCTTTGAGCCCCTGCAGTTCCTTTCCCAGCTTGGGTTCTTCTCCCATCCTGTCTGGCACCTCTGGAAAGGGCTGCGGCTCCTCAGTGTGTTGGTGCTTAGCTCTGGGCTCTGTTCTGTGAGTCCCGGGATAACAGCGAACCGAGCTGTTCTCTCCTGCTGCGAGAGTCTGGCAGCCCCAGGGGACCGTGGGTGCTGGATCCCACCTCAGCCTGGGCTGGTCCGGCCACTGGGCGCAGAAGGCGGCGTCTTATCTCGATAAGAGTCTTTTTATCTTGATTCAGTCTCTTTTATCTGACGTCTCTTTCCCCTCCCTCATTCCCGAGGCAGGATGAAATCGCTCGAACAGGATGCTCTGAAAGCCCAGATGGTCATTGCCAAGTCCAAGGAGGGAAAGAAGCGCAGCCCGCTGGAGCAGCTGGCAGAGTCCCCCTCGCCAGTTCCTACCCCGTCACCAACGCCATTGGAAGGTACTGTGTGGCCTTCTCCATCTCGGAGGGGAAAAGTTAACACTTCTCCAGTTTAATGGGCTCTTCCCCAGCAGAACCATTCAAAGCAATTCCCTCCCACAGCCTGGACTGGACGGTCCTTTGGGGCATGTGACGTCCCTCAGCACAGGGGATGGGTCTGGTCTATAGAGAACGTGAGAGGACAGCTGAGGTGTGGTTCCAGGGAACCAGAGCAGAAATTAAACGAGCAGCGTGACTTGTTAAAAAGACAGGAAAGAGGCGTTTGTTGTGAGAAGGCAGCATCTGTGCTGAGCGCAGAGGAGATTACGCTTAAATGCTGCTAAAGGGAAGGGGCAGCTTCGGGGAGGCGTTGGGTCCAACACAGCCGTTCACTGAGTAGTGCTTTTCTGTCATCTTTTGCAGATTGCAGTCCCAGGAACGTCACCTCCCCAGGAAGGCTGGTATGACATCCCTCTACTTGCTTTTGGTATCTCACCGATAATCCTGGGGTTTCTCGGTTTCTTGGCTTGGGTGTGGGCTGTTCCTCCGGGCCCTGGGGTCCCTCCTTAAATACCTGAGCCAGGTCTGGCTGCGTGATGTGCAGAGCTGCGAGGAGGGCACAGTGGATGGAGCTCTGCCGTACCCATTGCTAGAGGCATCCCCCCTTTTTGCAACTGCGATGTAACATCTGCTTTCTGTCTCCCTGAGTTATTATTTCATCCTTTTCTTGGTACTTAATCTGTGTTCAGAAAGCCCTTGGCTTCAGAGACTTTGGCCCCCTGTTTCCTCAACAGCATGAAACTCAGAACTGAGCCATAATCAGCATTTTCCTTTTTCCTAAGCACTGCATAAATGGAACAGGACATTGTTGCAGAGAGCTGTAGGAGTTGGTAGGACAGAGAAAGGGCAGAGCGGGAGCAGCTGCTCAGAGGGGACCTGGTTCTGCCCCGGATCCCACAGCGCAGCCCACTCTGGACTGAAATCCTGACCAAGCTACAGCCCCAGGAACCTTGCCACCAATTTTTCCACAAAAACACGTTTCCTGCCTCACGTGATGTGATGTGCATTTTACGGCATCACACCACCTTCTCTCTGCAACTTGGAACCCCTGTCCTGATCCAGAACAGCTAAAACACGGTGTCCCAGCGATGCCTCATTTCCAGAGCCGTATCCAGGGGCTCTGGGCACTAACCGAGAAGGATGCTCTGCTGCTGCTTCTGTCTCTGCTCAGCCTTCTCAGCCTGCTCGTGTTTTCCACCCGTTTCTCTCCCCTTACTCGCTCTTCTCTGTTTCTTCTCTTTTGCTGTCCCTTCTAGTCCATGTCTGAAAAGAAGTTTGACTACCGGGAATTTGCTGCTATTCCTTCCTCCAAACCCGTTTACGAAATCCAGGTATAAACTGCATGCTGGGCCGCCAGATTAGGGCCTGAGGTGGGGGCAGTGCCTGCTCGTGAAGCGGTGACCCTTGGAGCAGAGGCTGAATAACTTGAGGAAGTCCCTCAAAGCCATGTCTGCGTGGGAGGCGGTGACAGCCAGCCACGCGGTGTAACTGAGGGTTTACTGGAGACTCCAGTCCAGTGGAGTGGTGAGAAAGTTGGTCCAGGTGATTTGAAAATTAACAACAAAAGCTTTGCAAATATAAAGCAGCTACATCTTCACCTTAATGGATCCTGAAATATTTTTTAGTGAAAGATGAGAATCCCCCCAAGGCAGGGGGGTTGGAACTCGATGATCTTTAAGGTCCCTTCCAACTCTAACCATTCTATGATTCTATGACAACTAAAAAGGAAGAAAAAACTATAGAAATTATTGTCCACAAATTGCAAATGGGAGCAAATGTTGACTTCAGACTAGAACGTACCAGCGTCCCACGCAAGAGGCAGCTCTGGTGACAACTCTCGTACATGGTAACTGCTGTAGATGAACTGTGATGATGGGTAAGAACACCACGTTTGGAGGGTGAGCACCATGGCGAGGTGGCTCTTCTTCCTAAAAGAGCCTCATTTAGTTTAAGCTGCTTTGCCATAGAGTCACTGGAGCTTCAGAGGTGGGAAGGGGCCTCTGGAGGTCATCACCAGTCCCCTCGCTCAAGCAGGGCCACCTACACCCTGGGGACTCAGGCTGGTGTAGTCACCCAGGACTGTGAACTGCCTTTCTCTTACTGTCTGGGCCCATCATTAACTGATTGTGTTTGTGACAGCTGATCTGAGCAGATACTGTATGACTGTAGGTTGGTTTTGGGAGGGCTTTTTTAAGGTTTCTTTGGTTTGTATCTAAAGAGAGTGAAGCAGATGCCCGCAGTCAGGTTTGTGCTGTGTGCGGAGAGCTCACGAGTGCTGTCGTGCTGGGCTTCATCGTGCTGTCAGGACACACAGATCCCAGGCCCAAGGTGTCATCTCCAGAGCCAGGCTGACTTCAGCAAGCTGTGGTGTGAGGATTCTCGGGTGGTTAGATGTTATTTGGTGCATTTTGGCTGACTCCTCTCACTGGTGGTACTGCCCAGCCCCTGGTAGTCACCCCTCTTTTTCTCTGAATCCCTTCCCTTTGGGGTGTGCACCTGCCTTTATCCTACAACTTTAAAAAAAAAATTAAGCTACTCCTCACTTTTGCTCTTGAGCTGAGCAAGAAGACCCCTAAAAGACAGATTTTGATCAGTAGTAGCCAGAACTCTCCGGTGAGTTTGGCGTTATTAAACTTGCTGAATACTGAGCTCTTCTGAAACCCCATCCTTACATTGGTGTAGCTCAAAGTTGAAGTGTTGAGCTCAATGTAAATATTGTGTACAAACCTAGTAAGATCGATAGAAGTAACAAATGCAGCCACTTTTGAAGTAAACAGAATACCTCAACATAATACTTTGACTTTTCCATCCCTGCTTATTCAATCCAGCTGTACATAGTGCTTCAGGGATGGAAAAGTCAAAGTATTTGAGGTATTGAATGCTCTAATTCAGCAAATAAGCAGGGCTCGGTACAGTTCTGCCTGGCCCCAGAGTAGTGCTGATTTTCGAGCCACCTCAAGTTCCTGACCATGAGCAAAGTTGTTTTCTCACGGTGGTGTCACTCTGGTGTGATGAGCTACAGCCAGCTCTGGTTGTTGGAATGGTCTTTATTTTGTGGAGGCTTTAACATTAGCAGGAACTGGTGGAGTTTCATTATTATCACGAGCTGTTTCTCCAAAGCTGTCTCTGCCATCTCTTGGGATGTAACTGCCTCCTGTCCCGCATCAGTTCTCTGTTCACACTTGAATATAAAGAGGAGGGTCGGGGGGCTTCAGCCTGGAGAAGAGAAGGCTCCAGGGAGACCTTAGAGCCCCTTCCAGTCCCTCAAGGGGCTCCAGGAAAGCTGGGGAGGGACTCTGGATCAGGGAGGGGAGCCATAGGAGGAGGGGGAAGGGTTTTAAGCTGAAAAAGGGGAGATTCAGGTGAGATCTGGGGAGGAAATTCTTCCCCCTGAGGGTGGTGAGAGCCTGGCCCAGGTTGCCCAGAGAAGCTGTGGCTGCCCCATCCCTGGAGGGGTTCAAGGCCAGGTTGGAGGGGGCTTGGAGCAACGTGGTCTGGTGGGAGATGTCCCTGCCCAGGGCAGGGGGTGGCACTGGGGGGGCTTTAAAGGTCCCTTCCCACCAAAACCACTCTCTGATAAGAAAGTTGATTTTGTGTCAGAAGCCAGGCCTGGGAACAGCACAGGGCAGAATTAGGATCCAGGACTCTGAAGGAAACGTAGCTCATGTCTTTGCTCTCCTCCCATGTTTCTACTCATTTTCTAGTCTTTATGCTTTCTGCCTTTCATGCCACTGCCCATCCTCCCTCCCCACACACAGAGTAAAAGGAGGAGAGCTCTGATGGGCAGACGCACACCTCGTCCTGCAGTTCAGGCAGTGAACGGGCTGCTGGACGTCAGCACAAAGGATTAATGTTGTAAAAAATCTTGTGCACTCGCTGAGGGTCATGCCCCGGCCGCTGTATCACCAGCGCCCTTGAGGGCAAGAGGGTCTCCGTAGCGCATTGGAAGCTGGAGGTGGGGAACTGCCTGGCACTGGTGCTGCAGAGGTGGGTGCTCATGTCTTCTCCTCTCTTCCAGTCACCTGATGCAGCTGATGACCTCAGATACATCGAGGACAGGAATAACTCAGGTAAGCTCAGGGCCCAAGGACTCCTCTTTGTACTCCGTGCTTCCCACCACGGGCCGAGAGGGTTCCCCTTCTCCTGCTTGTGGAGTCAGCCCTGAGGACTTCAACCTCTTGCTGCTTGAAGCAATGTCATATTTTGTCCCTTCTAGAATGAAACCCCCAAACCCGCCACATTGAGTTCTGGGTAGGATGTTTGCATTGTGCTGTAGTGGTGGCTAATCCGCTGAGTGTGTGTAACAGCATGCCTGGGTTTGTGTTCTGGAGTAACGAATAGCGGTAGAATGTGGGTGGGGAGTTTGGGCCTCTGTCACCCACTGTAAGTGGGTGATGCCCATCGTTCGGGGTCTGCAGGATTGCAAATGTAGGTACGTGGTGAGTTTACACAGCGGCAGAAGGTTTTCTGTATGTTCTGCCATCTTTTCCGATATCTAATCCTCAAAAGTGAAATGCTGTTGCTGAGAGGTGCCGGTGTCTTCAGAGAGCTCCCCCAGTGCCTTACAGAATCATCATCTCATTTAAGGATGCTGTGTTTCATATGTAGTCGGGATTAGATCACTTTTATTATCTTAAGCATCATCCAGTAGTGTAATAATAAACTTATTAGGTGAGCATGAGGTCCTGGCTACTCCGATATCGTGTCTGATGTGAGCCACCGGGAATGCCAAGAAAAGAGCGTAAAACAAGAAAAGCATAAAGTGGTTCCTTTTAGAAAACTACTCCAGGCTACAGCAGCCAGTGTTCTAGCACTTCATAAGCCTTTACTTTTAGAGTTGTTTACTTCTTTCTTGAATCTATTCACATTTGCAGTAAATTTCACCCTCCACATCATTTCCCAGTCAACTCTGTAAAGTCCTAATGCCCTTTTTTGTAGCTGAGTTTCATTTGACTCCCCTGATACAGAGCTGGTACTGTCAGCAGTTTCTCTTAGTACAGTCTTTGTCACTTCTCATCCATTACCAAACACTGACCCTGACACGGGTCCCTGCTCTGTGGTGACAGCAGGTAATAACTCCCTGTGCTTTTTCTGTGTTTTAACTGCTTATTTACCCACTGGAGGACGTGCTTCTCGTCCTGAGGCAGCTTGTTCTCGCTGAGAGCTTTGGCTGAGGAACAGTCAGTAGGTTTTTCAGAAGCTCGGTGTGCTGTGTTGAGGTCACTTAACTCGCATGTTTGATGGCTCCTTTGGCAAATTCTGGTCCAAGAGGTTCTCAAAGGAAGGAATTCCCTCTAAGCCTCATTGATTTCCTCCCCCACCCGGGTTATTGCCTGCACGTGCCCGTCCCGTCCCGTTCTGCCTGTTTGGAGATCAGTCACTGCGCACCCAGCCCAAGGTGTCACATTTGTTGCCTGCATTCGTTTGGTTCTGAGGCCTTTTCAGACAACAGGTTAATTAGTTCCGGCAGGATTCTGAACTATAACGACTGCTCGTACCTGGGTGCTGTCACAAGGAGGATGTTGCATCTTGGAGTCTGGCTCCAGAGCAGAGGACGGGCCACTGGGCACAGCTCAGCAGCTCTGCGCCTTTGATCTCACGTATGGTCACAGATCTCTGAGGTTCTCTGCTGCCTTCAAAGACCTGAGAGAGGCTTCCCAGCAGCCGGTTTGCACTTGAAGGGGAAAACCTGTGGTTTTGTGGTATCTCACAGTACTTGCTCAAGCCAAATTATCACAAGGACAGATGTTACAGGTGTTGGTCAAAGCACCTCAGAAAAGCTCTACCAGCTCCTTCAGGAGGGTGAGGAGCTTTAGATGCAGGACACATCCTCAAAGACCAAGTTTTCTGAGAGTCTGCCCTGCCCAGAGGGGTTTTCCTGGCAAGTCCCTTTGGTGAGGCACCCAAGTCACAGCCTAAGTTTGCAGAAGGCACTTAGTCCTGTAACTGCAACATTAAGCAAGGCCAAAATGCTCCCCTCTCTCGTTAGCATTACCCTTCTGGTGGGCACATTGCTCGTTAGTGCGTGTTCCTCTATTGGAACTACTGAAATGCTTGGAGCACACACCCGAGTCCTTTGGGAATACCTGATCTGTCCTAAGGCTTCCCGCTTCCAGTGATTTTCAGTGAATCATGGTGTTAGGGGCAGATGCCTCCTGCGTGTGACTTCCTTCCCCGAGCCACACTCGTCAGCACACGAGCCACCGGTCACCTCAAAGCTCTGGGCACAGGATTTCTGTAAATCACTGAGACTTCAGTGCTGTCTCGGAGTCAGTGCCTGGGTACACCCTTGCGTCTACGTTAACTGCATCAGTGATGCACTTACTTAACCCAGCACTTTCTCTTAAAACCTCCACTTTTCTGCTCTGCACAGTTCCCCAGGAGCAGGACGGGCAGCCCGAGGAAGAGGACACGTTAGTAACTCGCGACTCATCGACACCCACTCCATCAGCACTTGAAGAAATGGCCCTGTACAGCAGCAAACGCAAGCTCCGACACAGCCGGCGCAGCCTGGAGGCTGCCGTCCCTACGTAGAGGACCTGAGGGACCTGGGCGACGGAAGGGCCCGGCGCGGGGCTGTCGAGCTTCCCGCGCTCCGGGGACAGCACGGACTGCCCACACTGCTGCCTCCCGGGCTCCGGCTGGGAACTGAGCACCCCAGGGAGCTTTGTGGTCAACTATCGTCCTCTGAGGCTGTGAACCGCCCTCTTTTCTCACCGATAATGCACTGGGGCACATCCTGAAAACGGGACATCACTAGACTTACTGATGGCAAAGGGAGAGGAGGTGTGGGCAGGATGGTGGGCAGCTCGTTAGCCTGTAAATAGTGTGTGTGGGGAAGGGTAGGACAGGGAGAACATAGGAGTGTTAGAGTGCGTTGGGCTCCAGCTGTTATTTCCTCAACTTGGATTGTTTTAGTGGTTAATACGGGAGCTTCTACTCTGGTGTGAATTAGAAGGAAGGTCCAGCCTGCCTTTGCTCCTGTTTAATTTCCAGTCTTTTGCCAAAAAGCATCTCCTTCCACCTCCCACACTGTGTCACCTCCCTTTCTTTGGGGAGTACGTGGAAATGGGCAGCTTGGAGGCAAAAAAAAGAAAAAAAAGAAGAAAAAGAGAAAAAAAAAAAAAGTAATTTCAGTGAAGTGCCTCCCTCTAAGGCTGACACCCGTGTGCTCGAGCCTGAACAGCAAGAGCCTGTGCTAGCTCTGCCACTCGCCTCTGTGAGCGCAGCCATCTCTCCCGCACAGGACACTCGGCTGTTCTGGGGGACAGGCGCCTGCCGGGGGACACACACATAGTTCTGTGCGTGTCCCACGCCTGCAGTGTGACCCACGGCACAAGCACCGGGTGTCGGAGGAGGCCAGGGGTCCAGGAGGGACTGGGTGAGGCAGGGCAGAGAGGAGGAAGGCGAGAAGCTGTAGCGGGAGCGTAGCAGCGTGTGACAGCCGTAGCGAGCAGAACAGTGGGGGATCGGGGACGGTGGCAGAGGTGGGGAGCGTGAACAGCGAAGGGAGCGGGGTGGGGTTCAGGGGACGGGGGGGAGCTGCAATGCAGGGGTCAGGGTAGGAGTATCGGGGTCTCACAGGGAGGAGGAGACTGTGCGAGTCCCCTGGCTGTGGAAGGGAACGGGACGTTGCGGGGAGCACAGGGAAGGGGGACGGGTCCGGCCTGTGCCTTGCAATAACTACACAATTCTACTCTCTGCCAACTCGTTGGCTTCGGGCCCCTTTCCGTGTAGAACAGGGAAAATACATCCCCGCCTGTGCAAGAGGGAATAAACCGAAAATGAAAAAAGAGCGGGGATGCGATTCCTGGTTTCCAGGAGCGGAACGAGGGCTGAGAAGGGATTCGGTATCGAGTGAGCTCTGCAGACTCGGAGGAGGCAGATGCTGCCTATAGCTCCGAAATCAGTCTCTGCTGCTGTGCTGCCCACGACTGAAGTAAAACATCCCTTTTCTTTTTTTCTTTTTTTTTAATGCCTCCGGTATGGAGAAAGGCACCTGAGCGCGGCAGTGACCTGTCAGCCCCGACGCCGCGGTGCTCTCTGCTGCGTCCCCGGCAGCAGGACCAGAGCTGGACCTGGAGCCTCTCCGAGGCGCGGGAGCCACAGGCACTTGCGCTCATAGCTTTGCTGAGGGAGACCCGGACGCAGCTCCTGTCAGTTGAGACCCTCCCTTCATGCCAAAATCCGGTGGATCCTTTTAACTGACTTTGTACCTTTTAATTTTACAGAGCTTTGAAGGGGGAACTCTGATAATCTCAAACTGCAGCTGTGGCTGCTTCCATCATCAGCAATTCGAGCTTTTCCTTTTTAAATCTAATTTTAGCATTTGCTTTTTAACAACAGCAATTTTGGAAACAATCCTGGATTGGTTTTGGTGACTAACTTGTGATTCTTTTTTTTTTTTTTTTCCCTTTGCGGTACCTGGTGCCAGGCTCTGGGTTCTCTCCCATTCTCTCCCGAGAGACTCTGAGGGAAAAATTAGCGCATCAAGACTGTAACTAGTGAAATTTGTACAACCAAAGAAATCTATTTTGTGGTTCAAGGATAATAAAGTTTACTTTACATTTTAGAGCCTTTAGTTAATGTCGTTTGCCCTGTGTGAAGTCTGCAATTTCTGTATCAACACTTTGGCTCTGGTTATTAGTCACCCTCTAGGCCAGCAGATGGACTAGGGGTTGCTCTGCTCTTGTGTGCAGAAGTGAACAATCCCCTCAATCAATGCCAACTGCGGGAACATCAAGGTGAGCATGTGCTACTTACGTGAATTCAGTAGAAAACTGGCATCTGGGGAGTAAGAGAACCTAAACCAGTGACTATTCACTCTTTGTGTAGAATGAAGGGGACTCATTATTTTGGAAGCAGCAGATTCACTCCTGGAGGGGGAAGAAGAACAGAGGATCCTGCTCCAGAGAAGCTGTTGTGGTGGGGGAGGGACACGGGGCCAACCAGGTGGGGTGATACACGCAGGACACGGTGGTCCAGAAGCTATGCTGAGGCACATGGAGGACAGGGAGGTGGTTCAAGACAACCTTGGCATCACTGAGGGCAAAGTCCTGCTGGACCAGCCTCGTGGCTTCTGTGGTGGAGGCACTGCATCAGGGGACAAGGGAAGAGCCACGCATGGTGTCTGTCTGGACTTAGGCCACGACAGCACAACATCCTGTTCTCCAAATTGGGGAGAGAGGGATTTGATGACTGGGGTGTTTGGTGGATGAGGAATTAGTGGGATGGTCACAGCCAGAGGGTGGTGGTCAATGTCCAGATGGAGATCGGTGATGGGTGTGTCTCTCAGGGGTCACGTTAGGACCAGCACTGTTCAATGTCTTCATCGGTGACACAGACAGTGGGACCAAGGGCACCCTCAATGAGTCTGCCTGTGACACCAAGATGTATGGGTGGTGACATGGCTGGGGGGGGGGACACACCACCCAGAGGGACCTGGACAGGCAGGAACCCTGTGACTGAAAAAATGCTCTCAGAGACCACAAAAAACTGAATTCCGTGCATTAAGTTCAAGTATTACCTGGCAAAAAAAAAAAAAACCAAACAATGAAAATCTTATAAATCTCTATTTCAAGAATAATGTGAATATTTAACAGTCCAGGATTTCCAAACCAATCAAGAATGGCCATGAAAATTAAAAACCAACCCCCCAATCTCTTTATGGCAGCATTCAGAGGGTAAGGAGTCCGTGCCGATGGTGAGGCTGCAGCCGCATCTCCAGGGCGAGAGGTGTCGGAGCTTTGCATCGCAACGTATCCTTTACAGAAGAGACACAACTCTCAGAAACACCATCAGAAGCCGCCACTGCTCTGAAGAAACAACCGCTCCAATCCCACATCATGAAAAAACACCCCATTTTAATATTACACAGTGATTTATGTGGCAACTCCAAATGTAAACCCCCACTAGGTTACCGCTCGGGAAACTCGGGGGTGCTGAACCACTTAACCCCACTCACCTTCCCCAGTCCCTCGTGTCCAGACACGGGCAGGAGCAACACCCAGTGTCGCAGAGGCTGGTCAGTGAACAATCCAGCACTTACACCGCGCTGGTCCCCAGCAAAACAGCCAACCAACCCGCCTGCGGGGCGTGCATCTCACCATCTGAGCTGCGCCCACCGCCACCGCACTCCTCCAAAGAGTGCCACCTCCAAAACACTCCATTAACGACAAACATGTTATTGGACGGAGTCACAAACCAAACCGCAGCGTGTGGGTTTTGGAAGCGTCGCAACACGCCTTGAGAAACAGTCTCGCTCCGTGAGACTTGATTAGCAGCGAGACAGTGACTGATTGTTGGAAGGCGCTGTGGAAGGACTGCGCTCACGAGTTAAAGATGCAAGAAATGAGGGGATGATGTAGCTCAAATAGCAAACGTTGCACAAAATGATGAGTCTGGTGAAAGAGAGACAGTCAAGAACTTACAGAACTCAATTAAGAAGAGTCACAGCAAAATTAATTAGAGGAACTTGCTAAAGAGCGGCAAATACAACAGCAGAAGACTGAAAAGCAACAATAATGGAAACCTGGGCACAAGTATGTGGGAGAAGCAGGAAGTTTGGTGAAGGAAGCTGGAAAACACACTCATTCTCCATTCAAACAGTTCCCAAATTAAATTTCTGTGAATTTACAAACTTGCTGAAGAACACGTCTGTCAGTTGTAAAGGGGAACTACCGGAGTGACACTTTAGTCAGCAGAAGAATAAATTATCATGAATGGAAACATTCAGGAGGTTTTTCTCTCCTGTTTTGTACCCATAATGGCAATCCTTCCACGGGACTTGGGAAATGTACGCTAAAAACATATGACCTCTAGTGAGAGAAGGATGAACTGCCAGGTTTGGCCCCATGGAGGGAATTCAGCAGAGGCCAAGCTGAGGAAAACTACAGATTCAAAAATGGAATATCATGGACCTTGGCCAAGGCCTGCTCCAGCTGCCAGGGTTTAGTTCAGCACAGAAATACGGCACAGGCAGACGCAGTTTAGTCCAAACATTTTCAGATTAAAGGCTGGTACGAGTTCAGAAAGGTTTTACAAAACACACACAGAAGTTAAACTCACTCTGAGGCTCATGTCAAAGGCCTTACTGAAGGCCAGGCAGACATTACCATACAAATGGCCTAAGACAGTTAACTAAACAATTGTATTTATTAAAGCAACTGACTAAAGAAATGCAAAAACGAAGGGCGAGTGCCCTAGGCTGTATTAACAGCAGGAACCAAAGTCTGAGTGTGATTCAGTTAAAGATTATGATAACTGATCTCCAAGTCACTGACTGTAACTTGCTCTGGACTACAGCAGGAGACCTGAATTTGTGTGTCTTAAGCTGAAACCGTTTGTACATCTTACAGCTTCAAGAACAAAAGGTAAGTAAATTCAAAAAGGCAGGCAGAGGGCAGCGCATCACCCAAAGTGAGTGGACACTGAGCCCCACCAGTGACTCCCAGTTACTGACTCGGGGGCAGCCCCACTGCTTCTGCCAGAGGCAGTTTCTGAAGCTTTGTTAGCACAGTGGTCTCTCACCATCACCACAACCAGTGGGGGTCTAAAGGGATCGATACACAGGCTCCTTTGATACCGCAGCCGGGTTTTTCCTGTTGAGCGATGCTGTAACACAGCAAAAGATACACTTTTACCGAAACCTCGGTAACAAATCCCTGCCTTAGCACACACACCAGAGCAAGGTTCTCGATCTTAAAGACTCCCAGCTGCTTTATCCCCTTAGTTTTTCTTGCACTCCAAGATACCCAGCTGAGAATGACTTACTCGTTGATACAGCAAAAGTGATATTCAGATCGCCTGCACAAGGCCAGTAGAAACAAGTGTGGTCTGGCACCACTTTGCATTCTTTTTTCATATTAACCATTTCTCCACTCTCTGAGAGGACAGGCAGAAGCAAGCAAACATGCCTCTGGCTATTTCCCAGAGAAGAAATAACATTTACTAGAGTCAAAGTTATTTGATTTTGCTTGTTTTGGAAGGAAAAAAAAAAAAAAACCACAAACCCAACCAGCCACAAACGAGTTTTAGGAGGTCTTTAGTGGGTACCAAGGTTCCCAGGGCAGGAGCAAGGCAATCAACAGACTGTCCTACAGAGGTGCTCGCCTTCATTGGCTTCCTCAGCTCAGCAACTCTCGCATATTTTGAATTCATCCATGTGATAACCATGGGAAAGCAACACCTCATTAATTTGCAGAAACTGACGTGACAGGATCATGGTTTTCTGGCCAAAGGAGTCTCAGAACTACAGAACCTTCTTTTGGGAGAAGTGGAACATGAGCAGGTGATAATATTCCCCTTTCTCTGCTCCTTTCAATATGTCCCAGAGGGAGACAGTACAGTCTCTGAGTGCTCACAGAGACAGCCTATGCTGGAATTTGGAAGGGATGCCACACTAAATCCCAAATCCAAAATTCCTTCCTCCCCTTCACCATGTGGTTCTCTCCCTTCAGTCTCTGCCGCACGGTGCTGCTCAACCCCATCCCATCAGCTCCAACAAAGAGGCACTAAGCTGAGAGCCCAGCGGCCTGGCTTATATCACCGCTTTTCACCATATTCCTTTGTGATTATTTCATCATCTCTTTATCCAACAATTTTATGAGGCCACTGCAATATTTAACTACTGCAGAACGCAGACCTCATGATACTCCTTTATTTCACCTTGCATACACAGTTCAGTTAAAGTGAAGAAACAGAAAGTACAGAAATACTAGCTCCTAGATCTATTCTTCCTCCATTTAAATTTATAATATCCCTTTTTATTCTCCCTCACATGCTGAATTTGAATTGTATGATAGAGACAAAATAAATAGAGCGCCTATTGAAAATACACTACATATTTTAGAAGTTTCCCTAACTAGTGATCTAGTGATGCTTAAGCATGAACATTTTAGCAAAACGTACTGTCCAAGCCTCTGAGAACTGGGCTTCCCTACAGCACTTCAGAGGTGTATGATCATATATGACCAGCCTTGGAGGAATGGAAATGCAAAGGCAATATAACCCATGGCAATATCTATCTCATCGTGCATCTGGGAAAAAATGGTCTGGAAGACTTTCGACAGCTTAAGTAGATAAATCAGGTAAGAATTCATAGCTCTCATTTACCTGGTACACCACCTGCACAGAGACAAGGTAAAAAAAAACCCAGAATACCCCTTCCCACTGTAGAATCATAGAATTGTCCAGTCTGGAAGGGACCTTTCAGCTCCTGGAGTCCCACCACAGACCCAGCACTGACCCATGTCCCTCAGCACCACCTCTGCCCGGCTTTTCAATCCCTCCAGGGATGGCAACTCCACCACTGCCCTGGGCAGCCTCTGCCAAGGCTTCACAGCCCTTTCCAGGAAGGAATTTTCCCCATCATCCATCCTAAACCTCCCCTGGCCCAACTGGAGGCCGTTTCCTCTTGTCCCATGGCCTGTTCCTTGGGAGAAGAGACCGACCCCCCCCGGCTACACCCTCCTTTCAGGGAGCTGTAGAGAGTGATGGGGTCTCCCCTCACCCCCCTTTTCTCCAGGCTGAACCCCCCCAGCCTCCCTCACAAGTTCTCCAGCCCCTTCTCCTTGGTCTCCAGCCCCCTCCCCAGCTCCGTTGCCCTTCTCTGGACACGCTCCAGCCCCTCAATGGCTTTTCTGCCGTGAGGGGCCCAAACCCGGACCCAGCGCTCGAGGTGGGGCCTCACCAGCGCCAGAAGAGAGCCCAGGGGCCTGGGCCGCAGCGCTGAGCGCTCAGCCGGCCGCAGGCGGGTCCCACCCGTGTTCAATCACAGTCGTTCGTACCCTACAGCCCTAAGGGGCTCCTCCGCGCTCCCGCCAGCCCCGCCCTCGCGCGCAACGAGCACCCGGAAGCGCCGCGCGCGGGTAACGGCTGCGCCGCGACGCCGGCAGGTGACGCACGGCCCCGCCCTGCGCGGCAGCGTCAGCCTGTCAGAACACGTGTGGTACGCGTCATCACGACGTCACGGGGCCCCGGGCGGAGGGGAGCGCGGGGATGGCCCGGTGCAACTGCAGAAACTATTTACCCGTGTTCTTTCTGAAGTCTCGGTTGTTTAATTACATTAAGCCAACGTTCTTCTAAAACGTGTGTCCGCTGCACAGTGACGCTGCTCCATCTTCTCAGGAGGACAGACACTCAATATTTCGTCCCTAAAATCTGCGCCTCTTCTCTACGTGCCACAATGCTGCTTTGTATAAATAAAGTCCAGATTAGAAATTAAAGTGAGAGTTTTGTTACTGAGGACAGAGACTCCTTCAAATGCAGCGATGAGCTCTGGGCACAGGAGGTCTCTTCCTCCTGCCCTTTTGGTCCGGGGAGACCTCCCGTGGCCAGGCCAAGCAGACGTGTTTTCTCTTCATCAGGCCACGCTGGATGTTCAGCCCCGCTGGCCTGCGGTGCCGCCCTGTCCGCACTGGGGATTTACCAGTCGAGGCATAGGTTAAGGCCAAGTTACCTCATCAAAGGAGCCTTTGCTCCTTAAGCCACTTCCTGTGTCTTTCCCCAGAAGGAAAGGATGGCAGTAGTAGCTGAACACTCTGGTAAGGAAAAAAAACACAACCAGAAAAACCCCGTGCTGGTACCCAAAAGGTGCTGCTCTACAGAAGATACAATAGTCATTGGTCCTTTTTTACTCCCCATCTAGCCCATTAATTTAAGGCAATTTTGATTTAAAAAAAAAAACAAAAGCATAATAGTGAAACTACAGGAGGGAATCCATTTATTTAGGGCTTGTGTTTATTTGCACCAGCCACCTCCGTGACTCCTGAGTGACAAAGAGCTGCTGCCATCATTGTGCTTAGAGATATGGTTTAGTGATGTGGGGTTTTTTTTATATGGTTTTCTTTTGTTTTTTTATCAGAGTTAGGTTGGTGGTTGGACTAGATGATCTTAAAGGTCCCTTCCAACCTAGACGATTCTATGATTCTACAGATTCCTACAGTCATGTTCCAACTCCCGTAATTCCTTTCAGATGCCGGTCCTGCTCATTATAATAACGGTGAATTTCCCCACAGTCACACTTGGGGAAAAAATAAGTTCTTTACAATAAAAAGTACTGTGAAGAAGTGGGAGGGGAATGAAACAGGTGTCTGAAGAGACTTCTTCAATATCTCTCAGCAAAGCAAGGTTGAGAAATCAAAGGCTGGAGACCTACGAATTCTTCAGTGATACACAGAAAGTGCATTCACTGCATAAAAAATCAGTTCAGTGCTGAGTGCCAGTCAGTACCTGTGACTTCTTGATACTGAGCTGGAATAAAAACAGGAAGATCTTGTTAAACAACTTTGGAGTAGATAGAGAGAAGGGAGAAAGAGAAGCTGCACTTAACCCAGATAATCTAATATATACAAATAAAGCGTCTGGAACAGGACAAAACCAGAAGTGGCAGAAATTCTTAGTTAAAAGGAGCATTCACCATCTCCTCTTCCATTATAACAGATTCCAGGGCATCTGAAATGCTAAAGCAAGCGACGCAAAGAACAAGATGAGTTACTGTTCTCCAGGTCCCGGGTGACCTTGGCTGGTCTCTGTTTATGGAGTCTCTGGGGTAGATAATGGATCTGCTTCTTGCATCCTTGCAGGAAGGTCAGACTAGATGACCTTTGGAGGTCCCTTCCGGCCTGGACCAATCTATGAATCCTGTCAGTGATCCCAGAGGGCCAGCTGCTCCGTAATGGATGGAGAGCCAGGGGCCAAGCACAACAGTATGGCCTCAGCTGCCAGGGTGGGGGTGTCCCCAGCCAGGCTCAGTCCCATGGTGCCCGGGCAATGGCAGCAGCGCAGGCCCGGTGGCAATGGCAGACAGGGTCAGACAAGCTGTGGTGACGAGGCAGGTCTGGGGTCCAACTGGGGAGTCAACATGCTGGTCAGGGCCTGGGGCTGCGATGGCCACCAGGGTCAGACACAGCCGACACCTGGGCAGGTCCCTAGGAGAAGGAACACCCATGATCAAGCTGGGAAGTCAGTCAGCCATGGGTGGGGGCCCAGATCTGTGGGGGCCAGAGTCAGGCAGGGGCCTCGAGCAGGACAGAACCCCAGGTTCAATCAGAAGTCGAGATCCTGGGCCCGAGGGCAGGGGTAGGACTGAAGGCCGTAGGAGAGGCTGGTGAGGGCCATGAGGCCTGTCCACACGCTCAGGGCCCTGGTATTTACACTGAATGTTCATCTTTAAGCTGGCCATGGGCCGGCAACCTGCACTGGCAGTCCAGCAAGCCCCCCGCACCCTGGGCTGCATCCCCAGCAGGGCGAGGGGGGGGATTCTGCCCCTCTGCTCCGCTCTGGGGAGACCCCCCTGCAGTGCTGCCTCCAGCTCTGGGGCCACCAACAGCAGAAGAACATGGACCTGCTGGAGCAGGGCCAGAGGAGGCCACAGAGATGCTGGACACTTACTTTTACTTTTAGGTTCACTATTGCTGTACACACACATCACCAAAATTATAGTGCTATTCCAAGGTCTATAAACTTTATCTCTGGAGGTTTGACACCTCCTTAGCCACTTTCCAGTGCACTTTTGAGCGAAAATTATCTAGAATGGCTGATTTCAAGAAGGATATTCCTAATGGTCTAAAAAGGCTTTTAAGATCATACTATAACATGGTGGTATTATCTGCATCTTTCCAACTGGTAATTAGTATTAAAGTTTTGCTGCTTTTTTATTCCGAAGGTTGGCTGTGCTTATTTTTCTTTAGTATTTCCAAGATTATATTGGTTATTTTAAAGAATCCCCAGCCATTGCATTCATTTGTAAATTTTGTTTGCTTTTGTAACTAATTATAATGTATGTATGCTTTGTTCCACTGGATTAGTTTAGTAATGCATGTAGATAATTACTATTTGTAACTAATGTCTTCACCAGGGCTCTTTTATGCTAACTGCCTTCAAACAAAGAGCCAGCAGTAAAGAGACATTTGCCGCCCCAGATTGTTTATAATCTGAGTTAATGACATGATGCGACAGGGGCACAAAACAAAGAGATGATCAGAAATGAGGGAACCTGATTTGGGATTGCAGCAGCTGCTACAGCTGTGAGGCTTCAGCCATGCCAAAGCAAGCGGCGTCACGGAGTAGAGGTGCTACCAGGGGTCCCAGCAGCCTTTAGGAGGGCATTGCACAAATTTGTGTTTTGAAGTGCCACAAAATTGCCACTTGGATCTCAAAAGTTTGTGCTCGTATGGCAAAGTGCCTCTTTTTTTTTCCTTTTTGCTCAGGGACACCCAGGCTCTGATCTGCAAGGGAATAAGTACGGGCAGTAAATTGCCCACACATTCACCTCTGTGAGTTAAATAACAGCAGAGGTGGCAGATGCATGAATAAAACTGATGCTGTGGCATCAACTCATTCTGGTGGCGTTACATGAAGTTACTTCTGTTGTAAAATTAACGTATATAAAAACAGTCCACTGTCTTATGCAGACGAGCTGTACAATTAAAGAGTCCATGGAGACACCTGACTTCCATTCCTGGTTATAACTGCAGCACCTGGGCTTACCAGAGATGGGGAAAATACTGAAAACAAAGAATCTGAATAGCTGAGATGCCAACATTATGCATAAACCGTAAATCAATGCAGGAAACTCAGATCAGAATAACTGGTGGAGAGACAGAAAGAACTCATCCAAAATTTGAGGAAGATGCTCAAAGTACAATTTCTCCATGAAAAATGTCACTGGTTTTCCTTGGGTGATCCACAAGAATAAAGCACTCGGTATTGTTATTTACTGGATTGCATCTTGTATTCCATTGGAATTTTTTTCTTTCTAACACCTGCACCTATACATCTGCCGCTTCACCTTAAACCTTGTTAAATAAAATTCTGGTTTTAAACTTTTTAAAATTTAGAATTGTTTCCTGATCCAGTTCACACAATGGCTCCGCACAAGCAGCAGGAAAGGAAAGAAACAGACTGTGGGAATGCATGTCCAAGGCTGTCCTGTCCTCAGCCCAATTCTAGATTTTTAGTTGGCATAACACACAGATGAATCTCGCCAAAATACATGAGAAAGACATCGCCACCTGCCTCCAGGGTGCTAGTGCTCATCCTTCTCTTTGGAAATGACAACGGACTGGAAGAAGATGGCAGCCTGTGCTTGGAAGGACTATTGCCTCCAACTGATCCAGGTGAAATCTGCGCTCAGGAAGCCAGTGCAGAACCATTTCCATCAGGGATTTATTCCAGCTGGATTGCACCATGAGAATCCATCCTCGCAGAAGCTTGTCTTTCATTATGTCCTCACGCCCTTGGTTGCCTCTCGGGCCTCAGGGACCCAGCAGTTCTCTGTTTTGTCCACTGCCTCTCCCTACCAAAAACTGTCGTTAGCAAGTTAGAAGGGGAGTAGAAACGGGAAAGGCATCAGTTTTAGTCACAGCACTGTTGTCATTAACTTACCCAATCATTCCACTGCTCTTTTTCTCTGTAATTGAATTGTCTTTGTTCCTGTTTGAAGGTATTATCTGTGCCGTTGCTCAGACCAGCAAGGAGGTTAGTGTTCGTCCTTTAGAAAAGACAGTTGCCACTGGCCTTCTCCAGCAACACACTGGCTACTGGGATGTGTCTAGCTGTGGGGAATGAACAGTTCTCCTAGAAGAGAAAAAGTTTGGAGATTGTCAATGCTTTTGAGGGTAGGAAGGAACAGGCCCTATTGTTTTCTTCTTTTGAACCAGCTGAGAAGATCTGTCTTCGTTTTCCAAAACGCTGACAAAGGTGACCTGCAGAAGGGACCTGTGCTTTGCCCTGACAAAGTGCGTTCACTAATTTGTATTTCTAGATGGTGTGTGATCCCACTCTGCATGTTGCATCATGCTTGGGTACCTTCCTTCAAATCTTTCTCATTTCTCTAAAACTATTGAACCGTATCTGTATCTCAGAATCTGAACCTCACAAATCTCATCATTTTATAAATGGAGAGCAGTGACAATGGAATAATTCTCAGATTTGAAGGATGTTTTTCACCCCCAGCTCTCTCAGCCTGTCCTCAGAGCAGAGGGGCTCCAGCCGTCTCAGCATCTCCATGGCCTCTTCTGGCCCCGCTCCAACAGGTCCGTGTCCTTCTGATGTTGCGGGCTCCAGAGCTGAAGGCAGCACTGCAGGGGGGGAGCTCAAGAAGAGTGATAAGG
The DNA here is from genome assembly GCF_964106895.1 of Numenius arquata. Taxonomy (NCBI): domain Eukaryota; kingdom Metazoa; phylum Chordata; class Aves; order Charadriiformes; family Scolopacidae; genus Numenius; species Numenius arquata. The sequence goes on from NC_133578.1 coordinate 77,340,648, forward strand.
GTTTGTTTTGACCATAAACTCTTTGAAGGCAAATGCTTTTACGCTGGGATTTTCCTCAAGTAAGAAAGCTGTATGGCAGGCCTGAAGCCTTTCAGTCTGCTTTCAAGTACCCTAAAGCCAAATTCAGACCCGCGTATCCCAAACTCAAGTGTGGGGTCATCTGTTCAGTCATCCAGGAGACCCAAGAACCACAAAAAATAGTCAGAGGACAACCTTTAAGCACAAAACTCTGCATTGTAAGAATGACCAACAATCATAACTGGAGCATGACTTCAGAAGATGTTTTCTGCGTAGGAAAGATGGAAATGAAGGTGCAGATCATAGGGCAGCAATAGTATGTGCAAGCACATCATGTAAAGAAACCAAATCATGGCTAAAGTGATCTCTGCAAGTGCATGTAAATTTGAGAAAAAAAGCCTACCAGGAGTTTACAAATAGCATCAAAAGGTTTCTATCTATATGTGCATTATCAGGAGGTATTAAAAGAGGAATACTGCTACTGAGAATTATGAAAATCCTTAACTTCCCAAACACAGACTGGAAAACAGATGGTAGTAACAACGGCTGGGTGCAAGCAGTCACACAGGTGATAACCAACAACTTTCTCACAGAATAATCCCAGAAACAGTAGAGAGATGTACTTTAAATTTTGTTTTTTGCTATGTAATGGACATTTTATTGTAACTCTGACTGTTAAAAAAAAAAAAGCAGACTCCATTTGAATGTTGATTCAGTTTAAATTCAATGTAAGGACAAATTAAAACAGGCCTGTATCCAAGCTGCTCACTTGAAAGTGAGAAGGGAGAAATTCTGACAAATTAAGAGTGGAGTGTAACTAGTCAGACTTACAAGCTGAATATGAAAAGACCTTGAAATTGCTTTCAGACAAAGGTGCTAAAACTGCTTTTTTGGCTTTGGCAGCAGAGAAGTGAGTAACCGAGGAAGTGTATCCCATCTGCGAGTCTGACATACCCACTTCTGCACCCCTTAAAGATGCTGCATTAGAACTGTGGTGCCAATTACAACTGACCTGCTGAGAAGTTCAGGCGGGGAAGGAATCACCTGCATCTCCGTAACAGGCCTTTCACTGACAACGTCAGTTTTCTTCAGGAAAACGGTGAGACGACAGACTCCATGACAAGCAGCAGGCAAGTGACACACACAGCCCAACTCGTCTCCTGCCACAACCCGCCACATCATCGAGACAGCGCAGAAGGCTTAGATCAGCTCCGGGTGAAAACCGGTTAGTCAAAGCAGAACCTGAGCAAAAAAGCGGTTATAATGTTAGGTTAATTATTTTGGAAAGCTTTCTATCACATGTGCTCTTCTTTGACTGAGGGTACACACAACTGGAGCAGTCAGTGTGCAGTTCAGACATATTATCAGACTCTCAGCTTTAAAGAAAACTCTCATTAAACAGTAGGGAAAAAAATCACTGTGAGGGTGTCAAGCACAGGAACAGGAGCCCACAGGGGCTGTAGGATGTCTGTCCTTGGATATACTCAAAACCAAACAAGCAAGGCACTGAATAACTCCATCTAATGAGTTCTGCATGGAACAGGGGTGTTGGATCAGATGACTCCCCAACCATCCTTCCAACTAAAATTATTCTGACTTTATTCTGTTATTTCTTTCTTAAGCTATACTCTCAGATAATAGTGACAATGAATAGCAGTTTCTCCTAGAGGATTCAATCCTATCACAGTGGATGATGACTTGGATTAACCAACTAGGCCTTAACTTTACAGAATACTATGGAGTATTTCCTCAGCAGTGTTTAATCACAAGAATACCACGCTGACCAAGTACTCTTTGCACTGTCTTCTCTTTGGATAAACACACAAATTCTAAGTTGAGTGCACACAGAATATATATACAAAGATCATCTGATGTTCTAAATTGTGTCATAATCATCCCAATGGCAGAACAGAACTTTCTATCAGAGTGCGAATTTGCTTATGCTTACTTGTATTTCAAAGCACACTTTGATCTTGCCGTTTCTAACACAGATAGCAACCTGCGCATTAAAAAGAAGAGCAGATCATAAAAGCCCTATCAAAGAAAAATACTCCAGGACATACCCAATTACACCCAAGAAGAGAGGAAGAGAAAAGAACAAGGCAGAGAAGAGACATTACTCACACAATAATGTGCTACTGGAAAGCAGGTACTTAAGGCCAAAATCACTGAAAAATTAAGAAATTACAGAATTAAGATTGTTTTATATGTATAGATGGCAAATCCAGCCTGCATTCCTTATATCCCTGACTGCTAGAGACCCTGGAAGATGCAATTCTTAAAACCTTGAACTAATTAATTACAGCGACTGGAATACCTTAAACTTAATATTCCTGCTCCAGTTCCTTTCCTCCAAAACAGGGATAATCACACCATCACAGCCCAATTGAGTACTGAGAAGTTAATTGATGTTTGTGAAGCATTCCAGTAGGATACTGATGAACAGCATGGCGACTCCTACGTGGAAGTTAATAACTCCATTCAGTGTGGTGTCTGAGTGGCATGTGGTGAATAATGCCCACGGCAACACAGCGAGGGATGATTAAAAGCAATATGGACTGGTTACCTCCTCAGCTGGTGCTCTCCATCCCTCACCCTGAGTGAAGTTAAGTTCCTATACAAAAAACAGCCCACAAATATGCAACTGAGGTCTGTATCATCATGCTTATTTCCAAATTCTGCGGACACCCCCTCTCACCTCGGCACCTTAGTATTAAATTACCTGTTACAATCCATACCTAAATTACCGTACAAGTACACGGCCTGGTGGAAGGAAGGATGGACGGACGACCCAGGAGCATGCAGTTTTGGGTGCATGGGCACCACCTGCACAGGGCCTCTGCATCCGCCACCTTATCTGCGACAGAGTCTATGATTCTCCGATTTATGATTGTGTGATTCTGCGATTAACGCCGCCGCGCCTGTGACCGCCCCCGCTGTGGGGCTCACCCCTCAGACACCAGCGCCCGGCTCCTTCCCCCGCGCCGGGCCCGCACCCCGGCCCGCCGAGCGGCCCCGCTCCCCTCACGGCCTCCGCCGCACGGCCCCGGCCCCCGCCCTCGCCCCGCCCGCCGCGGTGCCCGGGCCCGCCAGAACCGGGCTGCCAGGCCTGAGTCACCGCCGGCTGCCGCGGAGCCGCCCCCCCGCCGCGCCCTGCCAGCAGCCCGGGCACCGCCCGGCACACAGCAGCCGCCGCGGTTGCCAGGCTGAATAAGATACAACATGAAAGGCGAAATAACAGGAGCTGCCACGCCCGGGGCTGCGGGGAATCTCGCTTAACCCTTCTCCGCCTGCGCCCGCAGCCGGCCCCGGCCCCGGCCCCGGCCCGGGGAGAGGCCGCGCCGGCAGCCGCGCTGCCCCTCCGCCCGCGGGGACAGTGCAAGTGACGGTTTATGGGGGGCACCGGTACGGCCTCAGATAACGCTTTGCACAGCACCCCCGGGGAGACGAGGGGCAATGGGTACGGCCTCCGGTGCCCTTTACGTGGCACCCCTGGGAAGATGAGGGGCCACGGGTACGGCCTCAGGTGCCCTTTGCACTGCAGCCCCGGGGAGATGGCGGGGCACGGGTGCCCTGTGCAGGCCACCACACTGCTGTGGAAGAGGAAGACACAGGGCCCTGCCATTGCCTGCTGCTGCAGCAGGCCGCTGTCGCCCCAGAATGGACCCAGGAGAGGTCCCCGATGAGCCCAAACACTCCTTCCCCGGGCTGAGGCGTGCAGGGCTGGCCCAGCGGCTGGGGACCAGGCCCACTCCCAGGCCGGGCCCAAGCTGGTCCGACAGGCTCTGGGCAGACGGGAAGGGAGAGGCAGCCTGCGGCTGAGGAATGTGCAGCCCTTATCTCTGGCTCCCCTGCAATCCTGGGGAGGGAATAACTCTCCGGAGTTTGCCTTTCTCTCCCTCTTACTCACCCTCTACCCTGGGTGGAGCTTGGTTCTGGCTGGCTCGGAGGTGCGGGCGGTGAATCAGGCTGCAGGCACGTCCAGGGGAGCGGAGAGCCGAGACGCGACCCGCCACCTGCCCTGGCTCACCTGGGAAGGTAGGAGAGGAGCGGGCACCTCCTCGGGTACCGGGATGGCTGGGTGAGTTGGCAGGCGAGGGCCGGGGAGGTCCCATCCAGCTCCTGGGCGCAGGGCTGGGCGCTCGGGACCTGGGGCTGGTGTGGGCAGGAGGTGGCTGCTTCCGGGCAGGAGTGCTCCAGCAGCAGGAGCAGCAGGAGCTGCCAGCCACGCCATGACAGCCCCCACGGGAGCACGGAGAGTCCCCGTGGGGGACGGGAGAGGCAAGGGGGGAGGCAGAACGTCCCAGCACAGGCGGCGTGGCTGGTGCGGGAAGAGACCTGCCCGTTCACAGGCAGCCAGATCAAAACTGCTTAGTGAAGGCTTCACCGAACCTGCATCCCCTCTCCTTTGAGAAAGCCCCAAGGAGAGGTTGTTTCCAAACTCGCCCCAGTCTTCAGGTAGGGATCTCGCAGCCTGACTCAGCTCCCACCCCAGAACTGGAGCGGGCCTTCCTCTTGGGTCGGAAGCGCTGCGGGGATGTGCTCAGGAGATGGGGACGGAGAGGACTTCACTGGTGGTGGCAGTGGGAAGGCCGAGGTCTGCGGTCGGCTGAGAGCTGAGGGAGAGCTCCTGGGGCCCAGGAGCCTTCCCTCGCGCTGACCTTGCTCCGCACGCTTGGGTGTGTAGCCGTCTGCTGACATGGCCGGCGAGCACCGACAGAGACGTGCGTGCACATACATGCCAAAGCAGAGAGGGGTGCATGTGGGCACACGCGTGCACCAGCACACGTGCGTGTACTCGCTAGTTCTTTCCACCCAAGTGGGCCTGTCTGACAGACCTCGGGTTTTGTGTGTGTAAGCAGAGTGGGAGGGGAAAGTCTTGTGTCTCCAATGCTCTAAATTGTCTAAGGTCAATAGAGGTCAATTATGGCTTTTGTCTGGCCCGAGGACCAAGGTTCTCTATCTTCTGAAACAGTTAGAGGGGGAGGAGGCACTTGTAAAGGGACAGAAGTGCCCATAGCATCCTTCTGCTGAAAACATCCAATTCATGAAAGCTGCAATAATCTCCGCTATGACAGAGGCCAAACATGCCTGAGTAACACCTCTAGACAGCAAAGCAGCCCCGAAACAGAGCAGCAGCAAAGAGCAGTGCAGAACACTGGTGGCGCGGGATCCCTTTGCACAGCCTGCAGGAGCATGTGTTTTCAGTGGAGGAAGAGGCAACCAGGCAGAAAAAACACAGCATGCCTTCACCCTGTTACAAGGCCACAGGAGGGCTGTGGTTTGGGGAGAGAAAGCTTTTTTCATTTTGGCCTGACTCCCATTCATCTGTGGGGCTTCAGAGTTGTATTTGACAGACAGAGAGCGAAAGAGTTGTATTTGCTGTCACCTGGCAGTGGAAATAGTAGCATACTGAGGAAAAAACCCTACGCTTTTTGTGTGGCCGTAGAGAAAATTGCATGTCAAAGGAAAAAGTGAAAATGTCACATATACGGTGTGGTATGATTGTGCCAGAGCAGCGTCATGGCTGAGGACAGACACCCGTGTTCTATACATAATTTTGCAGTCACAACTTTCCAAGCAATGGACATGCACCTCCAAACCCTGCAGGATTGCACTTCTTTGTATTTTATGGTTAAATGGAACACTTTTGGACTGCCTATCAGGCCCCATTTGGCTGGATTTTTGTAGCCCTAAAGAGGAAGAGGAGTTTCATGAGTGCATTTTTAATATCAGGATGTGGGGGAAATAAGAGTCAAAGGCAGCTCCTTCTCCAGATGACACCTTACGCTGTTGGTCTTTTCCTTGAAGTCCTCTGTTCCTTTTCTCTGCTACCTAGTAAATAAAAGTCCAAGGAAAAGGATTGACCGAGAGTAAGCTTGGCACGAGCATTGCTGTCGTAGACATGGTGCTGAGGGACATGGGCTGGTGGTGGTATCTTAGCAGTGTCGGGTTAACGGTTGGACTCCATGATCTTAATGGTCTTTTCCAAACTAAATGATTCTATGATTGGATCTCTCCAGGTTATCTGCTCTCTGTGCGAGGTCCCCTTTGCACACAGGATTGTGTTTCATTTCTCAGTAGCTGAAACCTCAGGTAGTGCCCCAGTGACTCTCTGCAGGTTGGATTTACACGTGCTGCTCTGTACCCTGTGTTGTGTGGGACAGTTAAGATTGACGTACTGTCTCAATAACCACTTCACAAGGAGAATTAGGACATGTAATTTTTCTGCTACTTTTCCCTTCCTCTGGCCTGTACGAAGATCCCTTGTACTTTCTGAATGGCTGGTTAATTTCCTCATTCTCCAGCAAAGAGTGTTTTGTGGGATCCCTTGCACTGACTAATAAGCAGAGGTGAGTGGGAGCCCGGTAGGTGTTCTGAGCCACTGACCAGGCTCCCACTGTGGAACTCAGTACATTTACCGCTCACTGTAGACACAGAAAGAGTTTATTTTGCCAGTCCATAGGGCCAGCTGACAAATATATGTAATATAGAAGATAATGTTGTAATCTCTGGAAGCTCAGTGAATGAACTGATTAAATTGAAGGAATTTCTCATCTGGTGACCGTGACTTCAGATGAAGTGAGGCTCCTGGACTACAGCAGGCAGGCATAACTGAGATGATGACTGAGATCCATATAAGACCATCTAGAGTAAGGAATGGGATCACATTCAGTCAGATGCTGTAATGTAGGGTGAACAGTAGAGGCTGAGATGGCCGAGAGAAAAGGCCTGGGGGTTGGATTCGTGGCATTGTAACAGGAATTACAAATTCTGTATATTCATCTCCCAAACAGAAATTTTAACAGTAACTCAGACTTTGAGCCTACAGCCTAAAACTGAGGGGACACTGAGAATGAGAACACAGAAAGGCTTCAGCAGAAAATACAGAAAAGAAAATCTAAAGAGGAAAAATCATTCCTGTGAGGACTCGGCAGACACGGTTGTGGCTGAAAAAGGGTCTAATTCAGACTGTTACCCACATTTCACCATGCTGTTCTGGGGAATGGACCTGGGCCTGGATTGGTGAGAAGAGCAGTTAACAGGAGGGTATCCAGCATCCTTTGCCGTAGCACTTGTAACATTTCCGTGGCAATATGCTGTGGCCACATCAGGAAATTCTGGGGTACACTCGGAAACGAAAAGTGGCACATCACTGTGAGACTGGCAAGAGAGAGACCTTAGACTGAGAGATCCTTTCTCAGCAGAAGTCCAGTCCCTGGTACAGAAACCTGGCACGTGCAGGAGTAGCTTCTGGAAAGGGTGAGCTTATCTGGCACGGCTAACAGGGGCTATTCCACCTGCTGCAGCAGGGTTAGAAGGCACTGGCTGTCCCTCCATCACACCATGCAGAATTAAAAAACCCACACCTTAAACTGTATTTCAGGAGACAGGTCCCTCCCCCAGTCATTTACCTCGTACAGCATTTTCTTGACAGTAAACGAGCATTTTCCCTCTCTTGTTGTCACAATGTCTGCTCAAGTAGTTTTACCTGAGTCGTTACTGTTCTCTCGTAAAGCTGACCCTTCCGGATTATTAGCAACCTGTTTTCATATTATCTTTTCTATTTTATCAGGCCAAATTTTTTTTTTTTTAATAATGGATTTTTAAACTTTGGGGGTTCTAGACATTTCGGAAACCTGAACATTTTTCCCAGCTCACCATAAGAGATGTAAGTGATGTCCCAGCTGTGGCCCACGCACTCCCGCCCGCTGGACCATCATTTGGAAACAGCCACTTTACATTTTTCTCTTGGAGGTACCGTCTGCTGCTTCTTCGACTCTGAAAATTGCTTTGATTCATTTCTTGAAGTCCTTCAAACATGAATAGCACAGAGGGGTTTTGTGGCTGGCTGTGGAGTCCAGCAGGCTAAAGCCAATTCTTCTCTGTTGCCTTTCTCTTCTTGCTGGTACCCAAGGCGAAGAGAAGACAAGGTGTTTAAGCCCAGCAAATTTTGCACATAAGCAGAGACCATGGCTCACTAGTCCTTTCCAGCCCGAGGGAGCCAGCCTCGCTTCCTGGCAGGCGGCTCCTGCACCGCTGCCCAGACCTGGGACGGCCTCGGCTTTGGGAGTGTCGGGAAGCAGAGAAGCAGGTCTGGCCAGGGACGGGATCATCGGCGGGAGGCAGCCTGGGAACTCGCTGTGCCGGCAAAACACGTAAGGACAAGCATCAAGTCAGCACTGGGGAGGGAGATGGAGCCAGCCTGAGGTGCTGAGGCATCGGCAGGGGCAGCAGAGGAGAGAGAAAGGAAGCGTTCAGCCGGTTCCCTTTTGCTTAGGCTGGGTAAATGCCGCCCATCGGTCCTGATTCACACCTGGCACAAAGAATAAGGAAAAAATGCAGGTCCTTTTACATATGTTTTTTTTTTAACCTGTAGGGCTTTTTGGTGATCATCCACTCGGCATAGCTGAAAACAGAATTTCATGCTACTCTTTTAGGAAAAAAACAGTTAAAGTCCATTGAAATGGAACATAATGTGGACAGGCAGCAAATGATGCACAAGCCAACAGGTCGATACTTTTTCCAGTTTCTGCTCTTAGTGTTAATCTAGAGGTAAAGGGAGACTTCTCACATCTAGCTTCATCTGCAAGTTACTTTTCCTAAATTAAACATTTCCTTTGGGTGGAATGTTTTTCCGTGCAGAGACAGTTGTAGACTCTGCCCACGTCACCGCTTACTCTTTCCAACGTTGAGAGGGTCTGATAGCTTCTGCGAATCACAAAACCCAGGTGCTTGCAATAAGTGTCAGAGCTCGTGAAGTCTCTCCCAGTTACAGCAGTGTGAACAGGAGCAGCCCTCGGGCCGAGCCCAAGGGAAATTTCCATTGGAGACTCCCTCCTTAAAAAAATCTCCAGGTAATTGCGCAGGGAGAGCTGCGTGCTCCTTCACCTCCTCCCATTTCTCCCCCACTAATGTTTTTTTGGCCGAGGTGAGGAGCGATTCCATGAGCACTCCCTGGGCAGAGGTGTGTTAGCGCGGTAGCAACCGGCCCGGCGTCCTTGGGAAAGCCCAGGCAGACGGGTGGAGGAGACCTTTGCTGCCAAGAGATTGAATCCCGCCTCTCATCAGCCCATTATATCAGCCTTCATCTCCCACTTGTTAAGTTTCCAACAAGCTCCTTCGTGCTCTCCTTTATCCGCTGCCCCTGAGCATGGGAGGAGTTACTCATCCAACAGCTACAAAGCCTACCTTCTTTTTCTCCTTCAGCTTCCTCCTGAAAAAAAACCAACTATCCCATATTAACATGCTGAAAAGGAAGTTCTAAAGAGCTTGTTTCTTTCTGTAGCCTTCTCTGTACCTGTCTTCTAAATCTATGGACATGATTTTATGAAATGGTCACTTAGGGTAGCAGAGAACTGCATGAAATGCCAAATAGAACGCGTGGAGAGAAGACACTGCAGATCAATGCTGTTTTTCCTGACACCATGAAATACCAATTCCGACTGACTGCAAAATCAGAGGAACAGTAAATGCAAAGTAGTGCAGGGCTTGTATGGAGAAAATGGGAGCCAGCGTGCTGACTTGTCAAACAATAAATGAAAGCTAGTCTGGAATCACTAGTAAAATCACTGTAAAAATCACTGTAAAAATAAATTCACAAATGCTTCCTCTCAGTACATATGCTCTTCATCGAGCACATGGACCAAGCACATCACTCTTTATCTGTCTGTTGCCAATTCCTTTGCCTGTCTTTTAGGCATGGTGCTGGTTCTCCCGTACTTCTCCTTATATTAAGAAACTCCATCAAAAATGTGTTTTTCTAATGTTCCTCTAGAAGCTGTCTGTAGTACAGTGCCTACAGACCACTTCACTCTTCAATGATTGTATGTACAATGCTAAATTTGCACATCTCCCAGTTGTTCTTTGTACCTCTCCGCTCATTTTTCTCTTTCATCTGTTTATTACATCTAATTGGGCCCAGATCCAGAGCCCTTCTTAAGCAAGAACCAATTTAACGACTGCTGGTGCTTCACCTGGTACAATGGGATTCTGACTTTCATCAGAGTTTTTTACTGTAACTGTATATTCAGCCAAACCAGCTGCTTGGCTGTAGCCTCTTTGGATTCAGGAAAATCAGTTGGTTGTCACTGGGGCAGTTCAGCAACAGCAGGAATGAAAGAAAAAAGCACAGCGATAGTAATCCTGTCCTACAAATCAGTGGGTTGCTCATTGCTCCTCAGTGGTCAAAAAGCAAATGGCAGATTAGGAAAGGAACAGAATGCAAACACCGTATATAAATCCATATTTCACTTCCATTCTGCAGCTCCAGCCCCACCATCTCAGAAAAGAATACAGTGGAGTGAAACAAATTGAAGATAATAGACCGAGAGGATCCTCAGAGTCATAGGACGGTTTCCATATAGGAAACAGCTGAATAAGTTGGCATTCTCCATCTGGAAAGGTGATGAGTGATGGGAGAGTTGACAGATGTATAAAATCAGAGCGGTGGCACGAGGGCCAATAGATGCTGATTTTCCCAACCAAAGCAAAAGAACCCTCAGTACAAGCAGCGGATTCAAAAGAGACACAGACTGTTCTTGACCGTAGAACTCCTTGCCTCTGGCTGTTGTAGATGCTGAAATTTTATGTGGGCTTAGGGAAACTCTGTGTGAGTTTATGGTAGCAAACTCCTTTGAAGGTGTCTGCAGTTATTAGAGCGTACCTACCTCAGGAGTTTCTGGAGCCTCCGGTAGCCAAAACTGGCTTAGAGAAGCTGATGAAGTACCGTAAATGCTTGGCCTGTCTCTGTTTTCCACATCATCTGCTCTTGGTCTTTACTGGAGATGAGTTTCTAGGCCTGATGGACCTTCGATCCAGTCCAGTATGGCTGATTTTCATAGAGTCATAGAATCATTCAGGTTGGAAAAGACCCTTGGGATCATCGAGTCCAACCATCAACCCTACTCTACAAAGTTCTCCCCTACACCATATCCCCCAACACCACATCTACACAACTCTTAAACACATTCAGGGATGGTGACTCAACCACCTCCCTGGGCAGCCTATTCTAGTGAATTTTATGTGCTGTTCTCCCAGAAACGTGGGGTACAGAGGGTTTGGACATGAGAATGGAGCCTGGAGAGACTGAGAATTTGGGCACTCTTTGTTCAGAGAAACCAGAAAGAAAATACAGGAATTGATACAAGTAAATGGCAGGTGAGATGCAAAGATGTTCATTACAAGCATTTAGTATTAACGAAGACAATGCACCGGAGTATGAAGTACAGCATATTGCATGGAATGGGACTAGGAAAAAACATAATCTTTCTGGAGGATTATAATCTACGTCATCAGGATTTATGTGAGGAAAAGACATCTTAGCCGTTTACATGGAGAAAATTGACTGAAGTAGGTTATTTTGAATACAGTTTCAGATCAAGGATGTGGGTGCACACAAAAATGCCATACACCCAGGTGTGTCATCAGAGAGAGACGATTTCACAGCAGCTGTCTGTGTGCGTGTACCTGCACTGTGTGGTGCTGTGTAACGCTGTGCGATGCTGTGTAACGCTATGTGGTGCTGTGTAACGCTGTGTGACACCCCCTGGAGAATGCCAGGTCCTACAGCCCACTTCTGCTGAGGAAGGAGTTCCCTTTCATTCTTTCCTGGCGGGTACCGTGAGGCATTACGTTTGTGCAGACTTACTTGGCAGTGATTTGATCACAAATTCGTACCCCAATGGACAGTCGTTAGCTGGATAAATATGCTAAAATATGCTAAATATGCTAAAATCGTTTCAGGGAATAAGAGGGCATCACTTGCAACAGACATAAGGTCTCTCACGAAGTTTACTGAAAGTAAGTGTTAAGAAACACTGAAATTACTAAATCCAGAGATAATTGCGGGGAACTTTGGAAGAAAAAAAACTAACCAAGGGAGCTGAAAGGCCAGGATAATGCAAATGAAACCACATGCTGGCAGTGCGAGGTAATTTATACAAAGAGAAAAACCTGATCTAATTGTGTGCCCTCTGGGATTCACGTAAATACACAGTTTTGGTTGGTGAAGGTGTAAGTGAAGTTATTATAATAATCCTTGACTTCTCCAAATCATCTAAACAAGTGCTTTCTGAAAAGTGATTAAAATCCTGCATTATGCTAAATTAACAGGTCTTGCAATAGGTACGTAATGAAATAGTAATTTATTAGTATCAATCGTTACAGAGAAGCTATTAATAATACGCATTTTTATCAGACTTGCCAACACTTCAGGCTTTCTCCAGTGCTGCTCAGTAGTTCAATGAAATGTTTACATCATCAGTAAATAGTCTAGTAAAGTTCAAGGATAACATAAAGTTTAAGGAAACAGTAAATATAAATATCATTTTTACTAAATTACAGTAAATAACACTAAAAATCACAACACTACAATCTGATGAAACGTGTTTTAATACAGTCAAATATAAAACAATTTACAGAAACCCAGAGTGAAGGTTGCAATTACAGAGCTGAAGATGCAGTGATGTGCAGATGAGTTAAATTACCGGAGAAAGTTCAGAGAATTCTTAAGGAAAAGCCAGAGACATTGTCCAGGGAGAGGAGACAAACCCTGCCCGTAGAGAGTCTGTTCAATTTATCATGGAGAAAGCTGAGAAGTGATTTATACTGCACTTCAACAGAAAAAAGATTTGGTGTTAGGTAATTTTTCAACCTTGCTAATAGAGGCATTATAATACAGTTAAAATCTGAGGTTTAAGATTACTTTGTGAAATAAAATGCATTTTCACTGCAGTAAATGTAAATGAATGCTGAAGTAGCTTGCTAAGAAAATGGTTGACTCACAGTTATTCATTATTTTTTTTTTAAAAATAATCTTTCTAATATATATATATTTAAGTATAGTTTCTGGGAAGAATGTTACCGCCGTGTGTACAAGGGACTGGGGGGTTCAGGCTCTTTTTTGCCCTTTGTGTCTGCCCTTTTCTGCCCTGCTGGGCTTTTCTCTGCCAGCCCGGGCAGGACCGTGCACTCCCTGCTGACCCCGGCTCCTGCTCGCCCACCCGCTCGTTAAAGCAGCAATGATAATCGAGTCTCGCAGTGTCAGACCTTTCTGAAAGAGTCAGAAAGGAGTCCTCCCCGTTGCACAACTGGATACGTGTGTTCATGGGTTTTCTTCTCCCGTTGGCCCATTTGACCGCAGCGATGGGTAGAATGGGACGGTGAAATGCTGAGTTGCGATAACCAAACCAGATACGCAGTATTCCCTGCTGAGCTGGTGGTTTGCAATATCACATCAGGTGGTTTTGTAGTCCCCCTCCATGTACTCTCATCTTTTGAAAAGCAGTTGTGATATACACTAGGCAACAGACAGTTCACAATTAAAATAGGCACTTGAAATTATTAAGAAGTCTTGTTTCAGAAAACAGTCATCCTTGGAAAGGTTTGTTTGTAACAGACATGCACAAAGTGCAGTGTTGAGTTTCATCTCTTCGATATTTTGATTAATGAAGTAAAAACACTTGTGATGGAAGATAGGGCAGGTGTACAGAGCACCGCGGATCACTTGATAAACTGGTGCATCACAGTTATTAAGAATAACTAAATAAGAATCCACTTCTTACTGCCAAAAAGGAGACTGTATCCCAACAACCGCTGCAAAAAACTAATGGGTATCCGAGTAGCCACCCAGCTAAAGTGCGATGCCACGACAACATCCTGGGATGCACAGGCGGGAGTAGGGAGCAACTTTGTCTCAACTGTGGTGTTGGTAAGAAAACCATCGGAATATTGTTTTCAGCTGTGCTGGCTGCATGTTAAAACGGACCCAGAACAGAGAACAAAAAACTATTAGTACGATTCGATGCCTCACAAAATGTTGTAGAGCAGTGGTAGGATTCATCAGCCTTGATGTGGGTGTGTGCACTGGTGTGGGACAACTGCTCACGTCGCTGGACTGACGGGATGCTGGGCCTTGGTAATCCCCATGTGGACATCAGACGTTCATGGAGAAGTTGTGCAGTGAAGGTACCTGAAGCCGGGTGAGACTGACCTGACCTCTCCTGTGGAAGTTACCTTTGAAAGTACAACTGAAAAAGTAGAAAAACCTGCTCCAATTTCTTTATTAGCCATTTAAAGACTGCAGTTCCGAGCCCCCCATCTCCTCAGCAGGTTCTGGCATGAGGTATTGAACCTTGGTAGAATGGACTGTGTGACAGGATAAAGGGGATCTTGGAGTTAAAAAAAGTGAAAGCTGAGCACTGAAACTTTGGAAGACTGATTTGCTAATGTCTCCAGGAGAAACATTAAGAGAAGTCCTGGCCAAATGTAAGCATCTGTATTGGAAGACAAATCTTATCCCATACTCCTTTGATTTTATTCACTTATTCCCCATCGACTATAAAGGGGAACACAAGGCAATTAGCTTGCACGTAGGCATGTTACACACCTGCACTTAGTTAATCAATCTGACCCTTGAGGAGCAATCCTGGTTCCTAAACTTAGGTGTTTAGTGTCATTTTAGGTGCCTTAGGGACTCTAAAACACAGCAGATGTGGCACAAGCCCTGTGAGAGACTCACACCCTTCTCAGCCAGCAGCTGGAGGCCAGGCAGGATGCCTCAGGGCATCCCCAGTGACATTAAACACCCCTGTGTAGACACCTGAATTGCTCCCCTAGTTATAGTTTGCACTTTATATTTAATTTACCCAAGGCTTAAGGGCTAGGTGCTGGGAAGAAGTTAGAATTTTCCCCCCTTGCTACTTAATTTGGCTTCTGGAATTTTTATTTCCTATTTCTCTAAACCGACAGGGATTGGACAGCAGGGTAAGTAGTGGCATTTGCCAGTGTGCCCAGTGGTCCTAAAGAACTTCTTAGGTCCCAAACTGGTGCGCTCTGCGCATAAAATCAAGTTTAAAACAATTGCTGGATTTTTTCCCCAGGTGATACTGGCAGGATCTAATAGGAGCCTTTTGCTGTCTTGTCCGATGCAGGGGCAGTCCTCCTCCTGGGATGCTTTTCCTGACAAAGTGCAGCTGCTGACGGTGTGAAGGACCTAGCTGGTGTGCCGGAGCTTTCCTCTTCCCTGCCAGTGGTACATGGTAGGTTTTCTGCTTCCGGGGCTTCTGTACTACGGGTCTTTAGGGTCTCCCTTTTTTCAGTACTTGTCATGTAGATGGAGGGAGGGACATTCCGTGGTTCCCTTTGGACTGGACTGTTCATGTGTCACAGAGCTGTTCACAGTCGCAGATGCTGGATTGATGTGATCTCTTCTCCTGTAACTGTATACAGTTCAGTTCCTGAACTCTGTACTTGCAAAGACTGCAAGTGCATGGAATCCAGAAGCTCAGGTGACTCTGCTTCCTCATAATGAATTAGCGTTCCTAGCAGAGTTTCTGCCCAGGAGCTGTATAGATCACTTTTGTAAAGTTTTATTTATTCATTGACCTGAAATCAGCTCACACTTACCATAGGGCCGAAAGATAGTAACACTGAGGTTCCAGTTAACTTCTCCCCTTTTGCTTAAATTAACAGGGAAGTAGTTTGAAACAGAACTGAAAGGGTATCAATCAATTAGTGCATCTCTCGTCCTGCAAAGCCTGGGATATAGTCGTTGTAGAGAGCCGCGCTTGAGAAGTTAGAGGGAGATTACTGGGATGATGCCAAAGCTAAGTGTTCCTGAGGTATTTCCTCACAGAAATTACCCATACTTTTTAGGTCTTAGAAATAGTGTAATGCAAATACCCGTATCAATCTTATATACATATATATATATAAAAACCAGCATTCTTCATGCAATCTGAGAATTCATCAACTTAGTGTTGTTCTTGTTGCAAATCAGGGAATTAAAGCATGCCAACCAATTAATAGAATCATGAAATCATAGAATGGTTTGTGTTGGAAGACACTTTCAAAGATCGTCTAGACCATTCCCCCTGCCCTGTGCAAGGACATCTTCCGTTAGATCAGGCTGCTCGGAGCCCCGTCCAACCTGATCTTGGACATTTCCAGTGATGGGCCATCCACAACTTCACTGGGCAACCTCTTCCAGTGTATCGCTAGCCTCATCACAGAGATAATGGAACTTTGCGAGTGGCCAGGGACAGCCACGCGCTTTGTTTGATTTTGGAGAAGCCTCAGTTGTCCTGTCAGAGATGGGGCCCCAGGAAAAGCATGTACCAGCTTTGACATTAACTGAGGGTCACAAGCCAAAGCGTTTTGGAGCTCTTTGTGGATCAGTAGGGTGTTGTTTATGGAATTGTATTTGTGGCACAAGCTTTTCTTCCAAAAACTGGTTAAAATCAAATTTGCCTCAGTCTGAAATAATCGGTTCCCTACAGAAAATTGTCAAATATTGGATATGAGCCCCTTCAGCTCGGATGTTTCCCCACATCAAGAGACTGAAGAAGCAATCATGGCTCTTGTTTTTTACTGCTTCATGGATCTCATGAAGACTTGTCTGACTTCTGACCACGTTACAACAGCAGGACACCCTTATACCTGCCTGCATCCATCCACACCCACCTTCTGTTCATGCGCTGAGGTCTTTATGAGGATTCAGAGGGTGCATTTGTACACATGCATAAGCTTTTTTGTTCAGTGCCATGTTACACACAGTAAATAATGTTGTTGCATTTGGAAATGAGTTTTAATGGAGTCCAGATAATAACCAGTAGCATTGTTCTTCAGCGGGGGGGGAGGGAAGGTAACTTTAAAACAGAAGACAAATTAAGCTTAGTAATCCGCAGGCTGAAAAAGAAAGTTGGGGGCGTTCTGTTAGATGCACCATCCTTGTCCATCCCAGTGCTGCCCAATTCCATCTGTTCCTTATTTTGCCCAAAAACATTTAACTGTGTTAAAGTAATGCTTTAACTGATTACTGCCTTTGCCTAACTTAATGCTGCCTCTCCATTCGCAATGAGCTGTCTCCAACATTACCCCCTGTACTTGGAATTTCTTTCCTTTTGATCTTGCCACCATGAACGCCCAGCTCTCGCCGTTGGTGAGGATGGATGTGTCACTAGAGTGAAACTGCTCTCATTGTGGGTTATTCTTTTCTTACAGCTCTCCCTCCCCTCATGGCTCGTCGATCTCAAAGCTCCTCTCAGGGGGACAATCCCCTCGACCCCAACTATCTCCCCCCCCATTACAAGGAGTATTACCGCTTGGCTCTGGACGTGCTCACCGAAGAGGGCAAAGACAGTTACCAACGCTTCTTGGCAGAGGAAGCGGCCCCCGATTTTCTCTGCAACTCAGAGGTGGATCACATCATCCAGAATCTCCAGAAGCCCCAGTACGCCAATCAGGAGGGCAGCACGGACACCGCAGGTGACAATGACATGGATGGATCCTCTGGGACTTACTGGCCCATGAACTCGGACCTCGCTGTTCCTGAGCTTGACCTGGGCTGGCCAATGGTCTTTGGGTTCAGGGGAACAGAGGTGACGACCCTCGTGCAGCCACCCCCCCCGGACAATCCCAGCATCAAGGAGGAGGCTCGCAGAATGATCCGAGCTGCTCAGCAGGTGAGACAGCGACAAGCCCACCCAGAGCAGAGAGGAAATCACGTGTGTGTGAAAGATGGATCAGAATGCTGCAGGTCCTCTGCTAATTCCCTTAACTTTGCTCCCAGGACCCAACAGAGAGAAGGATGATTCTAGAACTACCGTTTTCTGCACCAAAGCTAGCCTCTGGTCTCCTGGAAAAGTGCTGAGATCTACCAAGAGTTCACAGAATCACAGAATAGCTGGGGTTGAAAGGGGCCTCTGGTCTGATCCAGTCCCCCCCCCGGCTGAAAGCAGGGTAGATTAGAGAAGGTTACTCAGGACATGTCCTTGAGTATCTCCACAGATGGAGACTCCACAGCCTTTCTGGGCAGCCTGTCCCAGTGTTCAACCACCCTCACAGTAAAAGAGGTTTTCTTATGTTTAACTGGAATTTCCCATATTTCAGTTTGTGTCTTGTCCTTTCACTGGGTACCACTGAGAAGAATTTGGCTCCATCTTTCTCCATCAGGTATTTATACTCACTGATCATGTCAGAGTCTCCATGACAGGGAGATAGAGCTTTGAAGCCACTGCCCATATTATCAGCGTGTAGGTGCAGCCATACAGTGGCTGACTGAGCGCTGGCCGGGGAGTTCTCTAAAAAGGGCACGGGCTTTTGAAGGGGGTGAGCCCAGCAGCTCAATACAACCTTCCCATGTGGCTATGAGCCCAAAAACATACCTGCTACCATTTTGGATTAATGGGTGAGAGACGGCTCACTGGCAGTGAGTTTTTTCCCTCGCCTCTCACCCTCAAGCAGAAGATGCACCTTAGAAAGCAATTCTGCTTCCAGTCCCGGGGCCCACAGTGTTTAAAGGAATCTTTAAAAGGAAAGGTTCCCGCTTAAAAAGGAACTTGAAATGGAGACAGTGCAGCTTTGGAATGTGAGGTGCTGGCGAAGATGATCAGTCAGGGCACAGTCAGGCTCAGGTCGCTGATGTCTTTCTTGTGTTCTGTCCCCAGGTGGTGGCCATAGTGATGGACACCTTCACTGACGTGGATCTGCTTTTTGAGGTGTTGGATGCTGCTGCTCGCAGGGTGCCTGTCTACATCCTGCTGGATGAGATGGACTCTCAGCTTTTCCTTGACACAGCTGCTAAATGCAGAGTCAATCTGAACTACGTGGAGGTGAGCAAACCAAAGACCTGACCCGCCCCTAATTCGCATCCCGAGGGGGACACGTCCAAGGACACAGGGGGCTGTTATCACAGTAAAATCCTGAGAAAGGGGGAAATGGGCCGGAGCCTGGTGAAAGGTGAGCATGGAGAAAGCTGGGAGAGCTGGCACAGCAACACAGGGCTGAAGGCTGAGGACATGCCAATACAGGGGTTTATCTATCAGTGTGTAGGCAGGCAGAATCCCCAGAGCTGAAGTATAATGGTGCCAGGATGGAAGTTAGAAGAGCAGGGGGAGGAAGGAGGGGCAGAGGGAGGGGAATCATAACAGCTACCGACTGAGTCAGTGCCTTGTCTGGTTTGCAGTTCCTAAGGGTGAGGACAGTTTCTGGCCCAACCTACTACTGCCGCACAGGGATGTCCTTCAAAGGCCACGTGAAAGAGAAGTTCCTCTTGGTGGACTGCATGGTGGTACTCAGTGGCAACTACAGGTGAGACGCCCTGCAATGTTCCATGTCCCGCTTTCCATGAGGAAGAAGCTGGTTAATTGGTAAAGCAGTGCTTCGGCACTTCCAAATGAATGTCAGTGACACGAGTTTTTCTCACTGAAGGATACTGAGCAGCAGTTTTTAAGGAAAAATACACGATTTTGCAACTGAGGTAGATACTCCAATTAAAACGTCATCAGGCCCAGACACCAAGCCAAGCTCCCGTCACATCGAGAGTGTAAATGATCTGTAAAGAACGTACAGCAATTATAAGGTGTTGTGGGTTAATCCCAGCAGGCAGCTGAGCCCCACACAGATGCTCAGTCCTTACGAAGGAATTGTGAGGGGAAATGTGAGAAAACATGCGGGTGGGACCAGAAACAACAGGCACAAACTGAAACACGGGAGGTTCCCTTTGAAGATGAGGAAACACTTCTTCACTGTGCAGGTGACAGAGCACTGGAATAGGTTGCCTGGGGACCGTGCGGAGTTTCCTTCCTCAGAGATACTCGCAAACCATCTGCACGTGGTCCTGGGCAACTGGCTGTGGGTGGCCCCGCTTGAGCCAGGGTGGGCGGGTGGGGTTGGGCCAGATGACTGCAAGAAGTCCCTTCCAGCCTCACCTGTTCCATGGTTCTGTGAAAAGCGGACTTGGTGCTCCGGCTGCAGTGTCACAAGTGCTGATGAGGGGGCAATCATCGCTTCCATTCACTTCTTGGCTGCACTTTGTCTGCTGCGTCCCTGCATGTGTTGAGCCACCGCCGCTGCAAAGGTGCTGCTGTCTCTTTCCATCCCGTTGCCTGCCAGAACCGCCAAGTCTTTTCCAGCCAAGCTGCCTTCTAGATAGTCATCCTCAGCCTGTACCAATGGGGCTGTTCCGTCCCAGGTGCAAGATTCTGCGTTTGCCTTTGCTGAATCTCCTGAGGTTCCTGTCAGCATGTTTCCCCAGCCTGTTGAGGTCCCCGTGACTCGCACTTCAGTTGCGCCATCCGCCCTTTCTGGTGCCCCCTGCCAGCTTGCCGGGAGTGCACACTGCACCATTGTCCAGGTCATTAACGACATTGTGAAAGACTATTTCCCCACACCCTGACCCCCGAGGAACACCACTCACAACTGTCCACCCCTCAAGACTTCAAATCACCCACTACCAGCCCATTTCCCCTTTGCTGTGTGGGACGCTCCTTCAGCCCAGAGTGGCCCCATTCGCCTACAAAGATACTTACAGAAAGGCCCTGTGGAAGCCCTTGCTAACGACAAGAAAAACCTCACCTTCTGCCCCCTTGCCCACGCAGCCAGCCCTCTCCTTGTAGAAGGCCATGAGGCTGGGCCAGGCCTGGTTTGCCCTTGGTAAATCCCTGCTTCTGATCCCAGTTGTCTTTCTGTTGTTCCTGTGCCTGGAAAGGGCTTCTAGGAAGATTTGCTCCACAGTTTTCCCTCAGGCCAAGGTGAGGCTGACTCGCTGTAGTTCCTGAGCTGATCCTTGTGCTCTTTTTAAACATGGGCACAACATTTTAGTTATAAAAAACAGTTACAACCCAAAGTAACTGCAGGAACATCTACTTCATGTAAGGATTACCATCAGCTCGCTCTCTTGCTGCTGTTACTACTGATGGGCTTTTTTAGAACAGAAGTCATTTATCACCTTGTGAAATCCTCTGCAAAGATACGATGCCAAATCAATTCGTAACTGTGAGGCTTGGGAACAACAGTGTGTAATGAAGGGCGGCCAGAGGAGTAGATAGTATCAGGGGAATTTTCTTCAGGCAAGCAAATGGTTTAGTACAAGGTACAAAGTACAACTGAGTTACTTGATGTTAATACGCTCATCACTTCTGCTTCTCTTTGTAGCTTTATGTGGTCTTTTGAGAAGATTCACAGAAGCATCGCACACATCTTCCAGGGCGAGCTGGTGGCCAGCTTCGATGAAGAATTCCGAATTCTGTTTGCACAGTCAGAACCCCTTGTTCCTCCAGCCAATGTCTTGGCAAAGGCAGAGAACGCATTTGCCATGGCTCCCTTTGGCAGTAACATGCCCTTCTTTCCAAAAAAAGCCCCCCTGATGTTCCAGAGGGATGACAGTCTTTTTCCCTCCTTTATGGACAGAGTTGATCCCGACAGGTATTTCCTGTCAAATTTCAGGCGGGACGACATGCTGCGCCACACCGTGGAGGGGTCGGCCATGCGGATGTATAAAAAGGTAGAAATGGAGAATTCTCAGATGGATCCTGTCAGGGGTTTTCTCCGATCCAAGCAGTTGGAGTTGGACGCTTTTAAGAGACACAGTTTTGCAGAAGGAACTTTTGAAAATTTTGCTTCTTCTAAACAGTATGCCCGGCAGATGTTCATGAATAATATGGATGAATTTAAAATCCAGTCTAGTCACTTTCAGAAGGATCAATTCTACCAGTACCAGTTTGAACATCCCCATCTTCCTGGCAGACCTCAGGGACTCTTTGACAGAATCCGAGGTGGCAGGCCAGGATTCAACGAACTGGAAGACTACGGAGAGGGACCCCGATACCCTGAACTCGAATCCAATTTTCCACAGGAGGGTTTCCCCCTGAGGCTGGATTACGTACCCTCAAATTCTTCCCGGGAAGTGAGACACGGCTCTGATCAGCTGAATCCCGCAGGCAACGGCCCAATGGGAATGATGTTAAGGAGGCAGAATATAGGACAGAAATTTATTTGCCAGACTTCTCCTACACAGAAACAAAGCCTGGAACAACGCCTGTTCTTACAAGACAAAGATGAGGACCAAGATGAAGACAAGAATACACAGGAAAACAGAACAGGTTTACGTAACTGGAGGATTTCTTCATACCTTAGTGCCTACCAGTCCGAACCAGAAGAAGGTCTTCCAATGCCTATGGAATCAGAGGCGTATAATGATGTTCTTGGCGACACCCTCACAAAGCACCCCACCGATCTCATCCCAGCTTTCAAATCCCCTATGTCTTTTAAGCCACTGGGAATCGAAAGTGCCAAAGAATTTGCAGATCCTGATAGAGTAGGTGAAGAAAGCCCTATAATGAAACAAGATGCCTTTAGGTCCAGAATAAATCCTTTGATCCAGAGGAGCTCCAGACTCAGGTCCTCTCTGATTTTCAGTGCTGCCAAGTTAGATCAGCCCAACACCACAATAGAGAAGGTTCAGATGATCCAAAAAGAGCAAATGTCCAGTGAGTTAACAAAAGACAATGAAACTATAAAGACAGCCGCCTCATCAAAAGTGGCAGAACTGTTAGAGAAGTACAAAGCTGTGGGCAAAGACACGGAGCGAGCTGCAGTCACTCACACCAAAGCTGTTTCCAGTTACCTACAGGAAGAATCACAGAACACCGAGAAGAAATGTACCAAATCTGTGCAATATAAGATCCTGGAGAGTAGGGTACTGGACTCCAAAGACTCCTGCAGTACATACAAAATGCACGGAGAGGCCGACAGAGCATTCGGAATGTCCTCATCAACCCCCCAGCTTCTCGACACATTGAGTAAAGATCCCCTGTCACATATCGGCACTAAGGTGGACAAATTATCATCTCGGTTTTACCCCATAGAGAGTAAACCTGCTCTTCCAGAGAAGGAGAGTCTTATATTTGTAGGAGACACTCAGAAATTGACTCTTCCAGAGAAGAAGGAAAGGGTGACATTCAAAGAAGACACTCAAAAATCGGTCAATACAGAAATGAAGAAGCCACAGATTAGGACAAGTACCACGTCAGTTCTTGAAAGCTTATCTAGAAGTCAAGGATCTGACAGCTCTCTCAATAAATCTGAGGAAGACTGTTCAAAACAAGAACAAAATCCAATGGAGTTTTTAAGAAAAGGGTCACTGCGGCTGAAGCAGCTTTTGAACCCAAAAGGTGAAAAGAAATTGGAAGAGGAGCCCACTTCTGAGAGTGGAAAATCTGACAAGCAGGCTGTGGTTCTCAAACGATCCTCTGTAGGGGACTGTCAGGAAATGATGGAGGAAGAAAAAACCCATAAATTTGCAACACCACTTCCTCCCAAAAGCAGCCAGCCAACACAGGGGAGATTTCCTTCATCCACCGCTAACATCCTCTACAGCAGCAACCTCCGAGATGATACCAAGGTGATTTTGGAACAGATCTCTGCAAACAGTCAGAAGAACAGAGCTGAACTGGCCAAACAGCTGCCATCCACTAGTAATCCAGATCTTTCTAAATCGACTACGAGCTTGGAAAGGAAAGGTGAGAAGGAGAAAAGTTGTAACATCCACAGGTCAGAGAGTTTTGGGAGCCAGAAACGAAACCTTCAGCGGCAACCATCAGAGGATAGAGATACTCTTCTGAAAAAAATGGAGAATATGCGGAAGGAGAAGCGAGTCTACAGTAGATTTGAGGTCTTCTGCAAAAAGGATGAGCATACAAGTCCAAGTGAAGAGGAATATGACACAGATGCCAAAGACAAGAAGATGGGAAAATTCATGCCCAAAATCCTGGGGACCTTCAAGACCAAAAAATGATCACAGAAATACTATTTAATTCCATATAATCACTGACTGGCAAAGGGGAATGAGGAAGTACCTTGTTTATGATGGCCGTAAGCACCATAGGCAATACTCTTCCTGGTTAGTGAGTGGAAATGTGTTCAGTGTTAGACTCCTACGGCACAATTTGCCCAATAAAGTCAAGTGGTATCAGGCAACCTTATCACAGTATGTTTCAAATAAAGTTATTAAATTGCCAAGATGCTTAAAACAAAGAAATAAAGTAAGAGTCTCTTTATGTTACGCTTAGGGAATGTTTTCAGCTGACAAAACAATTCCCCTTTCAGAAGGAAAGCATTAAAAATACAAAATTCAATACTTGAGTCCAGGAAAGAAAAACACACACAGACACATGTGTGTATGTGCATTAACTGGAAACAGTGTTTAAAAAATAAATGTTTCTCAGGTACAGGTATCTTTTCTTTGTATCTAATAACAAATCCAGTACAGGAGGCACCTTTTCGAAGGTTTACAGGAGGAAAAAATATTGTGAATAACTTTTTGCCCTTATCTATGGTTATGGTCTTGTCTAGCAGTACCCTCTCAGCTTTCATCTTTACCATTTTCTAAGCCTATTGGTTCTGGTTTGTTATTGGTTTGTTTCCTTTTGTATAATACAAGTATTGCTTTAGGGGTGAGCTGAAAGAAGCAGCTGAAAGGCCACAGAAAAGGAAATGGACCTGCTACTAATGGAGAAAGACCTGTTTTTTAGGACTCCGTTTGTTGGGAGCTTGATTAAGCATCCAAAATTCTGAGTTGGCCAAGTAGTAACTTTCTTGACAATGAAACACCAGTTCATTAAGTGATTGTGGGGAGGAGGGGGCCTTCTTTTGCTGGCACATCTTTCCCTGTGAAGAAGGGACTCCTAAGGGAAGGAATAAGGCTGCTGGAAATGTCAGGCTCAGAAGTGTTTTATCTCATGTAACTTCCCGGTAACGGTTTGGTACCAAGCTCAACCGTGCAGCTACACAACAGCCCAGATCAGCTGGTAGGGCCATGCTGTTGTGTTCCAGCGTCTGGCACGACAAAAGGCAGAGACTATCAAGAGGACGCTGTACATAATGTTTAGTTACTGCTGTCTGGACTCTCTCTGCTTGGCATCCAGGAGGATTGCCAAATGGGGATTTTTATTCTTTTCCTGATCTTTATGCTGTAGTCTAATGACATGTGAGAAGGATGCTCTCACGTGGAACCAGGCTTCTCAATTTCCCATTCCCATGAGCCTGGGTTTCATGGTTACCGCCTTGTAACACCAGCTGCAAGCTCAGCAACGCAGTCCAGGTACTGGTGGACAGATGGAGGCAAGAGGCTGCGTCGGTGCCTGAAGGTGACTTTAGCAGGGTCTTTAGAACTTCTGCTTTTTTTTTAGGATGCTCCCATGGTAGCAGGCTTTATAGAACTTAGCAGGCTTTATATAATTTACGTATCTGTAACAATTAATGATTATTTTCCTGTTCGTTGAAAACCTTGGGAAATGAATGTGCAGAAAGATACATTGTCTGATCAAAAAAAAAAAATTAAGCTGATTTCCATAATAATACAGATGGTTTTAAAAATCTGCAAGAATCAAGGAATAAGAAGGTAAATCTAGAAATAAAGTTGAGAGGAAAAAGGGAAAAAAAAAAGGAGGGAAGAAGCAGCCAAATTTGGAAAAAAAAGCTGAAACAGATTTCTTATGCTTATTCCATATTGTAATAAATGTTTTCCATTTCAGATACATATGTACAAATTCATAAATGAATGCTGTACGTATACTTCTTTTGTCTGCTCTTAGTTATGAAACAGATTCAGTTATTGGTGGGTCCCAAAAATGAACTGTAATGATCAATACAGTTGTGCCCCACTAGATGATCTAGAGATTATTTTACTCTAGAGGAAGGTAGGCTGTGTAGATATATATCCCATTGGATATATGCCAGCCCTGTTTTGTTTAATTCTTACTCGCATCATTCTATACCTCTCCAGCCCTTCCCAAACCTGCCTGCTCTGTAACAGACAGGTTAGAAATCTAATTATTTCTATAGTCAAAGATTACATTAACATTTTAGATTTTTGCTGTATTTGTTTAGATTTTTAGAATTTTATCTTGCTCGGCCTGGTGGGTTCAGTGTAAAAGGATGTTCCTGACCAGAACTAGAATGACTCATCTCTTCTAGTGATATGTTGATTACCAGATGTTGTAGATGCATACAGATGTTTCTGACTAACTAATTCACTTGGTAACAGCAAAAGCCATTTTAAGAATAAAAAGTTAGTGTTACAGCCCATCACATCTCAGTCTGAGGCTTGGTTCACAGAGGATCTTGGATGCTGCATTGTACCGTCAAATCGCAAGGTGCGAGGCTGTCGGTGGAAGCCACAACCCTGAATTTAGCAGAGGTGGCCTTTTCTGAGCATGAGAACTGGTGTCTCGGACTCACAAGAGCCAACGTGGGGCTCGGAGCGTTGCCTATGCCATACATTCACCCTGTCACTGCCATTTCCAATACCTACCTGTCCCCGAGACAGACGGGAAATGCCTATTTTATGAATAACCCAGAATAAACCAGGGCTTCCCTGTCAGATGTGTTCCCAGCTCCCTGGTATTACAGACTGAAGTGAGGACACCTGGTACCAGAAGTGAACATACTGCTTTTTTTACTTAACTGGACTCTGGTGTTTAGATACTAAAAGAGAAAAGGGACATTCTATCAATAGCAGTGGTACTCACATGTTGGAATTTAGTGCCTGAATCCCCTCTGTAACTGTAGTTCCAACGTTCTGGAATAACAATCTTTTATCACGGGTGAAGTAAAATTTCAGGGACCAAGAATTCTTATAGGAACTTCAAGTTAATAAGGAGAATGTATCAAAAATCAGCATTAAAACAGGAATGTAGTTTTAAAGTTTACTATAGTCCCACTGTTGCCTGATAACATCTTCATGATGTTTCTCTTGGAAAACTGCTTTCTGAAAGGAAAAAAATAATTTACTGTATTATTAATTGAACAAGATACCCCTGTATTTTTCCCCCTTTAACACACAGCAGACATTGATTGAAATAAAAAGAAAGGAAATATTTATTATTACAATATTACACAGTAGGTAAGCTACTAAATATTGTAGCAGAACCCACCTATACTTAAAATGCTTTTCTACTTGACTTTAATGAAAATAAGTCACTGTTGATTATGTTCATTTACCCCAGAAGAGTCATAGAAATTACTGGAAAACAAAATGAAAGGCTTTAAGGCTACCTGTCAAGAGTTTAGTCTTCAGAGAACAGTTAGTTACCTGTTCTGCTAAAAAAAAAAAATTAAAATCCACATTTAGGCAATGCACCTGAAACTGCTAAAGAATCATAGAATGGGTAGGATCATCCAGTGCCACCCCCTGCCCTGGGCAGGGACACCTCCCACCAGAGCAGGTTGCTCCAAGCCCCCTCCAACCTGGCCTTGAACCCCTCCAGGGATGGGGCAGCCACAGCTTCTCTGGGCAACCTGAGCCAGGCTCTCACCACCCTCACAGCAAAGAAGTTCTTCCCCAGATCTCATCTCAATCTCCCCTCTTTCAGTGTCAAACCCTTCCCCCTCATCCTATGGCTCCTCTCCCTGATCCAGAGTCCCTCCCCAGCTTTCCTGGAGCCCCTTTAGGGACTGGAAGGGACCACAAGAAGGACACGGAGGGCTTTCTGGGCTGCCAGTGCAGGTTGCCGGCCCATGGGCAGCTTTTCCCCCTCCAGCACCCCTAAGCCCTTCTCAGCAGGGCTGCTCTTCATCCCTCCACCCCCAGCCTGGGCTGGGACTGGGGGTTGTCCCTGCCCAGGGGCAGGACCCTGCCCTTGGCCTGGTTGAACCCCACGAGGTTCACACGGTCCCTGAATATGTCTGAAGGCCCTGAATAGTCTGTGTGTGTCCAAATACATTTAAGTATCAGAATATTGCAGTTTTCTGTAGTTTTTTGCAATAATTCAAATGAGGAATATTAACTGACAGTATTAATTGTTCTCACGGTATGGGAGCAAATAGCGCTGTGCCCTTGTCTGGTCAGACTCGAAGGCAAAGGGATTAGATTCTCTTTCCTGTTGTTTTGTCCAGAGGAAAGTAGTACATTGTTCCATGCAATGAATAAAGCATTTCCCCGTCAAATGCCTGTTTTATTGTGCTCTCACTTGCTGTTACTGTGGCTCAGGGACTGATGAGATAAGCTGTACCTCACCTGGTTACAACACTCCCATATTCACTGCTCCTGCTGTTGGGAGGACTTTGATATTGGAAGACTCTGCAGGGCAGATTTGCATATGGTTCCATAGGCCTGGGAGTAACTGCCCATTGATGCTTTTGGATCACCAGCCGTTCCCATATTTGCAGTAATCTGGAACATCTTTTTACTGGGCTTCAGAGAGGGATGAACATCTTTGCTGGGAAACTGAGTATTTCTTGGATTCTGTGTCAGAAAGAAAAGCTAAGATAGTCAGTAACCCGTAATCAGCTTTCTAAAACACAAATAAAGAACACAGATTTTGCTTCAGCTGAGGAGTAGGACAGATCATTAATATTATATGAATAATAAACAAAATATAGTCTGTTCTGTAAGATCAAGAATAGGATGGTGAGAATGATGTGGCATAAGTAATTTTAACTGATAAAAAATTATTAATCTAGTCATTTGCAGAGCAATATGTCTTGCCTCTCATTTAAGTATCTTTACAAAGTCGGAAATTAAGATATTTTGTGTCTATACAGTTTCGGTCCATGAAAAGCTAAGGGTTTGTTTGAGTTTTTTCGGTAGGATGGCTACTCACATTGTAAAGGTTCTGTACACTCGTAGGAGGTGGCCGAGCGTTTGCATTTGTCCATGTGACTTGTCTCCCCAGTTTCCTGTTGTTGGAGATTCTGGCCTGTTGAAAAGGTGGTGCAGAACAGTTCCTGAGCACAGCACCAGAATTTGCATTATCTGCAGAAGAAAACACGTGAGAGAAAGGAAAATCACAAGGACACAGAACACACTGACTGAGGCAGGGACAGATCATAAAACCTAAGTCAGCCCCTGCCACCTCTCTTCATCTCACAAACAGAACAAAAATAGTCAGAATAAAATTAGAATGTAGTAGCAAACAAAACCAGCTCAGAAGGGCATGGGAAAAGATAACAGCGGTAGAGAAGCAAAGAGAAAACAGAAAGGAACATAGGGTCAAGACTGAGGCAGGAGAGGGCCAAAGAGAATGTCATACGCTCAAAATTCATTCAACAGCGTTTTGTTCTTATGTCATTTTCCTCCCACACTTTCACCCTCTCATTTTGCCATGTACATTTCCCTCGTTTCTTTTTCCCCACTCAATCTCTTTTCTTCTTCCTTCCCCGTAATAGTCCTTGTGGTGAGCAGGAGGGCAGTACCTACTTTGGACAGCAGTGTGTGTTATGGGATTGTATATCACGTGGATCTTTGATCTCTGGCATAAATCTTCACTCTGGCTGGACACTTCTGGCTGGACACCAGCTGTAGTTCCAGCATTCACATGCGAAGTTTTTAGAAGAGGTGGCGTTGGTTCTCTCTGGCCTTTCCTGGTCGGTGTAGTCACAGAACTGAAATTTGGAAGAAGTGGCCTGGATTCAGTCTGACTGAGTTGAATGTTTTCTCTCTGCACTTGCTCCTTTAAATGGCTATTTAATTTTTTTTCAAGGATCATCTACAGAAAGGAGAAGTTGATTAGACTTAGCACAGCTACACAGCAGAGCAGAGGAACAAAACACAGGAACAAAGAGAAAGACTTACAAATACCTGCAATTTATTTCACAAGATAGGTAACAAGTGTAATTTTAAAATTAATTTAAGGTTGGAAAGAAGATAGTAAAAATATTCTCACTGGAAAGAAAGAATAGGAACACACAAGAGTTATTATGGGGCTTAGGTTAGGAACCAAAAGCAGGAAAAGAGAGGGGTTTAGGTGATGTGAGGAGGAACGAGCGTGGGAAATAGGGGGTAAGAGGTACGAAACCAGCCAGTTGTGTGTAAATAGCTGGCTGGTCAATGTGATCCTCTGGCCATGCCCTGCATCTGAGCAACGCAGTTTGCTCCATGTTCTTATTGAATTCCTTTCTCTTTCCCGGAAGAGAGGCTGTCTGTTCTGTTCTGTCTGCCCATGTGTGTGCATGCGGGTGTGAGTGTCAGATTGCAGGTCAGAGGGCCGTGTGTCCAAGATGCAGGCAACCACAGAGAGTGCAGGCATGTGAGCATGTGATCCCAGCACAGACTGGTGGGTGAACAGTTCAAGGGCCGGGGAGCAAGGGGGTGAACAGGTCTCCGAGGGCCAGCTCTGGGTGTGACAGCCCCTGTGTCTCTCTAGGGGAGAGAGCCCTGCGAGTCAGGGGCAGACATCAGCTGGAAAAGTCTGGACCTGGAAAGTCTGCACGGTCTGTACCAGCAGCTGGAGCGAGGCTGCAGCCCTGGAGACCTCTCCATCCAAGTGCCAAGGACTGAGGAGACCGGGGTCCAAGGGTCAGCCGTGGGGCAGACTGAGACCAGCTGCTGCGGGGGATCCACCTCCTATGTACGTGTCTTTATTCTCAGGAGTGGACATCATCTTGCTCAGCCAGAGAAGGGAGCAGGATGAGGCTGCTGGTGCTGTCTATGTTTGTGAGAGTGCTCCAAATGCCTGTTTGTGACCCATGTGGCCAGCCATGTATATATTATACATGTATATATGTAGTGTGTATGCCTTCCTCTGTGTGTGCGCCTACTGAGAATACATCTTCACACTGGCTGGACCCGAGGACATGGAGTGGCAGCAGCCTCACCTCTCTTGGACTCTTGCATCCAGCATAATATATTTTCCTCTAGCATAGTCTTTTTCGTACATCATGCTTTACAGGCTTTTCTTTTTCCCAGTGGGAAGCTGGACTTAAAGACCTCTCAAAAATTATGTCTGTATGGAACTGACTGGTAAGAAACACCAAGATGTAACTGTAAGCATGTATGGAAAGCCTGGAGAATGAAAATAGAAGAAAATGACAGAATTCAGTAAGTGCATGCAAGAATAGCAGGTTACCTGGAAGATCAGGATTTTGGAAAATAGGATAAGAGAAAGTACCTCATATAGCTTATTTCGATATTCTGCCACAGACAGCTGGATGTCATCACCTAAAGGAAGAATCACATCATAATCCAGAGAGGGCTCCCTGGCAGGACAGTGAAACCTAAGAAGATAACATATAATGCAATTCACTAAGACTAAAACCAGCACCACAGAATAATATGATGTTAAAAAGGATTATTAAATCATCTAGTGTGACCTCTAGTGGAAATAGGGTTAGAGAAAATTAAGAATTAGCTTTGTCTTTTTTTTCTGTCACGCATTTAAGGCAAACTTGTGCCAAAAGCAAGTCTGTAACATCTGAGGGAAAACTGCACATTGGTATTATGCTCACCTTTTCACATAAGGATGCTGCAGAGCCTCCTCTGCTGTGAGTCGTTTATCAGGGTTGAATACTAAAAGTTTCTTCAGAAGATCCAAGGCAGGCAATGGAGTAGAGGGTGGAAAAATCTGCTCAAATGTCACTCGCTGCCTAAAAGTGAGAAAACAATGATATAAGTTCCCGGGATCCAAAAGAACCGTGACAGATATATGGGAAAAAAAAAATAAAATTTAAAAAAAAATAATCACAGTGAGAGTCTTTAAGCAGCTGGAATAAGGCTATCAGACTGAATAGATTCAGGCTTTCCATGCATGAACCAATGACATCAGATACCCATATGATCCAGGCTAGGAAAATATTATAATTTTGAGAAAGTACACATGACAATAGCTTGGACTGCAGGTCCAACCTCATTTTGTTTTGTTATTCCCAGATCATGTCATTGGTATTATCTTTTTTTTTTATTTATTTTTTATTTTTAATTAAACTTTACATCCCTTTCTCTAGAGGTAGCTGAATCTGCAAAGAGCAGAAATCATTTCCGCTGGTGAACTTCACTGGAAGGTGAACTTCAGGGGTACTTTGTCAACACCATACAGTACATTGTCGACTTCTGAGACACATCGAACTACAAGGCTTACCGGGAACTCATGCGGTTAATCACTGAGGCCTTGTAATCTGATTGCATCGCCAAAATATCTGCAATAAGAAAAACATACTGTTAATGCCAAGATTAGGATTCCCAGCACTACACAGTTTATGAAGGAAAGCAAATATTTGATATTAACATAGGAAATTATCCTAATAAAACTCAATGGGAGATCTTACGTAAGGAGGATGGAATATTTACTTACAAATTTTCTAAGCTGATTTTCTCAATTCCTATTCATTCTATCATAGATTTTATAAACTTGCACTCATACCCACATACAGAGAAGCACCAGGATATCTGAGGCCAAAGGATCACTTGTGTGGGACAAGCAATACCAGCTATTGATTTCCTCATCACATCCGCTGGGGTTCTTTTTGATTGGTGACAATGAGCTGTTTTCTCAATGTATCTGTCATACTCTCAAAAAGTCGACAGTTGCTAGGGAATGTTTTTTTTGCTTCAGAATCTTGCTTATTTGGTCCCCATAAATTCTACACAAAGTTGCTGCTCATGGGCTGGTTCTCCTTGTTTGCAGTAGTGTTTGGAACAAGTGTTTGTTCTCCCTTGTTTGGCTAAAAGAAAAGGAAACCATGCCTGCAATATGCTGCAGCCTTGCAGCCACTGTCCTGTGGTAAAGATATGGGACCTTCTGCTAATGAGTCATTTGTCCTGTGGTCTTGTCTTAGCATGCAGACCTTCTGCTTATGACTGATCAACACATTCTTTAACTGTACTGCTGAGAATGGGACAGCATTTTTTGTTATTAGAGCTGGCTATTCTTCTAACTTCGTTTTGGTGTTTTCACACACACATTTCCATTTGTACTTCATTCACAGCAACCAAATCTCTAATAAAAAATAAAAAGAAATTTAAGCTTGAATGGAATTTTCCAAAACTGTGATGTCCTTAAACTGAAGGTAGTTATTTTTCTAAAAAATATTTGCTAGATCAGCTAGAACACATCAATATGTTGTAAAAGTTTATAAAGTGTGTGAGTTCCAGTGTTAGACCAGAACTTATAGAAGACAATCATCATCATAATCCCTTTTGGATTTAACATATATTCACTCCAGCCTTCACTTCTGTGTTTAGATTTCCAGACCAAGAAGACCAATTTACCTTTACTATGCAAATCCCACTGAACTATGATACCTGTTTTAAATTATTATCCTCCTATAAATCTCAAAATGTTTTGAAGGCCTGGGTCTTGCTTCTTACCTAATCGAGTATGGGCTTATTTTCCTCAAACACTAACATTTCACAATTAAGTCTTTAATTTCCTTCGAAAGATGTCAGAATGACTCACAAGAGATACCTTCTTCCCTGATCCATCTGGGCTGTTTTCTTTCCCTCTTTTAATCTCTTCCCTAAATACCTTTCCCCATAGAAGAGTCCTACCTTCTGGGGATGGGGCAGGAATAACCCTCAAGATCTGCTCGATTTGATTCACTGTTGATGTTCCAGGAAAAAGAGGTTTCCCAAGTAGCAGCTCTCCCAGAATACAGCCAATGCTCCACATGTCTACACCTTTAGTGTAACTACAAATAAGAACAGAACAGAGTTAGGACCAAATCAAGCAAACTTTTTTCTGTAGCTGATACTCACATCATCTACATTAGCTTATTTTGCTGGAAAAACAAGCTTGGTGACTCCTTGAATCCAAATGCTCACAAGTTTTAACTATAAAGTAAATGAAATTCAGGAATCATGAAACTGGCAAGCATAAAACAGAAAGGAGATTTATCCTACCAGAAGTCTATTCTGGGAAACCATAAAAGGAAATATATTAAAGGTAAATTCCAGGACAAGGTAACATAAACTTTTCATACGACCAACGCTGAAGACAGAAGGTGCTGCTTAGAAACAACTGACTTTTCATGGCATAATGTATCTAGAAAGTAGTTACAACTACTTAAGCAAAGTAAATGCCAAACAATGGGTAAATGCAAAACAGCCACATTTCAAATTTACGATACTAACCCAACTTAAATTTATTTTCTTTTCTGATCACTAAGATTTGTTATATTTAAGTCAGAAGAAGGACTAAGCCTGACTAACAGGCAGCTGATTTAACATTTTATTACAGAATATTTTCTGAAAGTCTATGAAAAAACTCTCCTTAAATTTGGAAAAGAGGACTAAGGTACTCAACCAAATTTTGTAAAGATACAGATTTAAGGGAAGAGAGAGTAAGTCTAGTGGGAGAAAAGATGACAAACAGATGAGATGATAATGTATGTAAATGGACAATCTAAGAAGCCAGGAAGGAAATGTACATGTAATGAGAGATTTTTATGTTGCAGAACTGAAGTTTAAACGCATATTGAGAAAATGGACTGCTGACATGACATTGCATCTAGTGACATCTAAAATGAAAAGATTTAAGACTTTTAGACAAAAATTTTTCCCAGTGGTGAAGAAATTAGAGAATCCCACCCCTTCGCTCATATTAAGGAGTTACCTCTGAGAGGAAAGTAAGATCTCGGGGGCTCGGTACCAGCGTGTTGCCACGTATTCCGTTAGAGGGGGGTTACCTTGGTCCTCATTCATCTGACACAGAGAACGGGCCAGCCCAAAATCACAAAGTTTAACAAAGCAGTCTGCATCCAGCAAGATATTTGAAGGCTGAATTGAACAAAGGAAAATTAATAAGCTTTTTACTCTCTGAATGGCAGAAGATTATTATCAAGGTTCTTTTACTAGTCTCATTCTTTTCATACATTTCCATTTAGTGTTTAAGAGAAAACTTGAGTGAAGGATAAAGACTACGACTAAGAAATATACCTTCTGATCTCTGTGAATAACATTTCCTGAGTGGATGAATTTAGTTGCCTTCAGGAGTTGGTAGAGAATGTAACACTTGTGGATATCTTTCAGCAAATTCCCCTTCTTAATCACAGCATGTAAATCTGTTTCTGTAACATATTACATCAGTAATATATTTACATCAGTAAAGGATTACCGAGTTGTGAATATAAGTTCCTCAAAGCAAGGCCAGAATAGACCATTGTCCAAAATGTAATCTTTCAAGTGCATCCTCAACAGAAGTTAACACTGTAATTATTAACAGGACTGAAACCTCTCTGTATTTTAAGTTTGACTTGCAGCTTATGCTACAGTAACTATTATTGCGTACTTTTCATATAATAAAATTGCACAGTCTCTTCCATACCTGTCTCTACAAGCCTTCTAATTTGTTGCTCGCTGCCATCTTTCCTTCATCTCAACCAGTCAGTTCTCATATAATTATTACTCCCTTAAAAGTTTCACTGCTATTCCCATGTAATCACAACCGAGATATATATATATAAAGCCTGTACTGCTCCACTTATATGTCTACTTACATGAATATTCATGTAAATCATCAGCACACTACTATCAAAGTAGAAAACAAAGATAACTGATAAGAAAGGCTGGATTTAAAAGGCTGATGCAATGCTAATCTCACCCATGGACTCAAAAATGAGGTAGATGTCCTTGTCGTTCTGAGCTCGGATAACATCAAGCAGCTTGATGATATTTGGATGTTCTCCAAATTCCTGCAGAGGGAAGAGACCCAACTGTCAAATCACGTGTCTTGCTTGTGAGTCATAAAAAAGGACAATAGCCTATTTGATTTTGCATTATTGTCTAAAACAAACATTAACATGCTATTTCCTTCATTATGCTTCTACTGAAATAAATAAATAAATAAAAAGATTGAAGCTTTATCCACAGTATGAAAACAGCCAATTAATCTAAAAAAACCCCTCTGTTGTCTGAGACATTAGTTCTAAAAATTCCTTTAAAACATTTGTGAATAAAATCCAGTCAACTTTATGCACTTCATATTTCCTAACAAACGCAAATAATTATTGTGGCAGTGAAAACAGAACAAAGTTGCCATCAACATTCATAATTAAAAACCCCAACTGACCAGAAAGTATCTTTGAGGGCTGGCTGAAACACTCTATAGGCTGCATTGGTTGAACTGACTATAACAGGACATCAGACAGCGTACAAAGAGATACCCAAATGCAGGTATCTTAAACTGGAGGTGAATTCTATCCTCACATTTGCAGATCAACAATACTGTCGAGACGATTTACTTCATTCTCAGTCTTAACAACTTAACAGAATTGTTTATTTATGTTTATTTATATTCATTTCCTATTTAAACTTGACAGTCTTAGGTAACACCTCTTCCTATGAGCCCTGCCTTGCTTGTGTCCTTAGAAAATCATAGTTATAGCAACATTATCACTATTCAAAAACATTGATGTTTCTACACGATAAGTCTGTGGACAAATGGACAGATAATTTTAACGCCACTGCCACTGATAAGGTAATTAGGTGTAGCGTGCAGTCAGTTACATCAAAACAACAGCAGCCTTAAGTAATTCCATGACGAACTTCCCTTTTAGCTTTGCTTTGATTATTTCAAGTGGTCAAGTTGCTTCCCACATGACGGATTTCCACAAAGAAATAAGTGACAGAAAGTTCAAGTCAATACGGTGATCAGACATACTGCTAAAAATGGTGAAAGATCAGGGCTTTTCTCAAAGGAAAAATAAGACCAACTTTCCATTTCATTCAGGTGCTTTTGCCCAGTCATGGAAAGGCTGTTTGCCAAGATGGTTGTCAACCCTGAGCATTGCATTTTGAAAAAGAATGGGAAGAAAATATGTGAACAACATCAGAGGCAATTAAAAATCAGAGAGAAGAGGGGACATT
Organism: Numenius arquata; assembly: GCF_964106895.1. Classification (NCBI taxonomy): domain Eukaryota; kingdom Metazoa; phylum Chordata; class Aves; order Charadriiformes; family Scolopacidae; genus Numenius; species Numenius arquata. Next base: position 77,377,027 of record NC_133578.1, read on the forward strand.
ACCTGCAGGAACATAATCTCTCGAAATGTTCTCTAGAAATAAACAAAACAAAAGGTTTGTTATCACCTCAACAGAATGACAAAACAAAGTACAGACTCCCAGTAAGAGGGTTAAACCCACTCTAATCTCTAAAGCAGAGGAAACCCTTCTGTGGTAGACAGGGTAGGAAAAACTCCGTTGCTCCCTAGCAAGTCACAAGCGTGCTCTCTGTGCTGAGACACGACAGCATAGCACCACAAGGGAGAGTCACATCATGTGTGCCTGTGAAGACATTTTTTCCTCGGGGACATCAAACAGTATTTTGTAGATACCATGATATAAAAAGCTTGACATTTATTGCTCCTTTTTATCCTAATACAGCTGTACACTGTATTATTACATGCATAATTGTCAAATAAATAACATCTTTCAGAGACATAAATCCTGAAAATATCTATGAACTCCTACAACATCTTTCAGGACACATTAGAACAATGATTTCTCACCTGAGCATCTGTTCTGTTCCTGAAAGCATCAAAAATCTTTTTAACAGCCACTATTTCTCCTGTCCTGCGATCGATTGCTTTCCATACAATGCCATAAGCCTAGGGAGAAAGGAGGAGAGGTGAACAGTGTACTATGGTATCTTAAGCACAGTGCAGACCTTCAGCGTGGAAGTAGAACTTACTCAACAGAGGGACTGAAAGAAGAGGTAATCACAGCTACCTAGAAGAAAGAGAGACTAGGGCAATGAGCAATACTTGGTTGAGTTACAGACTAAGAACATCTATACTGAGCCTGAAAAAAGGTCCACACGGTCAAGTATCCTGACCCCTAAGGCAGCCAGTAGCAGATGTACATGCTCATGAAGTGCAGGGTCCTGCCTCTGGGCAGGGACAACCCCCGGTCTTAGCCCAGGCTGGGGATGGAGGGATGGAGAGCAGCCCTGCTGAGAAGGGCTTAGGGGTGCTGGAGGGGGAAAAGCTGCCCATGGGCCAGCAACCTGTGCTTGCAGCCCAGAAAGCCCCCTGCATCCTGGGCTGCATCCCCAGCACCGTGGCCAGCAGGGTGAGAGGGGGGGGAATTCTGCCCCTCTGCTCTGGGGACCCCCCCCTCCAAGTGCTGCCTCCAACATCAGAAGGACATGGACCTGTTGGAGCAGGGCCAGAAGAGGCCATGGAGATACTGGGAGGGCTGGAGCCCCTCTGCTGTGAGGACAGGCTTGAGAGAGTTGGGGGGGGGTCAGCCTGGAGAAGAGAAGGCTCCAGGTAGAATTTATTTTGGCCTTTTAAAGCTTAAAGGGGGCTTATAAGAAATTTGGAGAGAGACTTGTTACCAAGGCCTGTAGTGACAGTATCATAGAATCACAGAATCATTTAGTTTGGAAAAGACCTTTAAGAACATATTAAACCGTTAACCCAGCACTGCCAAGTCCACCACTAACCCATATCCCCAAGCACCACACCCACACATCTTTAAATTCCTCCAGGGATGGGGACTCCACCACTGCCCTGGGCAGCCTCTTCCAAGGCTTGACAACCCTTTCAGGGAAGAAATTTTTCCTAATATCCATCCTAAACCTCCCCTGGCGCAACTTGAGGCCGTTTCCTCTCATCCTATCACTTGTTACTTGGGAAAAGAGAAAAGAGACATCCCAATTGCCAGCAGTGTAGTATTATAGCACTTATCTAAGATACTTATACTCCAGCTGTTTGTACTTCCTGATGCACGGCAAAGGACCTGAGCACATACTCCAGGACCACACATGTTCTTGGGAAGTCTGCCTCAATGTCTCTATTTGAATATTTAAGCATGAAAATCACTCAACATCACATATTGCAGCTGTTTTACTTTGCATGAGTGTTTAAACATTAACTGGGCATTTCTGAGTGAGAAATGATCCCACTGTGCAGATGTAAGACATCTCCTAGAATGTGGAAAGTTAAGAATCAAATCTATGACCTAAAAATAAGAAAACTGGATCTGTACCGCAAGGGAGATTGAGTAATCACCATTTGCAAGTATCACACAGTAATCCAGAATAGGGAAAACTTAGGTAGAAGTTCCTGTTCCCCTAGTAGATAACACAGCTTTTAATTAAAAAAAAAAAAAAAAAAAAAAAAAAAAACCAAACTGATTACCCTCACTATACAGGAACAGCTTATCTCCCTTGCTCTATTTTTTGGGCAGTCCTCACCTGTTTCAGGGACTCCAACAGCCTCTAAAGTGCTCAGGTAAGTACATCAGCTGTGTACATACACAGTACATACAGAACTTTCTCCATCCAAGAGGCAGAAAACACAGGAGTTTAAGAGACTGGAACTACATGAGTTAAGAGCTCAACTAGTAGTTTTAATAATGTCAGTGATGCCTAGATGATATACCTGAAGCCACCAAGCCCTTTAAAGACCTGAATGTCTTTAGTCATGTTTGTGAAACAGTCTCCAAACAGAACTCTCAAACAAATTGATATTTCAGGTGAAATAATAATGTCATTCCATTCAAAGAACCTAGAATGTTAAAAGGTGTAATATGCTACATTCAGTCAAAGGGAGAGAGCTGATAACTAGTAACAAGATGACAGCAAACTTCCAAGTCAGAGACAAACTTAGAATGAAATATAGCCATAAGAAAGACCAGTGTGAATTCAAAAGGAGAAAAACAAAACAGTGTCTTCGAGGAAATGAAAAAAATTAGCCTCTCTCAAGTTCCCCCTTGTAATTGCACATAAAATACTCAACTACTAGTATCAACACAACTAAACAATGGCAAAGAGCTGCCAGAATAGAAAAGCAGATAATCAGGAAGGGTTTAGAGACTGCCTGAGGAGAGAGATCTTAGAAATTAACGTTGGCTCACACATAAAAATATGTCATTTTATGGGGAAAAAATTACTTGACGTGCCGTAACACTTGAAGTAATGGAGTTACAGTAAATGTGAAAGAATTTGGCAGGCACAAACAGAATATTCTTTGAGGCTGATTCATTTTACTGTAAACCAAGTGTACATGCAAGGTCAGTGCTTTGTGTGGCAGTTCTCCATTAAATTAAGGAAAAAAACAAAAACAAACAACTGGTGGGGAATTTAAGGGTGTGATCAGTTTCACATGCTACAACATGACACTCTCCTCTGAAATTTAGCTGTGAAACAACTGTAAGAAGTCACAGGAAGTTATCACGCTAGGATTTATTTTTTTTTTTTCTCCATTCGGCATAATAAACATTTCAAAGTCCAGTTTTTCTTCAACCATATAAACTCTCGGACCTCCTGCAGCCAGCGCAGCTCAGGGCAGCGGCCTGCGGCAGGGACCAGGAGGCCGCAGACACAGGCGCCGCCGGGGCGGGAGGGCCCGCAGGCAGCGCCGGACCGCGCCGCCCGGCTCCCCGAGCTCCCCCGGGCACTCACCCCCTTGCCCAGCCGCCTCTTGATCTCGTACTTCTGGGAGACGATCGCGTCCACCTCCGGCTCGCTCATGGCGGCCAGCCGGGACGGTGGGCGACGGGCCCGGCCCGTGGAACGGCCTCCACCGCAGGCTCCGCTGTTGATGGCGGCTGCTATGGAAACGGCGCCACGGCACCGCGCATGCGCACGGAGGCCCCAGGGCGTGAGGCAGGACGCACTACGGCCTGTGGTGACGTTTGCGGGGCTTGAGGCGTGTTGCGGCCGCTTCCGCCTTCTTTCCCCTTTCCTTCCCTCCCGCCTATCCTTCCTTCTTCCTTCCTCTTTCTTTCCGCCTATCCTTCCCCTTTCCTTTTGCCTGTCCTCCCCTGACGGGCTGCGTGTTACTGCTAATGCCCTGTAACGCACATCTTTCCTTGCGGCAGCACGCTGTGGTTCCCGTGACATCCCTGTTGACAAACTGAGCCAGGGCAGACTAGTGGATTGCGTGGTTAGACAGACTGAAAACTTGCTGAACTGCCAGAACTGAAGGTTTGTCATCGTTCCAGCCGGGGGTCCATCATTAGTGGTGTACCCAGGGGCCAATGCAGGTTCCAGGACTCTTTAGCTTCTTCATTAATCAGCGGGACGGTGGGCCAGAGCACAGCCTTGGCAAGTTTGCAGGTGATACACAACAGGGAGGAGTGGTTGGTGGAGCAGAGGGTCACACTGTTATTCAGGGGGTCTCTGTCAGGCTAGAGAAACAGGCCGACAGGAGCCTTGTGAGCTTCATCACTGGAAAATGCCCAGCCCTGCACCTGGGGAGGAATAGTCCCAGGCAGCGGTAGAGGCTGGCAGCTATCGGGCTAGAAGGCAGCTTGGCAGGAAAGGTCCTGGGGGACACCGGGTTGACCATAAGCCAGCAGATGTGCTTTTGCAGGAAAGGTGGTGAACATCGTGCTGGGCTGCACCAGGAAGAGCCTTGGCAGCAATTTGAGGGAGGCCATCCTTCCCTTTTACTCGGTGCTGAGACACCACACCTGGAGTATCACTTATGGCTCTGGGCTCCCCAGTACGAGACAGACACAGACATACAGGACTGTGTTCAGCAAAGGGCCACAAAGGCGATTAAGGCTTGGAGCATCTCTGATGTAGGGAGAGGCTGAGAGCTGGGATTGTTTAGCCTGGAGAAGGCTCAGGGGATCTTATTACTGTGTTTAAATATCAGGCGGAGCAAGGGGGGAGACAGAGCCAGACTGTTCTGAATTTGAAATTTGTGATGAAATTGAAATTCCATTTAATTCCATTTAAATGTATGAAAAAATCCTTTTCTTTTTACTGTGAGTGTGGTCAAACACTGGAACTGGCTGCACAGCGAGGCTGTGGAGTCTCCATCCTTGGGGATACTCAAAAGCCACTGAAAGTGGTCCTGCTGTGGTTGATCCTCCTTTGAGGTCTCTTCCAATCTCAACTAAGGTCAGCTTCTGTATAAAATATCCTTGTGCGAATGTGAAAACTTTGAGCAAGGGTGACCTGTGGTGCCATTGTTGATGAGGCAGTGGAAATCTAGAAGGGTTCAACTTGGAAAGTGAATGTAGCTGCAGTCTATTAGAAACAGAACTGCCTACCTCTTGCTTCTCAAGTGAAACACTAAAGCAAGAAAAGAATGAGGAGAAAGTAAAAATTGATACGAATATATTCAGTGAGTATATTTTATTCATAGGACTAAGGGTCAAATACCTCAACTACTTGAAAGGAGGTTGTAGAAAGGTGGGTGGTGGTCTCTTCTCCCAAGTGAATAATGACAGGACCAGAGGAAATGGTCTGAAGTTGCAGCAGGGGAGGTTTAGATTGGATATTAGGAAGAATTACTTTACTGGAAGAGTGGTCAGGCACTGGAATGGCCTGCCCAGTAAGGTGGTTGAGTCACCATCCCTGGAGGTATTTAAGAAACATGTAGATATGGCACTTCAGGGCATGCTCTAGTGGCCGAGATTGTAGGGGTTATTTTTGTGTCTGTATGGTTGGATTCTGTGATCTCAGAGGTCCTTTCCAACTGCTTATATTGCCTAAAGGACTTGGTTGCTTGCATATTTATTTTCTCTTTGGAGACCAGCAGAAGGTAAAATAAATCTTTGCCATGTAGAAGATTTGGGAAAATGCTGCTGAAAGTAAGAGCTAGCCTACACTGGTTCACACTATAGAACCAGTAGATGTAGTTTGCAGTGAAAAGTAACACAGAGATTGCCTCACTGTGTCTAAGAATATAATTAGCCTATGGAAAATTACTAATTAATGAAACATTGAAGTCTGATCTCAAAGAGAAAAATGTCATTGTTTATTTTGGGATATGAAGGGATTGCAGTTTCAAATGTCTTAATGCAAATGTCATGAAAGTTAAGGCTGAGGTTACTTCTAAGATCCATTGTCTGGGTTGTGTGCTGAACGTGAGCTATGTAAAGCAGTCCTTCCGTCCACCCACAGAACATTTACTTCTGTAGACTCTGTTACCTAACTAATAGTGGCAACAACTGATGGTCCAGCTATGTCTACTGAGGTATTGGCATGATTGAGGAGTGGAGAAGTAGTTTTTTTAGGTTAATGGACACATCCGAAGGGGCTGTGAGAGCTGTAGGTTTTGCCAGTTGCATTGTGTGCCTTGCGCTGGTGTAACCACTGGCGCCTGCGTGCCATGTCCTGAATGTATTGGTTCTCCCGAAGAAGCTGTTCCTGCTGCTCTATCAGTTGAACTTTGGTTTCTTTAAGGATTTTTGAGTATTGGATGAGTCTGAGCAGTTCCTGGCGGAGATGCCAATTCTCTGCTTTTACTTGTTTGGTATGCTGAATTAGAGATTGTATCGCTGCTTCTTCGGCTCTCTTGGTGAGAACCTGGATCTTCTGATGAAAGTCTGTCTCACAGTCAGCCCTGGCCTGCAGAAATCTGCTCTTGATTTTGTGCATTTCATCTGAATGCTGTATCTTTGTGACCAACAATTCCTTCTCCAGTTCTTTAATCTTTTTCGCCTGTTCCTGCCGAAAAGATGGGTCTTTGAAAGGCTGCAGGTCTTCAACCTCCTTGTTCATGAGAGAGTACTTTGTCTCCATATTCATCAGAGAGTTCCTTAGCTCCTTTTCTGTTTCTGTATACTGTGAGATTAGCTTCTCTTTCTGCATCCAGACTTGAGACAGATCAGTGTGATTCTGGTCATTTAATGTTATTATCAGATTCTGGCACTTCTGGTTGTGTTTTGTTAGGTAAGAGAGGTAAGCGTTGCCCTCGTCCCGATTCCGTTGAGCTTCCTTTTCTAGGAATTTATTTTCTTGAAGGAAATGCTCCACTCTTCCCATGTATGTGTTCAGATGTTCAGTGAGAATCTTGTCTTCCTTCTGCAAGTACGATTTCCTCTCTTCAGCAAGTATTTCCGTGTCATTTTTTCCTTTGGATGTATCTCCATTCTTGGTTTTTACTTCTTGCTTATTTTTCCCAGCACGGGCAGTGTCTTGTTTCATCTGCTTTGTCTTGGGTGCCATATTCCACATGGGGGCTGTCAAACTCTGGCAAACTGCAACAGAATGAAAAATCACAAATAATTCTAAGTAAGCACTATGCCTACACTCCTACATTAAGAATTTGCTGGGGTTTTTTAAGCATTCATTTTAGGAGGGGATTTCGTTGTTTTAACATGCAACATTATGTTTTAAAACTGCTGAGACACCTGCAATAAAAGAGGCATAGCTAAGTCCACGATTGATACTAAAGGAAGGAAGATGCATCAGTACTAAAGATTCTTGCAGACATAATCAAAAAATGAGGGAGTAAATAGTACTTTGTGTGCCAAATTTCTAAACTACTTATTCAAAAGAGGAACAGTGCAATCAAGGATTTAGAACTGGAGAGAAGTCTGATTAGTGGTTTTAATGAACATTTATAACTAAAAGTTACTGTATCCTAATATGACTTTTGAGCCTTTTTAAAGAAAATATGCAAAATTCAAGTAGATAGGTGAGAAAAATAGAATAAATATACTCAAATTGCCTGTCATAGTAATAGCAGAACAGGTTCCAAGCTGGCAATGTGTCAGCTGCATCAGAAGCAGTTGGGCACAGGGAGACATAAGAATGTCTACAGAAATCAGTGCAGTTGTGCTTTGGGAAACAGACCTCAAGAGATAGAAGGGTGTTGCAACAGACAGGTAGTAGAACTGAGTTAATACTAATTGTGTAGTTTGGGGGGAAAGGCAATTTTAGAGCTGTACAAATGTGTGAGAAATTACTAAGTCTGCATGGAAAAACAGGCCTTGCTAAAGTTGGTATTCTACAGAATGTGTTTTAAAAAAAACCACTCACCTTTCCTGCTCCTGTGATCTTCACCTATTTTCCAAATAGCTGCTTCTGGCTTGCTGCTCCTGGCTCACCAACAGCGTTTGCCAGTAGGCAGACGGTGGCCTCTGCAGAGCGGACGTGTTGTAAGCTATGTGTGTCCATGGTGATGAAACGTGCGAGGTCACAAGAGAAGCTTTGCAGGGACACCCTGAGCCATTTCAGTTCCCAACTGGGTTGTGAGGCCTGACTGTGACACGCTTTGTTACCTACTGGCATCAGTTAAGCAGAAGCACAAAGGCAGTTTGGCTTATAAGGATATGATTTATAGTGGCCGCTATATTAATAGGGAAACAGCCTCAGCTTGCTGTTGGGATGTGCTGAAGGAAAAGATATGACTGAAGAAGACATGGTCCTCCTTGGGAATTAGGTGCCAGAATCTACTCAAGCATTTCTGGTCCATGTATTTGGGGTTTCTTCTCAGCACATTGGCAGGCAGTGCCCAGGTCCCACAGAGTTAGGAAGGGGTATGTGTATATGAAAATGTTTGTGGCATCTGAAAGGCAGGTGCTTGAAAGGATTTTTTGCAAATGCAGTCCTCATTTATGCAGGGGTTTCTTGTTTTGGAAAGGAAATTAATAGTTTGGGAGGCACTTCCTGCATTTTGTAGGGGAAAAAAACCTGATCCTCGTACACGAGAAATTTTGTTTCTGTAGGTGTTTAACAGTATAAACGTGGCATCTCTGAAGCACAGGGCATGGCATTTCACTGGTTTACTTATCTACCCTGGCTATTTGTCGCTAAAGTACAACTTTCTAGAAAGGCATCTAAACTTGAATACAACAATAATGGAAAATGTGTGAAAATGAAATTTTTATTTTCTAATTTCAGTTTTACAGCTTCAGATTTTACTGATTTGTAGGTGGTTTCCCGACAAATTAGAGCACCCTTGTATTGGCTTTATGTGGCAAGGTTTTGGTGGTGGTGGGGACTCTGGGTTGGCTTCAGTGGGGACACCAGACACTGGCCCCAGGTCAGATGGAGCCAGCTCCAGACAGCTCCAAGGACCCACCGCTGGCCAAAGCTGAGCCCATCAGCAGTGGTGGTATCACCTCTGGGATAACATATTTAAGAAGGGGTAAAAAACACCTCACAACAGCAGCTGAGAGAGGGGAGTGAGAATATGTGAGAGAAACAACTCCGCAGACATCACGGCCAGTGAAGAGGGAGAGGGAGGAGGTGCTCCAGGCGCCGGAGCAGAGATTCCCCTGCAGCCCATGGAGGTCCACCCTAAACCCTGCCCCAAACACTCCCAAACCTTGCTACAAAGGTACCACAGGACCAAAACCACCTCCAAAACCAGCCCAGGTCCCCCAGACACCCCCAAAACCCTGCCCCGGAGTTCCAAACAACCCAGAAACACCCTCAGATGCTGCAGAAGGACCCTGAAAGTCTGACCCAGACACCCCCAAACTCTGCCCTAGGGGTCCCAAATACTCCCTGCCCCTAAATGCTATCCCAGAAATTCCTCTGGCCCCCAAACCACTCTGTGCCATGCCTTAGAGCCCCTTGTCATGCCCTAAAGCTACCACCACCCCACAAAACCCTCCCAAGCCCTGTCCCAGGGACCCCAGTCACTCCCTGATGCTGCCCCACAGGTCCCTCTGATCCCCAAACACCCCAAAAGACTGCCCCACGGCTCCCAAACACCCCACAGCTGCCCCTTGGGTAGCCCTGTCCAAGCCATGCCATGAGCAGGAGCTGCTGGAAGGGCTGTGCATTGTGGTAGCCTCTCAGAAACTCTTCTGGCCTCTCTTTGCAGGAGCTGAAGGAGTCGGGCAGTCGAAAGAGTGTCACGGCTGGGAGCTCTGCACAGGTCCGGGGCTGGCCCTGACACAGAAACTGGGTGAAGATCCAGTGGTTTGTGTTGCCCTGACACCGGAGTGGAGGCCGCGCTGTCCTGTTCTTCCGCTCTTCACCATAAATGTTTTGTACAACTGCTAACAAGAAATGTTTTGTGCAACAGGTAACGGTGCACCCATAAGGAACGATGGCTTGGCCACAGTCCCACCCACTCATGTTGCACAATAGGATTATAAATATTACCCTCATTGCATATCTAATTGAGGGACAAGAATTCAATGCCAAATCGTAGGGACGGATTGACGGGTTTGTCCTCCTCACCCCCTAAAAGGGACACCTTTTGGTAAGATGTGTGACCTCGGCCACACCAAGGGCTCACTGGGGAAATCAAGAGTGATTGCTGTCGTATCTTTAAAGCTATATAGCTATTCTGCAGTTCAGTGCATTTATCACCAGCAATCTTAAAGAATCTGTATGTGTTGCACAGAACTAACCGGTACTGTTCATGCACCTGACTGTTGGACCTGCAGCAAACGGGCTGCTCATGCCCCCGGTGTCAGGCCTGTCATCACGGCCATGTTTAGTCTCTAAATGCAACAGTACCAAGTGGTTAAGTAGTTCGCATTACAAAAAGTTGCCTGTTTTACATCATTAAAAAATATTGCCTAGCTGCAAAGTTCTACCCTTGTTCTGATGGCTCTGTGAGGTGTTTTCTGATTAGTCTTCAGGGTGGGATTTGCTGGCTGGAGGAAGAGGCTTTTGAGGTGGTGTTAGTGACCAAGGGAAAACTTCTGCCACGAAAGGGTTGTGAAGCCTTGGCAGAGGCTGCCCAGGGCAGTGGTGGAGTCGCCATCCCTGGAGGGATTGAAAAGCTGGGCAGAGGTGGTGCTGAGGGACATGGGTCAGTGGTGGGTCGGTCAGTGCTGGGTCCGTGGTGGGACTCCAGGAGCTGAAAGGTCCTTTCCAACCTAAATGATTCTGTGATTCTATAGATGCTGCACAATGCCACACACAGGTCCCTATAGGTACCACTGACCTCTAGACACCCCAGACTCCCTGTGAGGGGCCCTATAGGCACCACCACCCTATAGACAACCCCAGACAACCCACAAGGGGCCCTATAGGTACTGCTGCCCTACAGACTCCCTCTGAGGGGCCCTATAGGCACCACTGCCCCATAGGCATCCCATAGGTAACCACAGACACCCCAGACAGGGACTTAAAGGCCCTGCTGCTACAGAGATACTCTATGGACACCCCAAAGACACCCCGTGCAGGGCTATATAGAAACCACTGCCCCATAGATAGCCCCCAGCCCCCCTGTGAGGGGCCCTACAGTCACCACTGCCCCACAGACACCCTACAGACAGCCCACGCAGGGTTCTGTAGACACCCCACGGCCCCCCCGCTCCTCGCTTTTTGGGGGCAAGGGGGACAGGGAAGGGGGAAGGTCACCTCGGGGGATGTGGGGCGAGCACTGGCCCGCGTCACGTGATGCGGGCCAAGATGGCGGCGCCCGCAGCGGCCGGGGCCAGGCGGAAGCGGAAGGGTGGAGGCGCCGGCGCGCGCGGCTGCTGGCCCCGCGGAGGCGCAGGTAGGAACGGAGGTTCTGTGGGGCCGGTGGGGACCGTATGGGGTCGGGGGGTGCGTGTGGGGCCAGAGGAGCGGGGCTGTGGGGTCCCCGAGAGGGGCCCTGTGAGGCACCGGGCTGGGGGCCCTGGAGCTGTGGGGCCATATGGGGCGGGGGGTTGTAGGGGCTGTGTCGTGGGGATGTGCGAGGGAGGGCTGGGGGGTGTACTGCAGGGGGTTGTATGGGGCTGGGGGTACTGGGGGGATGGGTTATGGGGCAGAGCCGGCAGGACACAGCAGAGCGGATGTACAGGGGCTGTGAGGGTTGATCTGAGGGTCCTGAGGCAAGTGAGAGGAACTGCTCGGTGAGGAGGAGGCTGCCTGAGGCAGCAGGGTGACAGGGAGGGGTCAGTGGAGTCTGAGGAAGCCAGAGGCACCTTTGGGGGTGGGGTGGGGGTGTGTGCCATCCCCCACGAGGCCCTGTCCAAACCACAGGCCTGTCCGACCTGATTCCTGCCCCCTCCACAGGACCTCTGCAGCCCCCCCCAGCCCCAGCGATGCTGATGGTCTCCCCTCCACCATGCTCCTCGCCTCTTACTTCGCCTGCGCTCTCCTCCTGGCTGCCTGCCTGGTGCTGGAGGTGGCCTCCTGCCGCTCCCGCCCCCCTGCTGCCCCCCACCATGCCAACCCGGCCTTCCGCCGCTTCCAGCGTGGCTACTACTGCGTCTATCTGCTGGCACTGGCAGCTGACTGGCTGCAGGGACCCTACCTCTACAAACTCTACCAGCACTACCGATTCCTGGAGGGACAGATCGCCATCCTCTATGTTTGCGGCTTCGCCTCCAGTGTCCTTTTTGGGTTGGTTTCCTCTTCGTTAGTAGATCGATTGGGTCGGAAAAAATCCTGCGTCCTTTTCTCTTTCACCTACTCAATTTGTTGTTTGACCAAACTCTCCCGGGATTATCTGGTGCTGGTGGCAGGGAGGGTTTTAGGGGGGTTGTCCACGGCATTGCTTTTCTCTGCCTTTGAGGCGTGGTATGTTCACGAGCATGTGGAGCGGTATGATTTTCCAACTGAGTGGATTGCCGTCACCTTCTCCCAGGCGGCTTTTTGGAACAACATCATCGCTGTGGGGGCTGGGGGGGCAGCTGATTTCTTCGCTGAGTGGTTGGGGTTGGGCCCAGTGGCCCCGTTCATGGTCTCCATTCCCCTCCTGGTGCTGTCGGGGGTCTTTGCTGTGAAAAATTGGGATGAAAACTACGGGAAGAAACGAGCTTTCTCCAAAACCTGTGGTGATGGTTTGAAGTGCCTCCTCTCCGACCGGCGCGTCCTTCTCCTGGGGACCATCCAGGCTCTGTTTGAAAGCGTCATCTACATCTTCATCTTCCTCTGGACCCCCGTCCTGGATCCCCACGGTGCTCCCTTGGGCATAGTCTTCTCTGGCTTCATGGCCGCCAGCATGCTGGGCTCCTCGCTCTACCACCTGGCCGTCTCCAAGAGGTACCACCTCCAGCCCGTCCACCTCCTCTCCCTCGCTGTCCTCCTGGTCTTCTTCTCCCTCTTCATGCTCACCTTCTCCACGAACCCCAGCCAGGAGAGCCCGGCCGAGTCCTTCCTCGCTTTCCTCCTCATCGAACTCTCCTGTGGGCTCTACTTCCCAGCCATGGGTTTCCTCCGACGGAAAGTGGTGCCAGAGAAGGATCGCCTGGGGGTGATGAACTGGTTTCGCCTCCCCCTGAACTTACTGGCCTGTCTGGGTTTACTGATTCTCCATGACAGCGACCGTCAGACAGGCACCAGGAGCATGTTCGGCATTTGTGCAGCCGTGGCGCTGCTGGCGCTGCTGGCCGTCGGCCGCCTCTTTGCCCTCAGCCGCCACGACACCGAGCTCCGCCTGACTGCACCACCGGGACAGGCCGATGCTGATGCCACACCTGAGCTGTGACAGGTGTCACCCCCCTGAGGGACCGGGGAGGGGACATGGGAACACCCTGACCCGCTGCAACAGGGTGAGTGCACCCCCTGGGTGGCTGGTGACCCCCAAAAGGGCCTGGTCCCCAATGTTTCCATAGTGGCAGGGGGAGTTGGAAGCACACGGGAGATGTATTCTCTGTTTTTTAAAAAAAACCCAGCAAAATAAAAGGTGTTTCTGCAGATCCCCAACCCTCCTCCACACATTTTTTTGGGAGAACCTGCTCTGGATCTGGCCCCCCTGCCCGGCATGGGGGTCTGCGCTAGTGCAAGTTGCACACTGGAACCTTGTCCCGAGCAGTGGTGTGCGGAGCCACGCTTGCACAATTGTTTCTGATGCATGGGGGTTTCTGTGCACACCAGTGTTTGTGTTGCACAGTCATACCTGGCACACAGTGGGGGTTCCATGTGCACCAGTGTTTGTGTTGCACAGTCATCCCTGGTGCACAGGGAAGTTTGTGCACCCACGAGGCTTTTGGTTGCACCAACACGCGGCTGTCCTGCTCTACACACAGAGCCTCATCCCAGCACCTCATTGCACGCTGGTCCGCGTGCACCCCTTGCACACTGCGTTGCACACCCCTTTGCACACTTCCCTGCACACCAGTGCTGCCTTGGGCAGTGATCCTGGCACCCGGTCCCCATTGCTGTGCAGCAGGGGGTCCCTGCGCAGCAGGCCCTGTTGCACAAGGCTCCTTGCACACTCGCATCTGTTGCACAAGGGGGGTCCCTGCACACCATGGGAGCTGCGTGGGAACCGGCACCAGCCTTGAGGCTGCTCAGCAGCAGCTGCCAAGATACCCCGGCGGTATCAGACTGTGGCTGTTTTGCTCCTCAACCCAAGGCTGCTGCCAAGACAAAGAACTGTCATGGCCAGAGCGACACAGCGGGGTCCTGCACAACCACAGCCATTGCACAAGGGTCCCTGCACAGCATCCCACCTTGCACAGGGGTCCTTGCTCTCTACATCCCAGTGGGGGATCTGCACTCCTAGCCCCTCTCCCCACACTCCTGAGGGGGATCCCCATAACCCCCAGTACTGCCCTGCACCCCATGGGGTCTCCCAGCCCCTCTCCTTTGTCCTGGTAGGGGGAGACCCAGCCCTGCTGGTGCTGCCCAGCCCTTCTCCCTCTGCCTGAACCCAGGTCTGCATCCCCCGGGCACACCAGCCCCTCTCCCCACCGCTGCTGGGGTCTTCTGCCTGCATCCCTGAGGGGAGACCCTACAGCCCCCTGCCCTGCATTCTAAGGGGGGCTCTGCAGCCACCCCACCCCACATTCCAAGCACGTCCCTGGCCACGCCCAAGGGAGAATGCCTGCGGCCCCTGCCCCACATCCTGAAGGGGGTTCCTTGGCCCCTCTCCCTGCCCTCCCCAGGGGACGTCCCCAGGTCTCCCTCTCCGGCTGGGAGGCCCCTCCTCTTGCACCTGCATCTGCAGGGCAGCTCTAATAAACAAGCAGTACCAGCGGGACCCTTCTCATCCTCCACCCCCTAAGTACAGGACAGTCTAAGCGGTCCAGGCCTCTGCTGCACCTATTCACGTGCCAGATCTGCTTTGACATCTTTTATTTATTTGTATGGATGGTACCTAAACACCTTTCTTACGTGGTGTCACTCTGCTGGACCTTATGTTACGCTCACTTATTTGCAGCACATCTCAAGTTAGTAAGTCTCAGCATTTTTTTCAGTATACAATAATATCCATGGCAGGCCAAAGAGGACGACTTCCGTAGCGGAAGATGACACCGTTCTATCTTCATGGCTTGTTCAGCTCAGCCTCTTCTTCAGACACCAGGCTCCTTTCCACTTGAAAATGCAACAGTCCAAGCATTTCCTACCGAGGCCAAGTACCCAACTCATTCAGCTTCCAAAAGGCAGCAGTTAAACTTCCTCAATCCATCCTCCTCATCATGATCACCTCAGAACATCCCAGACTTGTAGAAGCTGGTCAACATCAGTCCCTCCTGTTGTGTGTCAGGAGCCTGGTGAGCAGCACAGCTCTCGGTGGTTCTCCACAAACAGAGAGATCATGCGAAGCGTATCTGAGTTTGAAGGAAAAAATCAGCCCTATTAGCTTAATGTGTTTTATCTGTATTCTGTACCCACAAAAAAATTAGCTTGTTTCTAAAAGCAATAAAGAAAGAAGTAAGTAAAGCTAATTTAGTAGTCCAAGTGAAATGGATCCCTATGCCCCTTCTTACACTGCAACGAAGCTTCCAGCTGTGCCCAGGGTGCGATGGTGAGTATTTACAACTGAATCTCAGAGCAGGTGACAAAGATCAAGCACAAACTGAGCAAGGTCACCCACTGCTACTGCAACCAACACCATACCAGGCCTTCAGCCTGCAGCGCTGAGACACCAGCACAGAGCTCAAGGAAAGATCTGCTCTAAGTGGGACTACCTTGAACAATGTCTGCCTTGTAGCACTCTGTAATCCTCTCCCAAGACCGCAGAAGTGCTTCCATGTCTGCCAGGCTGTCACAGCTGATGCGGAGGAGGAGAAGCTTGCTCTCCAGGTACCTTCATGCCCGGTAAGGATGACAAACAGGAGAAGGCACACCCCCCTCCGTCCTCCCCAGCACTGCCCCGAGAGCCCCTCCGCGGAAGGATACAGGTGCCGGTAATAGCGCTCTACATCCTGCAGTCCCTCCAGCGCGTCTGCCAGCGAGGGGGTGCGCGGCCCGCGCCGCAGAGCCGCCGCCAGGCCCAGCTCCGCCGCCCGCTCCTCGTACAACCGCAGGACGGCGGCTACGCCGGCCCCCACGGCGTCCCGCACGGCCCGTAGCTCCGCCCTGCGCGATAAAGCAGAGGGGGCTCAGCTACGTCCCTACAGCTTCGGCCCAGCTCGGCCCGGCCCCGCCGCCTCACCGCCGGCCACTGAGCTGCTCCAGCAACGCCTCGGCCGCGCCGCGCTGCTTCCGCCACAGCCGCGCCCGCAGCTCGCCGAAGGCGCCCAGCGGTGACCCGCCCCACGCTAGCCGCTGCCCCGCCCGCATCTGTGCCGCCAGCCCGGCCAGCGAGCCCAGCAGCGGCGCCCAGGCGGCCAGCGCTGCCCGCCAAGCCGCGTCCTGCCGCGCCACCACAGTCGCCCATTCCCTCAATGCCGCCGCCAGCGCCGCCACCGCCATGGCGAACCGCCGAACCGGAAGTGCATCACCGCCCTGTGGCGTCATTGCGCCGCGCCGGGCCCCGATTGGCCGGGCCGCCCCGAGCTCTGATTGGCCGGGCGGCGGCGACGGTTGGGTTTGAACGCGCGGCGGGCGGCGGTGCCCCCAGCTCCCGTCCCTGGTCTCCGGTCCCGCCCCCAGCCCCCCACACCGCCGCGATGGCGCCCGGGCGAAAGAAGGTTGCCGCGAGCGCGCGCAGGAGGAAGCTGGCGGCCTTCCTGAAGGACTTCGACCGCGAGGGTAGGCTGTGGCTGGCGGGAGCGGGGCGCGGGCGGCGGCAGGGAGCGGGCCCCGGGGCCCGGAGCGGTGACTGAGCCGCGTGCGTCCCATCCGCAGTGGAACGGCGGATCGAGCGGATTCGGGCGGACGGGGAGCGCCTCATCAAGGAGGTGGAGCACCTGTACGACATGGAGATCCTGCGGCTGCCGCCGGAGATCCGCGAGATGAACTGGGTCGAGTACTTCGGTACGGGGCGGGGCAGCACCGGGCTGGCGGGGACACGTTTTCCCTGAGGTAACAAACCGAAGGGTGGCGAAGGGGGTCTTCTCTGCCCGGAACCTCCCGGGCTGCTGAAGTGCTGCTGTCTTTGTCTGAGGCTGCTCACTCGCTGCCGAGAAAACGGGTTTGTGCTGGTTTTTTGCACCCTGGTGGTGACGCGTTACAGTGTGTCTGCCTGCGCTGCACAGCTGTTTTAGATGGGCATTGATTTTTAAAAAAAATATTTTCTTTTTAGCTAAAGGAGGAAGCACGAAGGTGTTGGAAGAGGCAGCAACGGTAGGTTTCTAACATAAATACTCTCTTGATGGCGCTGTGCACACCTGTAGCAAAGGAAGGGCTTCTTGAGTCTGTAGGAGCATTGCAATAGCAGAATGCATAAATACTTTCACAAATGCTGTTTTAAGACTTAACAGTAAGAGATGTCTGTTGTATTCAATATAGGATTTGCATGCTCATACTGCTCCTTGTCGATCTTGCCTTACCTGCTTGATTTTCCTCTCAGATCCCCGAGAACACACACGTTTTTCAGTAAATTAAAGCATTTCTAAATTGGTTGATCAGAAGGGCGGCAGTGGAGCATACTTGCAGCTGCCAAATAAGGCACGTTAGTCTTGAATGGCCTACAGACCTCACGTGTTGTTGTCACCTCCAGAATAACCCGAAAGGTCCTAGTTTGAGTACAGCAGAAAACACAGAGGTATTCTTGCTGTAAAATAATTAGGGATTTGCTCTACAACTTGGATTTCTGAGAACTATCTGCTACCAATAATCGTAATGGTGTTGTGACTGTTTTTAATTTTAGGCAGCCTTGGGAATAACAGAAATAAACAAGTTAACAGCAGAAGTTATCCAAACTCCTTTAAAAATCATCAAGAAAGGTCAGTTTGTTTTAAGCACTTGTGATAAGTTCAGTGAGATGAAAGCGTGCCGTGATTTACATGCTGTGAATAGGAATTCAGTTCATTCTTACACCCCTTGATATATTTAAAGACAGGAAAATAATCCTATGTTTATCCCTGCTCTCTGCAGTAGCTCTTCTTAATTTTATTAAACATTCAAAATAATTCAAAACAGTGCTCTGTCAAGTTAGTAATCCATCAGGATTACATTGGAGTTTGGATTTCAGAAGCAAATTGTTGCCAAAAATGCTTTGTTTACTGTTTACCACAGCTGCTAACTAATAATGTAAAGTTATTCATTTTCAACTTTGATAACACTTTCTCTTTCTAGTGGAAAAACCTAAACAGAATATTGAAGCTATTGAAGAAGAAGGAGAGCCTCCTTTGCTTCCTCTTGCAACAAAAAAACATGATAGCCAGTGTCTGCCAGATCCAGAAGCTGAAAACATTAATCCAAGAACTGGAAAGGTAAATAGCTACTCTTTCTGATAACTTCATTCCCAAGATATAAGCTACTTTCTGAAGTGATGCCTGTGACAGTATAACTGTCTGGGATACTTTGAGGGGGACTTCAAACCAGGTATCGCTTCCTGAAACACCTGGCAATAGGGGAAGGTCACAGAAGCTTGGATGGTGTTTGTTTCTGGGCTCTTGTGCCATGTAAAGGGGCCTGTTGAGCCAAAGGTTTTGCGTGGAAGCACTTGCTCGTTGTGGACTCAGCTGTCACGTGATGGCGAAGTAACTGATTTGGCAAGTAATGTGTGTTTCAGGTGAAGGCATCCACTAAAAAAGTGCCAGTGTCCAGGAGCAGAAGAGCTCCTTCAGCGAGAGTGAAGCGTGTGAGTAAAAGGTAATAGGAGATATCTTTTTCACTGATTTCCAGAAGCGGAGAAAAAGTGCATAGTGCTAATATAACCCTTAAATGGAATGGAGTACGGTTCAGTAGGCTGGCTGATGTAGTTAAGCCATGCTGTAGGAACAAAAAAAATATCAGTGATCTGACAGTGAATGAGAGAGGGGCAACTTCCTCTCCTGTGGTGACCAGCTATGCCTAGCTTTGGGGTTTACCTTTGATTAGTAAGAAGCTCTGGTTTTCTGTGGCGATAACCTCATTCAGGCCTTTGATAAGATAATGCTTGTACATTTGTTAAAAGCGTTCTTATGAGAAGATGTTTATTTATTTCCCTTGACACAGGTCAAGCAAAACCAACTTTATTACTCCAGCTACTGGCAGAACTGTTGATCTGTGTGCTCTGGGAGGTACCTCCATGGTCACACCCAAATTTGATTCCAGGTTTGTATTCTGTTAAATGTCTCTGTTAACCTGTTATATATAGGGGAGTCCCTTACCAGATGCTTTACAGAATCATAGAATGGTTTGGGTGGGAAGGGACCTTAAAGCCCCTCCAGTGCCACCCCCTGCCCTGGGCAGGGACACCTCCCACCAGAGCAGGTTGCTCCAAGCCCCCTCCAACCTGGCCTTGAACCCCTCCAGGGATGGGGCAGCCACAGCTTCTCTGGGCAACCTGGGCCAGGCTCTCACCACCCTCAGGGGGAAGAATTTCCTCACAACTCACGTAAATCTCCTCTCTGTCAGTGTCAAACCCTTCCCCCTTGTCCCATCGTTCCCCTCCCTCATCAAGAATCCCTCCCCAGCTTTCCTGGAGCCCCTTTAGGGACTGGAAGGGGCTCTAAGGTCTCCCCGGAGCCTTCTCTTCTCCAGGCTGAACCCCCCCAACTCTCTCAGCCTGTCCTCCCAGCAGAGGGGCTCCAGCCCTCGCAGCATCTTCCTGGCCTCTTCTGGCCCCACTCCAACAGGTCCATGTCCTTCTGCTGTTGGTGGCCCCAGAGCTGGAGGCAGTGCTTGCGGGGGGGTCTCCCCAGCGTGGAGCAGAGGGGCAGATTCCCCCCCCCTCGCCCTGCTGGCCACGCTGCTGGGGATGCAGCCCAGAGTGTGGGGGGCTTTCTGGGCTGCCAGCGCACATTGCTGGCTTGTTTTGAGCTTCTCATCCACCAGCACCCCCAAGTACTTCTCCTCAGGGCTGCTCTCCAGCCATTCTCTGCTCAGCCTGTATTTGTGCTTGGAATTGCCCTGACCCAGGTGCAGGACCTTGCACTTGGCCTGGTTGAACTTCATGAGGTTTGCACGGCCCCCCTCTAATGTATGTTATCTGTCATCTCTTTGCAGCATAATCTTTAGTGGCTCTTTGAACCTGAAATGAAATACTTTTAGTCAAAGCTCTTCGAGGAATTGCGGTGAAATTACTTATCTATAACTCTTTGTTTCAGAATCTTCAAGACACCGGGTTTGCGCATACCTGCAGTAAATGAACGCGTTTACACCATCTCTGCCAATGGCAGCCCCCTGGCTGACAGCAACGATGTCTTCATTACAGTCCCTGTTGGCGGAGGGGAGGTAAATCAGAAACTTTAATCTGTAAAATCTCTGCTGAAGGGAGAACTTGTAACTTCTTGGGGCTCTTGGCAGTTCCAGGTCATCCACTCTCGTCTCTTTAGCTGTGAAACTGTAGTTTATCAGGGGATTGATCAAGCTGAAAAAGAACCATGAAAGATTTTTAGTTCAAAGTGGGACCTGGTCCAAGCAGAATGTGCAATGATGTTTTGCTGTGCACTTAAGTAATGTTTAAAGTAACTTCTGCTGGCAGTAATGTGTTAATGCACTGCAGGGAAGGTATGAGCTGAGCTTTGGTCAAGCTGGATACCTGTATGTTGTCTAGTATGCTTGGATTTTTTATTTATTTTTTTTCCCCTTGCTTCTGGCTACTACAACAGAAAACTCAAGATTTGGGTTTTTTCCACAGAGCATTCGTTTAACAGCAAGTGATTTGACCAAGAAGAATCTTCTTCATCTGAATCCGGAGGCCCAAGGAGTGATGAAGAAGCTATCAGTAAGTCTATGCATTTTTGTGAATCGTGACCTGAAGTTGTAAGGTAGTGCTGTCACTCTGTTGTTAGTCACTGGACTGTCAAGCTGTAACTGAAACTTATGTTCCCCCTGTTGTCTTGTATTTTGGCTTATGTCACTGGTCAAGAAGCAGCATGAACTGAGAAGGGAAGAGGGAGTAGCTACATCACATTTAGCTTAGTACAAACTGTGGATAAACCATGCACTTCTTGAAAAAGAGCTGTTGGGACAACAGAACTATTGCCAATGTTTTGAAAAACTGAATCAAAACTGAAAATGTCTTCTGCTTCAGGCAGGAGTTGTAAGTGGCCGTGGGATGCTCTTAGAGTACTGATTAATTTATTTCTTTCCAGGTTCGTCTTGCACAAGCTTGCAGTGGTGCAAAAACCTATAGATGAAACTCAATGAATATTGACATCCCTCTGTAAATACAGAATGTTACATTTAGGACTGCTCCCTTTAGTTCTTCTTGTAATTTGTGTCTTCCATTAATTTACAGAAGGGAAGTTAAGAACTAATTTTTTTACCTATAATATGTGATGGGATTAGAATAAATTGTTTCCTGAATAAAAAAAAAAAAAAAGCAACGTACTTTATTTCCTATTTCCTTTAAGGTTAAGACCAAGATAGAATTATCTTGGCTTTGCAGAGCAGCAAGCTGGGCAGAAAGGCTGTTCTGGTGTCTTGCAGAAGACATGAGCAGTGGCCACAAATGACTGGAGTTCGTGTGTGCCTTGGCAAAGGAAGCAACAGCTCAGATTTGCTGCTCTTCCTCCCAGGCGTGTCCTTTCTCTGCAGATATGCTTAAAAGGTGATAAGTCTCTCAGTGTCTTACCTGAGATACTTAAAGGCAAGTTACTAGTGCCTGGGACTAAATGGGAAGCGTCTTGTAGTTCATGATGCTGAATAGCAGTCCTTTTGTTTTTAGAGCAGCCGCTGTATTTTTAACTGGCTTTGAGGTTTTTGTAATGAACTGTGGTGGTTTAACCCCAGCCGGCAATTAGGACCACGCAGCTGTTCATGCACTCCCCCCAGCAGGGCAGGGAGAAGAGGGAGAGAGACAAGGAAAGATAAATCCTCGTGGGTTGAGATAAAGACAGTTTAATAGAAAAGTAACAAAGAGAAAATAATAATAATGGTAAAACAATATACAAGATAAGTGATATGATTACTCACCATCCAATGATCGATTGCCCAGCTCGTCAAAAGCAGCAATTTGTGGCTCCCTGTCCCCCTGGCCAACCCCTACTTATGTACTGAGCATGATGTCTGTGGAATGGAATATTCCTTTAACCAGCTTGTCCTGTCTGTGCTCCCTCTCAGCTTCTGGGGGAAGCTGAAAAAGTCATTGACTTAATATAAGCATTACTTAGCAACAGGTAAAACAATGTGTTTATCAAAATTATTCTCATGCTAAATCCAAAACACAGCAGCTACTAGGAAGAAAATTAAATCAATCCCAGCTGGAACTAGGACAGTATCCACCTCTTATTCTGTACCATCAACATCATACCTAGGTCTTATGCTTTTCAGTTAATCACCGTGACTTTTCCTGTCGTTGAGGTTGTATGTATATAGATATATACATATATATATTGCTGAGGTCGATGGTATGAGATTCAGCAAGGCCAAGTGCAGTTGGGTGACAACAACCCCATGAACGGTCCAGGCTGGGAGAAGAGTGGCTGGAGCTGCCTGGCAGAAAAGGACCTGGGGGTGTTGGTCAACAGCTGTCTTTGTCCTGAGAGGGACCAGGCACAGATGAGCACTGGGGGAAAATCATAATCTTTTATTGATCCAAAAAGCATCCACGGCCAAGCAGAGGCTGGTGGGCACGATGTCCTCAGGGCAGCTGAACACCTGGGGTGCCATCCATGCACTTGTCCCTTGCGTTCCTCCCTGTGCCACTGCCTCTGGGTGCTGCGCAGGCTCAGGGCCAGGCACCATCTCTGGGGATGTGCTAGGTGCTGGCAGATGGGGGCTACTGCTCCTCCTGCCCCATGATGCAGGAGCAGCGGAAAGCCCTGCGCAGAGCCCGCAGTGCCCGCCTGAAGAGGGAGGGCTGCTACTTTTGAGCTGAGGCGTGCGGGAGGGCGGTGATGCCTGGGGGGGAAAAGAGAGGTGTAGGTGAGGGGCTGGACAGGCAATGGGCGAGCTCCTGCCAGCCCTTGGCCACCCAGGAATTTCCTCGGGGAGTTGTGGCCAGGCCAGGCTGCCCTCGACTCGGGGACCCACCTGGGACATCCTCGGGCATGTCCCTGCGGCCACAGGAGGTCTGTGCCTCCTCTCTGCGCTCGGAGGGGACCTGCAAGGGGAGAGCAAGAGCAGGTGAGGGAGGGGATGTCAGCGGGACGACACGGAGAGCACCTGGCATTTCCTGCCGCTCACAGCCCGGAAGCTGCACCTGCTTCTGCGCCAGCCCCCGCGCCTGCCTCACCTGGTGTGGAAGGTCCTGAGCCATGGGAGAAGTCGCTGTGTCCCCTTTGTTTTCTGATGTTGGGATGAGAGGGGCTGTGCTGGCCTCTTCAGCCAACGGAGACTCTGTGTCTTGAGGTTCTGCAGGTGGTGGTGCTATTGTGATTTCCATCCTTTGTGCCTGGTCTTGCTGGTTCACAAGCACAGCCTTGCCCACAACCTCCATCACGATGTATAGGGATGTCTCCTGCAGAGCCTCATCGGAGGCTTTGTGATCATCTTCAGATGTGGGAGAAGCCATGTTTTCTTCATGCTCAGCCACCACTGGGACAAGAGAGGCTGTGCTGGCCTCTCCCTGAGCCTCTCCAGTCAAGGGAGACTTGGTGTCCCGAGGTCCTGCAGGTGCTGTTGCTGTTGTCACTGCACCCATGCGTTGTGCCTGCTTGTGCTGGGTGACGAGCAGAGCATTGATCACAGCCTCCCTCACAATGCTCAGGGCTGCATCCTGCAGAGCCTCATCCTCATAGTCTGGGGGGGTGTATGGGGGAGCTTCCTGGCTCTCTGCCTCTGGGTCCCACTCGCCAAAGACAGGACAGGCCTCCTCTTCTGTTGTAGAAGGCAGAGGCGAGCGGTGTCTAGCCAGGACAGGAGACTCTCTTTGCAGGTCACCAGCTATGTCTCCTGCCTCCTCTGTGTCCAGGCTGCTGGGCCAGCTGGGCCTCTCCTGGGGACCAACACTGGGGTCCTGGAAGAGCTGTGGGACTGAGGAGTTGACCCAGATGTTGCGTATGTTGGTATCTTCCCCTCGGGACAGCTCTTTGTCACTGCGGTCTTTGCACTCCTCCTCCTTGGCCAAAGCCCCTGGCTTTTCCTCTGGGCTGTCCCGCTTCCATGGTAGGATGTCATTCCTGAGCTGGGCCCGGCTGGGCCCGGTGGGGGTCAGGAAGTTCCTCTCCAGCTCCTTCAGGGGCTCCATCTTGATGGACAGGATGGATGGCTCTTCCGCAAAACTCCTGTGGTGCATCCACAACAACCTCTCAAGTTGAGGTAGCACTTGACACGCAGTGCTGGCCTTGCTGGGTCGTGCACTGCCGCTTGTCCCCGGCGCCCAGGCCCTGCGTCCCTGCTTGAGGAAGCTGATGCAGGGGCCCTGCTGGCAGCACCGGTGCCCCAAGGTTCACAGGGCTCAGGCATGGGCTGAGCAGTGGGGGCCTTGACACAGCTGGCCGTCAACACCTCCTCTGTTGTTGCTGTGATGGCCACAGCCCTGCGGTATGCGCAGTCCCGTGGTGCTGCTGGCTTCTGGCTGGGTCCCTGGCTTGCTGGGAAAACCTTGCCCAGGACCTCATTGGCAATGCACCGGGCGGTGTCCCTCACAGCTGCGGTGTTGGCTGGCCTCACCCTCCTCAGCCTCGCAGCTCTGCCCTGCTCACCACAGATGCCCCGAGGTGGTGGGACCAGCTGTCGGCCACTGGCTGCCACGCTGCGGGCTGGGGTTTTGGGGCAAATTAAAAAGAACGGGGGGTGTGTGTGTGTGTCTGATGATGTCATTTGGGGCAGCCGGATGTCAGCGGGGGAGCGACGGTGCGGCGGAGGAGCAGGTGAGTGGGGGTTAAGTGGGGTTCCCCCCACAAGAGGGTGGGTCACGGCCCCCAAACGCCTGAAAATTTGGTGCGGGGGAGGTGGTGCTTAAAAAATGTTAAAAGCTGTATATGCGGGGGTGAGGCATTGGAGTAGAGAACGATCTCTCATTTTTCTGTGTGTTGAAAAATAATATTACCTTACGTATATAAAAGGAGTTCAAAATACCAACCCGTATCTCTGAGGATTCTGTATTATTTAATGGGAGTTTCGACGACGGAAAGATTTTTTTAAAAGATTTATTTATAAAGAGAGATTGAAGCGTCAAAGCGGATGTCTGGACAGGTCGCTAGTCCAATTGGATGTTGTCTATCGTGCGTGTTAATCTGTAAGTCTAAATAGATGTGACTCTTAGCAGGTGTTCTATCGAAGCGTAACAAGAGCATCCGTTTTCCCTAAGTCTTACCCACGGGTCGGTCAGTGCGGAGGCGTAAACGCCTGTGCTGTAGATGGTTCCAGACTGCAAAGAGAGCCTATCGCTAGAAGGGATTTCCAAACTGGCCCTCCCCTCTGCTCTCTCTTGCCGGCGTCCAAGCGCTTTCAAAAGCGCTTTAAGCAGGAGTGTTGATTCCCAGGAGGCTAGGGAAGCTCTACAGAGAGACTTAGGTAGATTGGATCGTTGGGCCAACATCAGTGGTATGAGTTTCAACAAGGGCAAGTGCCAGGTTCTGCGCGTGGGCCACAATAACCCCGAGCAGCGCTACAGGCTTGGGGAAATGTGGTTGGAAAGCTGCCTGGAAGAAAGAGACCTGGGGGTTCTAATGGACAAGCGGTTGAGCATGAGCCGGCAGTGTGCCCAGGTGGCCACGAAAGCCAACGGCATCCTGGCTTGTATTAGAAACAGCGTGAGCAGCAGAAGTAGGGAGGCGATTGTGCCCCTGTACTCGGCACTGGTGAGGCCGCACCTGGAGTATTGCGTCCGGTTTTGGGCACCTCAATCCAAGAGAGATGTCGAGGTGCTGGAGCGAGTGCAGAGGAGGGCAACGAAGCTGGTGAAGGGCCTGGAAAACAAATCCTATGAAGAGCAGTTGAAGGAGCTGGGACTGTTTAGTATGAGGAAGAGGAGGCTGAGGGGAGACCTCGTCACTCTCTAAAACTACTTGAAAGGACACTGTAGAGAGGTCGGTGCTGGTCTCTTGGCACAGGTAGGTAATGACAGAACGAGAGGGAACGGCTTCAAGCTCCAACAGGGTAGGTTTAGACTGGACATTAGGAAAGAATGTTTCACAGAGGGAGTGGTCGGGCATTGGAACAGGCTACCCAGGGAGGTGGTCGAGTCACCATCCCTGGATGTGTTTAAGAACCGTCGAGATGTGGTGTTGGGGGATATGGTGTAGGGGAGAACTTTGTAGAGTAGGGTAGATGGTTGGACTCGATGATCCCAAGGGTCTCTTGCAACCTAGACGATTCTATGATTCTATGAAAAGCAGCCCCTTCCCCCGTTTCCCCTCCCGCCCTGGGGAGCTGGATCGGTGCAGCGGGACAGGAGGAAAAAAACGCAGCCCCGTTTTCCTGCAGGGACGCAAAGCTCCCCGATGTCTCTGTGGTGGATAAGGCGGCACCCCCGCCTGCCTTCCTGGACGCCGGCGGACTGGCTGCTGTCGCCCCCACGGCCCCCGGGGCCACGCGCAGAGCGCCGCGGCGTCCCTGGGGCTGGTTGCGGGGCGAACACCGGAGGTTTTTGGCGCCGAGGCGACGGCTGCGGCTGCCCGGACTGCGAGCGGGGACAGGGCAGAGAGCGGGAAGGCCTGCCCGCCGGTAAGTGGTCACGGTCCCTGGGTGGAGGGAAGCGGGCTGAGAGCGGTCACCGCTCATGGCCCCGGTGAGGTCTCAGAGGGGGACAAGGAAGGGGGCGTGGGCGCTGCCCGGTGCTTTCCGCCCGCTGCGGACCGGTCCGCAGCGATTTCTGGGCTGGCCGCCGTTTTCCCCCGGCCCCCTCCGGTTCCGGAGCGGCTCGGCCCGCCCATACCGCGCGCCCATTGGTCGCGGTGCCGTAAGCGGCGTCCGTCCTCTAGGAGCCCCCGTCCCATTGGTCGATCGCGCCGTCAATCTCCAGCGCCTCCCAGTCCGGCCAATCGGAGCGCGGCAGGCGATCCGACCAATCGGAGCGGGGCGGTCGCGTTGTGATTGGCTCGTCCTCCTGTCAATCCGCCCGGGGGCGGTTGCCATGGTGAGGAAGCCCCGCCCGGTCGCGCATGCGCAGTAGTAAGGACGGCGCCGCCCTCACTACTGCGCATGCGCCACCGGGCGGGGCGTCCTCACCATGGCAACCGCCATTGGCGTCCCACTCCGGCCAATCGGAGCGCGGCAGGCGATCCGACCAATCGGAGCGCGGCGGTCGCGTTGTGATTGGCTCGTCCTCCTGTCAATCCGCCCGGGGGCGGTTGCCATGGTGAGGAAGCCCCGCCTGGTCGCGCATGCGCAGTAGTAAGGGCGGCGCCGTGCTCGCTACTGCCGCCTTGTGGACAAAAATCGGTACTGCAGGTGGGGGGGCGCGCATGCGCAGTGGAAAGAGTGGCGCCGCCCTCGCTGCTGCCGCCGCTTGTGGACAAAAAGCGGTACTGCAGGTACGGGGGTAGGGGGGTCCGGCCGCATGCGCAGTGGACGGGGGGGGGGGGGCGCTGCGCTCGCCGCTGCCGCCCGTGCCAGCAGAAACCGGCGCTGCAGCTCGGCGGATGCGGGGGGGGGAAGGCGGAGCCCTGGGAGGTTCCATTTTCCCCAAATTGGGGAAAATTATTCAATTTGGGGTTTTTTTCGGTGCTTTTCCGCAACGGAAAAGACTTCAGGGTTTTGTTAGGGTTTTTCTTGCCCTTCCCCGCCGCCGGGGACGGC